>NC_056733.1:159229200-159306700 GCF_019279795.1 Protopterus annectens | reverse complement strand
CATTATTCCTCTTTATTATTTCATTGTTTTAGCAGTGGACTACTAATTTCACTTACTCTCCATAAAGCTGTGACTTTTGACGAGGTCATATTATGTTTTAATAGCCTGTCTATTATTTCATCATGTGTTACACCACATATGATTATTTCTATTATTGAAGAACCATGCAGAGGACCAGATTTAGTCTTTATTTCTCTTCCTCTTTATCTCAAGTACATATACGACAATAGTCTCTGAAAGAACTTGTGCTCTTCTAAATACAAATGTCTGGTAAATAGCATATTATTTCTAAGCTGGCAATAATCACAGAGTTTAAGTGTTGCCATTTTGTCTAGCTCCATATTAAGAAATGTAAAAGAGATAAATTCCTTCATGGCTTCTCCAGTAATAAGTAGAAATGTTGCACACTATACATCGTCAGTTTTTAGCCATTTCAATTAATATACTTGCAATCAGGAATAAATCAAATTCCTTGATTCAAAGCATCTGGAATTCTGCAAAGTTTCCTCATAATGAAGGAAATGATGGTGCATGCAGTTAAACCATATTTCTCTGAAAATTACTCTTCAATCAAAGCTATACTTGCATGCAAACATATTTTTTAATTTCTGCAAATTTATTTCTTCAGTTTGGGCTGATATTTCTCATTTATTTGACACCATGTAATTTCAGGAAGAGTAATAAATGACACACACAGACAAGATAGGTTTTCTCATCACATGAGATCTGTATTCCAATTATTTTTGTAGAATTTCTGGGAAGCACATGCCATGCAAATTACTGTAGCTAACTAATTAGTATTGAGGATATACCTCTATATATGACAAACATGAAAGTAATACAAAAATACCCATGCAAAATAAAAGAACTGCTAGGAATACTGGAAGAGCTGGGGTAAGGAATATAGCAGTGAAGCAGCAACTGCTGGCTTGCTCATCCTACATAGAAGGCAGTGGCTCTGGATTGCCACTTGGAAGGCACCAGGATTAAGCATTGGGCATTACAACTGAGGAGCAGAGTCCTACTATGCACAGGCTGCTCCTGCACAAGTACACTGATGGGGAACATCATGAAGCAGAGGCATGCTTCCTACAGCAAGCAGCAATCACTGGAGCTCAAAACAACAACTATGGAGGGAAGCTCCAAGGAGGAGGGTAGAACACTCCATCAGACTTGAAAACTGGTCTTCTCTATATCATTCGGTTCTCACCATAAGGGGAATAAATGTACTAATTAGGGTCAATAGGCAAGACTGAATGGCTTCTTGGTCTCTTTCTTAACTGAAGGCTGCCTGTTTGTCACCCCAATAGAAGGATTGTGCCAGTTAAGCATAGGTAGCAGAGCAATCATGCAGGTCCTGTGGAAGTCTTCAGTGTTTTAGTCTTTCGATAGTATGGACTCTAGATTTTGATTTTCAAGATTTTATATTTCAACATTTTCAAAACATATAGATATAAATGCAGACACACACACACACACACACACACACACACACACACACACACACACACACACACACACACATACACACACACACAAACACACGTGCATATATTCTCTACAAAACCATATTGCATGGAGTGACTTAAGTTTCCTAGTGTGAGTCATCAACAATACAAACACCTCAAAAAAGAAACAAGTGCCAACAATCATATTATACAGAATCCTTTTCTTGCAGGAAACCAGACCGCAATTTTACTCTAGCAAGCTTTTTCAGTGGATAAGAACCACCAATTATCATAAAACATAAATAGGAAAACAAAATTACATGCTTTGAATTTTGACACTAATAATATGGGGGGGGGTTGCCTTTGCTAGGTTAACTGTCAGCATTATAAAGGGTACATGCAATTACTTGGCATGTCAAATTTCTAAAGGTGTATTTGCAATTAAATAAGATACCAAGAGGCCTTAAAGTGCTGTTGAAACTTGGCATGGTATCTGATTATATGAATTTTCTATCTAAGTGGAATTCTATCTAATCAGCTGCATTGCATATGTTTATCAGTTGCATTACTGAATATTATGCTGGTCACTTAATTAATATGAACACTAAGCTAGATGGCTTAATGTCTGATATCCAGCAATTTGTATCAAATCCAGAAATAAATAAATTATTTAATGACTTTATTATGACTTTGGGCCGCGGTGGTACAGTGGTAGCATTGTTGCCTCCCAACAAGAGGTTATCCTGTTTGATTCTCGGCTGGAGTACCTTCTGTTTGGACTCTGCATGACCTCACCGTGGTTGAGTGGCCTCTGAAATACATGCATGAATGGGCATGCTTTCGCTGAAGGTTGGGTGTTGGGCTGGCAACTCGGCACCATAAAAATCTACTGCCAATCATTAGCAGACCGGAGTTCTGCTGTGGCGACCTCCTAACCAGGAAAAGCCAAAAGGACAAACAGCAACATTATGACTGTGGGCCAACTTGACAAGGAACATGTGGAACATATAAATTAAGATGTTTCAATGAGACAAGTGGGACCATAATTCAGATTCTGCTTTCATTAGGAAATGCTAACATGTTTTTTGACAATTGCTTGAGTCCTTCTTCTACATTCACTAACAGACAAAATTTTAAACCTGAAAGTAAATGAGTGTCTTGAATCAGACAAGACTTTCAGATTCAGGAATGGATGTGTCTTCTGCTACAAAATTGTCGGGTGAGTCTTCTCCCATTAATAAGAGACTTAAAAAAAAAGATATAAATGGGAGGAATTGTAAGTGCCAATCTAAATATGATAGAAAATTTTTAACAAATGTTGGCACAGAAAAAAATGGGAACTCTTATTCCATTAGTGCTGGACTCATCATTAGTTGAGAGTGACAATAATGTAAACCAAAAACTATTTACTTAATAACGGCTTATTTTTGGGCTGTTTTTTTATGATTCACTGTGGATGGAAGAATTAAAAAAAATGTTTTCAATAATTCCAATGTAAAATAGTCATTTCATTTAAGGACCAGTGAGATTGATATTACTGTTAATTTTGGCTTCGGGTTTAACCCTTTCAGTTTTGTACTCTCCTAATAGCATATGGTTAGAGTTTTCTTACAACGGGTATTAGAGGAACTTATTACTAGCCATAAGCATTTTATTTGTATTTATTTGTTTGGCATTTGTTTAATGGGAAAGTCCAACTGGGCATGAATCATGTTTTCAGTGGAGGCCCAGAGAGAAAAGCTCCGACATACATAGTTCAATTAAGAAACTACATAATATTATCACATGAAGTACAGTTATAAAAAATAATATTTTTAAAAATTTTTCTAGTAACATTAGGAAACAAGAAAGATGATCCTTCCTTTTTTAAGTAATAGTCTGGATTTAATTATGTTAAAAGCCTTCAAGGGAGGAGCTGTAATGATCTGGTCTAGGTCAAAATATCAAAATGAGGCCACCAGGCAGTTATCTGATAATTTCTTTTATATTAAATTATTCTTAAACCCTACAATGCATTTTAAATAATAAATTGATATGTTCTTGATAAAACAAAGGAAATGGTATAATTTTCAATTCCCTTTGTGAATAGCTTGTTGTCAAAGATCCTTATAAGCTGTTAAGTAGATTATCTATTTATTACTCAAGATACATAAGCTAGTGCCTCCAATTCCTAGACATCCTATTGTATCTGGAAGAGGTTCATTGACTGAGCCATTGTCAACATTTTTGGAGCAATGTCTTTTCTCTTTGCCTCCTTACAATAAAGCTCATATTGAGAATACCCCCTTGGTACTGGCATTCAGGCAGTATGATATGTTGCTGAATTATATGGTATGTAGTCTCCTTTCTAGTCCTTATTCATTTTAGACCCAAAATCAGAAAAAAGGCCAGCACCAAGGAAGGTTCAAAAGTACACAGTTCTACATTCTAATGTGTTTTATTTTCAGAATGCATGTTATTTGTAAGTTAGAGGCACAGCTGTGAGGGTTACTTTCATCACTGTTTTTGCAGGTTTATTTATGGAATTTTTCTGAACAGCATTGGCTTTATAATAACATCCAGGATTTGATTTTTCCTTTCATTAATCTTTGGTGTGATTTTTTATTTTATTTATTTTTTGATGATTGCTTTATGATTTGGAATGGAAATATAGATACGCGTGTGTATTTTGTTAATTATTTGAACTCCAGTTCATGGGGTATTAGGTTTATCTTTACTGCAGATTTTCTTGTGCCTCAATTTTTTGATTGTACCATTACTAACTGTATTGATTGCAGTATATCTACTATATCCATGTATTGTAAACCCTATGGCAGAAACTGAATACTTCAGGCTAGTAGTTGTCATTCATCTCACACTATTACAAATGTACCAGGTTCACGCTTTCTACATTTGAAATATTTATATAGTGAAGAGTCTAACTGGATTTGTGAGGCTAATAAAATATCTAAAAGATATGAGACAAAGAGATATAAACCTGAACATATCAGGAAGGGCTTTCCTTTAGCTTCTTACTGTACACAACAACAAATGTTGTCACCAGTTAGGGCTAAGGCAGGGGAATGAAAGGTTAAACAGATGCACCTTGTCACCACCCATGGGTTAAACACATTTATGTTCCATTGGATTCGGAATAGACATTGGTCCATTTTGACTAATAACATTTTTTTTCTACTCCACCACAAATGGTTGAAGAATTTAGGACATTTTTTTTCAAAATTCAAACATTATATTTATAGAGATAGTCAAGAATCCGCTGCTAGATTAAATAACCCAGTAGGTAGTTTTCTTTGTGGAAATTGTGTCTTTTTTACTAAGGTATGAAGAACATTTTTTACATCTATAAATACTTCCAAGAGTTAGCAGATTCAATGTTTAATGACATGTTCATCCGAGTAGAACATTTATATGTTAGTATGTTCATGTAGCTCCTTTTATGCTGGCCAGTCTTCACACCTATGCAAAGAATGCCTCCAAGTTCACCTTAGTGACACCAGATGCAGGTACAGTGGGAGTGCTTTATACAGGCATGTTATATTACATTCCACAGCTAATTTTTCTTTTATTGGCATTGATAGGATTGTGAGATGATCAGATGCCGATACATACACATTTGGATACGCTGCAGAGAAACTGGATCCTCAGTTTAGGTGCTTATAAGAAACTTGGACAGAATAATGAATTGTAGTCTACTGTGGATGAATGTTATTACAAATCCTTGTTGATTTTTATAGACATCTAATGAAATTAATTATATTATGTGGCTAGATGTTTATCAATACATATAATCCATATATATATATATATATATATATATATATATATATATTTTTTTTTTTTATAGTATATCATTGAATTTTCAGAAACTCAAAATTCATATGATTGAGGTTATTTGACTGAGTTTCCAGAAACTTGAAAGTAAGGGGAAAAAAATCCCTCATACCTCCTGCAATTTATATATACCAACTCCCTGTTGAAACACTTCCATGTAGATCACAGTTCAGAGGGGATCAGGGAATTTACTCTTTTCCCCACTGTAACATGATCTCAAAGTTGGTATATATAATTTGCAGAGAGTGTAAGGGTCTGCCTCCCTCATATGTGGGGAGCAAGAAGGGCCTGCTCCCCTTCAGATATATAGATTTATATATTTTTTCACTTTCAAGTTTTCAGAAACTCAGTCATATGATCTTGACTATACGCATTTCAAGGTTCTGAAAACTCAATGATATATATATATATATATATATATATATATATATATATAGAGAGAGAGAGAGAGAGAGAGTTACACTTCAAAACATATAAAACTCATAACATTTGAATTCAAAACATCGAGACCATAACATCGAATCTCATAACATCAAAGCTTTGCATCACAACATCAAACACTACAAATCATATGAAAATATCTCCTCCACCTATAACAACACCAAACTAATAAACACAGTTTTTATACCTCCATCTGCCCCCCACACCCCCCATAAATTAAATATACCAACTCCGAAATCGAACTACAGTAGGAAAAAGTTAATTTCCTAACCCCACTGTACCACGATCACCATAAAGAATGTACACATAATGGGCCGGATTCACAAAGGCTTGCACGGAGTCTAAGACTAGAGTAAGACTCCATGCAGCCAACATGTCTGCCGAGCGATCCAGGAACAGCCGGCAGGGGCGTGCAAGAGAGCTCCTAAAACGACTCTTACACGGACAGGGTTAGGTTATGCAAATTACCTCATTTGCTGCCAAAAGCTATGCAAATGAGGTAAATTTGCGATCCAGGAAACCCTAACCTGTCCGAGTAAGAGTAGTGTTATTTGCAGAAATGTACTCAGTTGTCAACTGAGTACTGTTCTGCAAATAGCAAAACTGAGCCGTGACAGCTCCAAATAAAGGATGCATCCAGTTGGGGAAGCATGCCAATGGCCAAATATACGGCCATTGGCATTTTTTCCCGTTGCAAAGTGAAAAAAAAAATTTTTTTTTTTTACCACAATCTCCGATGTTTAAGCGTAGTGCAGCGCCACTCAAATGTGCTGCACTGTAAAAAACAGAAAACCAAAAAATAAAAGGCACAAATAGGGAATTTATTCAAAATATTAATTTGCCATGCAAGTGAATGGCAGGCTGAAGACAACATGGCTACTGAGTAGAGGCTGCTATGGGGGGAAGCTCAGTCTGAGAGATGTAACTAAGCATTAGTAGGCAATCCTATGCAAATGAGGATAAGGATAGTGAATCCCAATATTTCCTGCTATGTGAACCATGTCCCTAGAGTGTAAGAGTAGGAAAAGGGGAGTAACAGAGTAGGAGATGGGTGACATCATGAGGGGGTATGTGTGAAAAAGACGGTAAGCTTATTGGAGCAGAGTGACATGTGGTTGCTGTGAGTTAGTCAGGACTAAAAGAGGTGTGTCTACAGTTGTCTAAACTGAAATCAAAAAACTGAAGGTGTACGCCATGGCTATCACTAAAGTTTCTTGCAAAGCTGCTTACACTGCGTGCACGCGTGTGCGCGCGTGTAAACCTGTCTAAGCCTGTGTGCACGGGTGTGCACCCGTGTAAGCCTGGGTAAGGCTGTCTAAGCTAGTATACATGAATGTGCACCCGCCTTAGCCCGTGTAAGCCTGTGTAGGCCTGTGTGCGCGCGTGTCAGTGTGTTTGCGCTTGTTTGCACGGTGCTGCCCCCTGTGGAAACAGAAATGGGAAAAGGAAGGAAAGGAAGTAGTAGGAAGTTAACCAAGGAGAACTAGCAGATCTGCCAGGTGAAATCAGTCAGAATCAGCCAATTACACAGGCAGTACACTAGCCCAGCCCAGCACCTAAAACTCTGCAAACAGCATTCCCCCATGTTTTTCTCAGAAACACTGCAACACTGCAGTCAACAAAGAGAAGTGAAAACTTAAAAAGCTGAAACTGAGACATAAAAATGTTAGGGGCTGCCATTGCTGTTATAAGGCAACATGTGCAAGATGCTGAGAGTGGTGCCATTGCGAATGCTGCTGAGCAACCCACAGTGAGGAGAAAGAGAAGAGTGTACAGACCCAGGGTAACCTACCAGGGGCTACATGAGCTGGAGATAGTGGAGCACTATAGAGTGGACAGAGAGCTCCTGCAGCAAATTGTTGAGCTGTGCAGGCCATGCCTCACACACAGAACCAACAAAGGTATATGTTGGCCTAAGAATACTAGCAACAGGTACCTTCCAGAGACCAACTGGTGATATGATGGGGATTTCACAGGTATCAGCATCATGGGTAATGCACCAGTTCCTGAATGCCATGTCAGCACATGTTGGTGATCATGTATATTTCCCCAGTTCCCATGAGGTATTGAGGTATTGGCCAGCAATATGCGTCTCTTCCAGCAAATAGCAGAATACCCTGAGGTAGTGGGTGCAATTGACTGCATGCACATACACATCAAAGCACCAGCTGGTGAGTGGGGTAGGGCCTACATCAACCGCAAGGGCTTCCACTCCATCAACTGCCAGGTCGTGTGTGATGCCCAGGGCATAATACTGAATGTGTGTGCTGGCTGCCCTGGAAGCTACCATGATTCCCATATCTGGCATCTGTCGCAGCTGTACCAGACATTTGCAAATGGGGACATCCCTGACAGTCACCTAGTGGGGGATGCTGGATATGCACTGGAGCCGTGGCTGATGGCACCCATCAGAAATGCACACACACCTGAACAAGAACTCCATAATGAGGCACACACACAAACACGAAATGTAATCGAGCGTGTGTTTGGGATGCTCAAGTCACAGTTCCGGTGCCTGGACACATCTGGTGGAGCCTTGCAGTACTCACCAACTACATATACCCAAATTGTCATGGTATGTGCCATGCTACACAATCTGATCCTGCGAAAACAGCTGCAGCAGGAACAGCATGGGGCAGAGCCAAACAGCCCCCCACCATTGCCAAGGCCTGCACAGGCACAGCGTGACTCAGAGGAGGAACAACCTGAGCCTGCCCCAGTAGGCAGAAGGAGGCGTGCCCAGTATGCCTTGTCCTTGGCAAAGAGGCAACGCATAGCACATACACTGGCTCAGTAGGAAGCCTGGAAATGATACCTCTCACTGACTCGCACATAAAATACAAGGGATGCCCAACTTGACACTACCTGTTTCCAAATATGTATAGGGAGTGTAGTATGTGCATCTGACATAGGCAGCCCTGCAGCACCACCTGAGGCATGATTGCCATGTTTTACGCATTATAAAGCAGTGCAAAGCAGCTTTTACCAATATGTAGTATATGTAAACAAAATTGCTCGTGCAATGTTGGCCAAGGTTGGCCAAAGCTGAGCAAGGTCAGTTAAACATGCTCATATCTGCTTTACTGTACCTTAAGCAGTCTAGTCTAGCTAGCATGAAAATAAAAAGCAGTGACAAGGCTTGAACCCAGAATACTATGCGCTATAGTCACAGCACTGAACCACTAAGCCATGACAGCATTACAGTGGCACTGACACAGCAGGACAATTGTACACTAATGCAAACACAAAGCAATGCTGTATCATGCCCCTAATGAGGCAAACGGGTAACCTCACCCACATGCCTATGCAGACAGAGAACATCAGGCCAGGCGTTGTGATGTGGGTTGTGTAGGCTATGAAGTCGCAAGCTAATATATGTGGCAATGAATGCTAAGACCTATAGTATACTAGTATGCCTCAAGCCAGTATGATAGGCAACAGTACAGACTGTATTGGTGTCCTGTACATAGCAGTACAGGCACAGCAAATGTGTATAAGTGTCAGGTGAAACCCACATCCTATGTACACCCACAGCAACAATCCAGTGTACCCATGGTTAAAAATGTACAAAGAATAGCTGCCCCCCCCCCTATGTAGAAATGTTGATAGGTCTATGCAAAGTGTCTCATGGAAACCCTGCAGGCACAGCATGATCCCTGTTGATCTATGACACAAAGGTGAGCCCTGCTGTAAAAATACACCTTGATTTGCCATACACATATGGTATAAATGTGTATACTGTGCGTGCTCACACACTCCAACAAATGTAGTGGATTTCAATCTGCATCACACTGAAAGGTCATGCTGGGCATGCTCACACACTTAAACAAATGAAGCAAATGTCAGGCAGGAAGATACTGAAAGGTCATACTGGGCATGCTCACACACTTAAGCTAAATACGGATGTGATGATAAGGGATCTATGGACAAACGTGTATAGTCATCTCTACTTCCAGAAACACATTCATGAAGTGGTCTGAAAATCCTGCTATGTGTACACACAAACTGCCAAGGTCTGTGCATGTAGGTCAAAGGAGGTTGCCACTACTCAGCAGTCATCAGACCTGTCAGAGACTACCACAACACACTTGCGAGGAATCTGACTAGGCACATTCATCAACTAGAAAGAACAATGAAGAACCATAACAAGAGGATTACTGGCCTCAAATAGTTGCCCCATGCAACAAGAATGAATGTAACCCAAGCTGTACTCAGTGGCATACTGTCTACGCAGCATATCTCTGCCCAACAGACAGGTCCATGTAATGGTTACACTCATTGTAAACACTAAAGATGTGGACATCCTATCAAAGGGCCTCACTGAGACAGATGGCTGTTGTCCAAGCCATGGGCTGTAGCTCAATGCCAAAAGGTGCATTATCATCACCTTTGTTGAAATCTCTGTAGCCAAGAACTACAACATAGATGGTAGTATACCTCACACTTTAAGTGTGACAAGAGACCCTGGGCCACGGGTGGACAGTGGATACAACTGTGATAAGCACATTCCCACAGAAGTCAGGAAACCCTCTTATGTGGCACACCTCATCACAAAATGTGTCTCATACAGAATAAAAGAGGAGATTTTTCCCCTCTACTCACCACTCACTAGAACTATAAAAGAGTACAATGCCACTGTTGCTATGTACCTCACAAGACAACTACAACAACTGGAAAGGCAGCAGCAATACCTCACAAAGAGCATTATTGGCCTGAAATATGTGCCATACACAGACCATCGCAAAATGCTCCATCCATACTCCCTTGCATATTGCCTACTCATAGGTGTTCACTGCGTAACATCCAAAGCTATGTCAAACATGCAGCTGTTGGATATGATCCATGTAAAACACTCACAATCACCCTGACCTTTGGACCCAAGACCATGAGTGAAATACAAAAGGAAGTGGTGTAGCCATTTACCTTATGGATATCCACACCTCCAGGTTACTGCCACAGCATGAGGCCTTGGAGACCATGCAAGTGCAACTAACATTGGGCAAAGCTGCCCATCAGATTGTAGCCTGCTATAGATCATGTACCTTGTCTCAGGAACCTCACTCAGTATTCTGGAGAACAATGGCAAATATAAAGGTCTTATCAAACACCATTATATGAGGAGATTACAACTACCCAAACAATGAGTGGGTGAATTACTCGTATACAATGTCCTTTGCCCAATGTGTCCTAGAGTTAAGAAACTCTAACACCCTGGAACAGCTGGTCAGCATGCCCACTAGAGGTGACAACATACTGGACATGATCATCACCAACATGGGGTACCAGTGTTCCACAACAGAGATAACCCCCTCGCTAGTAATATCAGATCATTAAGTAATCACACTGGACATCCACATCCCGCTCCAACACCCAGTCAATGAAACCACTGTGAAGACATTTTCAAAAGCAAACAGCACACTTCCCAAGACCAAAGTGGAAAGTCCCAAAGCCCTCTTGTTATAGGATAATGGTATGCAACCTGCCAAATCATTTACAAGTGCATCCTATGAGTATCTACAGGGATGCATGGATCGAGACATCACAAATAAAAGCAAGATGCACTCCTCCAAAAATAAGAAAACAATCTGGTGGTCATTGCCCATAAATAAGCTAGACAACAGAAGGAGGAAACTAACACCTGATAGAGCCAACTTCACTAAAGGAAAGGCATCACTGATCATTATTAGGATGAAACAATGATCGCTCATAAAATAATCCAAGCACACTTTCTAAAGACAAACTGCCAAGGAATGTAAGAATAACAACCACAAAGCCTTCTGTAGCTATATCAGACATGTAGGTGTCAGCTTCCAAATATGCTGTAAGCTACTGAAAAAAGTAATGACATACACCAAACCAACTTTCATTGCCCACACCCAGGGGGACAAGTGCAGTGTAAACTCCCCCCCATCACCCCCAAAAGGGCCTGTGTCTATCACAGAAGGATGCAGAGACACAGACGTCACGGACATGCATGTAAAGACAGCCCTCACCAAAGCTAAGAACATAGCATCAATGTGACTGTAAGTTGTTCCAGGCTGCGTTTTACACTAGGCCCACAAGGAACTACACCCTCACCTACATCCACTGTCCAGACTCAAGCATATCACAGGCTATGTACCCAAAGAATGGCATACACTAACAGTCATCCAGCTCCACAAAGGGTGTGCCAGAACAGAACCTGGAAACCATTGCCCAACATGTGTACTCAGCCTGGTTTACAGAGCTATTGAGCAAATCGTCATGGAACCCATACACTGAGACATTGGAGATCTGCAGACACTGGACTCTACACAACTTCACCTTGTTAAAGGCATAGCCTGGCTCCCAAACCTAGTTGACTTATTTAAAACAGTTACCATGAACATAGATGAAGGTGAAAGTAGTCCACACAGCCCACCTGGACCTCACTAAGGGCTTACCATACCATTCCCCACTCCGTCATCATGGACAAGTGTACCAGCTTGAACATGATCAGCTATGTCACAGGATGGGTGGCCAAGTGGCTCACAGATCAAACACACATGTTCATAGTTGTGGGTGCCATGTCCAACTCTAAGCCAGTCACACATGGCATCACACAGGTCTTGGTCCTGTGACCCCACCTATTCAGTCGATACTGCTCAGAGGTACAGGCAAGCATGGCAGGTGTAAGGCTGAACAGATTTGCAGATGACTGGAAACTGTGGTCCATAACTGACTGTACAGCTGACACAGACATCCTCCAGAAGTGTCTTACAGAGACAGATACCTGGTGTCAAAACAATGCCCTCAAGCTGAATGGCAAAGAATACATAGTCATCCTCTTTGGGTAATACAAAGTGCACACAAATTACCACATAAGTGGTAATCCAGCATGTACGGAGAAAGTAATTATGGCCCTGGGGACACAGGTAGATAGTAAACTCACCTTTGATGATCACGTGGCCAAAGTGTCTAGACATTCGTTCAATGTAGGCCAACTAATGTCACCTAATGTAACACACTTCGTATAGTCTGATGATGTCACCATCCTACAAATATACCTGTGGAAAAGAAAACCCATGTAATATGTAAAGCGCATCGTGTTAATGTGTACTCCTCTAGTATCATGCAGTAGTTAGGTAGGGGTTTGAATCCTGCACTTGCTAACTGTGTGTGTGTGTGTGTGTGTGTGTGTGTGTGTGTGTGTGTGTGTGTGTGTGTGTGTGTGTGTGTGTGTGTGTGTGTTCCCCTTGGGAAGGAACAACCTTTTAGGAGAGTAGTGAAACACCTCAAAAGTGGTAATGTAACCTTTGTCAAGTCTGATGATGTCAGCGTCCTACAAATATACCTGTGGAAAAAAATATTCCCAGTAATCCGTATAGTGTATCGTGTTAATGTGTACTCCTCTAGTATCATGAAATAGTTAGGTAGGGGTTTGAATCCTACACCGGGCAAGTGTGTGTGTGTATTCTTCTTGGGAAGGAATAACCTTTTAGGAGAGTAGTGAAACACCTCAAAAGTGGTAATCTAACCTTTGTCAGCTCTGATGATGTCAGCATCCTACAAGTATACCTGTGGAAAATCAAACACCCACTAATCTGTATAGTGCGTCATGTTAACGTGTACTCCTATAGTATCATTAAGTAGTTAGGTAGAGGTTTGAATCCTGCACTGAGTAATGTGTGTTTGTGGGCGTTCCCCTAGGGAAGAAGCAACCTACTAGGAGAGTAGTGAAACACCTCAAAAGTGGTAATGTAACCTTTGTCAAGTCTGATGATGTCAGCATCCTACAAATATACCTGTGGAAAAGAATTCTCCCAGTAATCTGTATAGCTCATTGTGGTAATGCATACTCCTCTAGTATCATGAAGTAGTTAGACAGGGGTTTAAATCCTACACTGGGCAACTGTGTGTGTGTTCCCCTTGGGAAGAAACAACCTTTTAGGAGAGTAGCGAAACACCTCAAAAGTGGTAATCTAACCTTTGTCAACTCTGACAATGTCAGCATCCTACAAGTATACCTGTGGAAAATAAAGCTCCCCCTAATCTGTATAGTGCGTCGTGTTAATATGTACTCTTCTAATATCATGAAGCAGTTAGGTAGGGGTTTGACTCCTACACTGAGCAACTGTGTTTGTGTGTGTTCCCCTTGGGAAAGAACGACCTTTTAGGAGAGTAGTGAAACACCTCAAAAGTGGTAATGCAGCCTTTGTCAAGTCTGATGATGTCAGCATCCTACAAATATACCTGTTGAAAAGAACGCTCCCTGTAATCCGTATAGCACGTTGTGTTAATGTGTACTCCGCTAGTATCATTAAGTAGGGGTTTGAATCCTGTACCGGGCAACTGTGTGTGTGTGTTCCTCTTGGGAAGGAACAACTTTTTAGGAGAGTAGAGAAACACCTCAAAAGTGGTAATATAACCTTTGTCAAGTCTGATGATGTCACCATCCTACGAATATACCTGTGGAAAAGAGAACTGACAGTAATGTGCAAAGGGCATCATGTTAATGTGTACACCTCTAGTGTCATGAAGTAGTTATGTAGGTGATTGAATCCTGCACTTGGTGAGTGTTTGAGCTGTATGTGTGTGACACTGTTGGTCAATGTGTTGTGGGTTTTGCTTTTACCACTGTATGACATATCAGTATGCATTGCAGATGTGAGCTAGCTGTGTGTCAAATACATATCTGTACATGTTACCTCAATGATTGCATGTGTGGAAACCCTGCTTTCTCCAAGAACACAGCTGTCATCCTTTCTAGACTGTGCTGCTGCTTCCCAGACCTTAGGTCACATCTGTATGCTTGTGACAAGGCCAGCCACTGCCGTGATCCCTGGCCTAGGTCATCTCTGTCACACAAAGTCATTACAATTCCTATTGGAATGTGTGAGTGAGGGTCTATGGCCGAGGTATATGTCAGACCTGTTCAAACGCAGCAAAATCTGTCCATGATGACTATTCATAGGTGTAGAACAAACTGTGGATATGCATGCAGACCCCTTATTGCTTATGTGATCCACCAAGGGATTCCAGAATACCTTTGGAAATGTGATTAACAAAGGAGAGATGACATAACACTTGGTTGCATGTACACATCGGTACCTGTTCATCATGCTGGTGGCTACTACCTATGTGGTACTGTGGTGATAATATGTTCCTTATAGGTGGATGACAATGCTTAGTTTGGCTTATAGCTTTACAGCATGGGTTTGACAACAGGCATCTGTCTGTATGATACCCTTGTGGAGTATGTGTGTGTCATCTGGAGAATGCATTATAGGCCACAGTATGCATTAACAGACGTGGACGGACATATCCCTACTGTGATTGCTTGTGCCTAAGAGAGCTATATGGCAAACAGGAGTGGTCTCAGTAATGGGTGCAGGTGAATACCAGTGGTTACTGGCATTGTATAGTACCTGAAGGATCCAAATGTTGCTGTGTGTCCTACATCTGTGTGTCGGTTGTCAAGACATCATCTAACGATTGGTTATGGTCAAGCTGTTGAAGTGATGTATACCACCAGAATGCAAAACAATGACAGATAGTAACAGTATCACCCACAGCACAGTGTCAAACCATGTCATACACACATGTTTAGTCAGGTTCCGGAATGCGTGTAGTACAATGCATACTGGCCACCAATAGAAACCATGGAGTGTTACATGTGTCCACTATGCACGTACATGTAGACAGTGCACCTCCACCATGTTCACAGCTGTACACCTACAAATCTGTGTTACACACATCCCACACATACTGTCCACTCTCTAACATATGCTGCCAATACTGCACACATCAGCCAAGTGGCACGTGGCCAGACAATACACAATTGGAACCAACACTGGTGTAAACAACACTACAATGACAAACATAGCTTTAATGCATCATGCCTGCTCAACTATACCTTCAAGCATATCATTACACTCTACAGTTGACAACATGCTAACATTGCTATACTGCTATATAGACACGCTGTGCATCAGCACCATGGTAGCCTGTTCCTGCATCAATGTTACAGATGACAGGAGGCGGCACAGGTTTCATCATATGCACAGGGTGTGTTGTTGGTTGGCCAGAGGCCTACAGTGAGCCATCCAATTGGCATATATGTGTGTGTGTGTGTGTGTGTGTGTGTGTGTGTGTGTGTGTGTGTGTGTGTGTGTGTGTGTGTGTGTGTGTGTGTGTGTGTGTGTGTGTGTGTGTGTGTGTGTGGGGCAAGAATACTGTAATGGGCCAATGTTGTTGTAATGTGTGTGGGTATGTGTTAGCCCTAGGAGTCTGGAGTATGTGTGTTTGTCTGCATGCACACAGTTCCACCATGTGGCTGCCATATATGGGTATTTGTGGGACAGCCACAGACTGTACCTGTGAGGCTTTACATATCACCATCTCTGGCCATGGATACAGTACCTGTGCCTGTCAGGGGTGCTACTGACACTATCAGGTACTAAGTCAGACTAGGTACTATCCCCAGAGGTGGATGGATGCACACTGGACACAGGTCCCTGCTGGGACTGTCCAGAGCCATGTGCACATGGTCTTCTAGGACATTCTATGGACAGCCCACCCCCACATTGCTTGGGCTGGTACTGGCACTACGGTAGCAGCTGTGGCTTGAGGGACGTCTGCGGTGACTTCCAGCTGCTGATGTTCCTGGCATACATCCATGTCGACGTCTCAACCATCCTGCACTGTCCTGACACATGGATATGACATTGCGGAGGATATCTAATGTCTCTCCCCAATGTCTATCAGTGACCTCGGTGTAATGTCAGATGGCACCTGCTAGGTAGCGGATACTGTCAATGACAGTGGTGTTATGGGCCCTCTGTGCCCTTAGTCCCTGTCTGGTGTACCGTTCCATACATGCCTGTGCCTCCATGACAGTCTGGAACATGCATGACATTGTCAGACCTGTGGCACATCTTCCAGTGGCATGATGAGCAGCAGTGCTCCTACGAGAACCCCTGGACATCTGCCTATGTGGTACCCTTCCAGACATCTGGGTATGGCTGCTGTGTTGGGATGCATGTGCCATGGATACCACACTGTCCTGGCCAATGCCAACAGTATGCTGTCCCTCAGCTATGGGCATTGTTGATGGATGTATTGGCAGTATGACTGTATGAATGGATGGGGTGGACAGCTGTACTGTCAATTGATGGCCCAATGACAGACCCTGGCAAACACGCCTGTGCCTCAACACACCTATCTTCATTATCACTATGTGGCTCAGTGACATCAGTTTCCCTGCTGCAGTGAACCAGCCCTAACACAGCACCTGTGGGAGGGAGACAGGAAACACACTTTATGACCTGTACATGATGTCAGCACACAAGCACACATGCACACATGAACACATGAACATATGCACACATGCACACATGAACACATGAGCACATGAACATATGCACACATGAACACATGCACACATGCACACATGAACACATGAACACATGTACACATGAACACATGAACATGTGAACACATGCACACATGCACACAAATACACTCCTCACTACAGCAGATACCCACACACACCACTGGCAATTCAAAACATACTTAATAGTGGTTGAAGGTGGGTTACAGTATCACAAGGCAAACAGTCATATCACACATGTCAGCATGCAGAAAGTTTGTTGCTCAAGACCATGCAGTGCGAGTGTAGACAGCCCGTGTTAATAACAGTATACATTGCTTTGATGCATGCGTGCTGTTGTTCAGTGATTGGCCTCACAGCCACTTGTTACATGGGTTTGTAGGATGCCCAATAGGGAGCATTGACTAACATGAATGTGTTATGTGTTGAAGAGTGTCACACAGCCCAATGATAGGCTTCTACCCCTCAGGTATATTATGTGTGCTGTGTGGATGACATGTGGGATACTGAAGTGTGACCTTACAGTGGGTGTCTGGATACGCTATGTGTAGCATGTTAAGGTGTACTGCGTATGACAAAGTTGTGTATGTTGTGTACATGTGTATCAACTATGCCTATCCAATGTCCAGTATGGTGTTGCCACAATTGTGTGTGCTGCTCTGTGCATTGCATGTGATTGAGGCAGCTACTGTCATTACTGAGATGTGCATAGTCTCACAGCAAACATGCACAGCATGCATTATGCATAGGTGTGTTACATGTACATGGCCTACACCTCACCTATGACATGCACATTTCATTAGCAATATTAAAATTATAACACACTCACCAGCATTGACTGGCTGCCTTGCTGTCACACCAGAGGGACCTACAAGAATATGAGACAGTTTGTCAGTGGCCACAACTGTGCCATTGCTACTGTGAGTTTGCTAAACTACAGTAGTACAACAGTCGACAGTCACAGGCATACAGATTATATTCCAAATATCAGTATTGCACAACACTATGCAGCACAACTGCTAAACATACAGTACACATGTCACATATGCATAATCTACCAATACAGATAACAGTAGTCTACAGATAGGTCATGTTACCTGCACGCTCCATGTCAACATGCTGGGTGGCTCCGGCCTACATGATGACACATGTCAGTTGCTGTTCCTGTGGTTGGCCAGGAGCCACCACACTTAGGAGCAGCTCCTCCACTCTGGTGAGGGAGGGATGAATGCCAACCCCACCACCTGTGGCAAGCTGTTGTCGACAGATATCAGACGCACGCCACCGGACATGTCTAATTAAATCACTGCAGTGATGATGTACCTCCTCATATGTCCGGTTATGCATGCCTATGTCATTTACCCGACGAACGAGATCCTGCCACAGTGCAGTCCGCTCATGCTGGTCCTGGCTGGTTCCAGAGAACAGCAGGGTGTAGTGCTGCACCAGGCTGTTGTGTATTTCCACCTCCTCTGCAGCTGTATAACACAGGTTTCTTTGGTGGGACATACCCCTGGAAGACAATTAAACAAGATGTGTGAGCAAGTCAAGTGGCACACTTAACATCCTAAAGTACAGATATCAATTACCTGCCATATTTTGCATCTGATTGGTTGTCAGAGGATAGACATGTTCAATACCACATATTAGTGCTCAGGCCACAACTGGCTGACAGTGCCTGCCACACTCTATATATCAAATCATGTTCTGCACAGCAGCAAAGAGAAGCCAGTATGTAAGACTATACACCAGTACATGACACACTGTGTGTGATACAATGCACCACCTAGCCACAGGAGGTATATATCAAGCTAATGCATAAAGAAAGATGTCATCCATTGCAATGAATGTAAAGTACAGTTACAGTATTACCAGTATACCACAGTAGTCCTTGATGCCTAACCCCTGCCTAACATATGTGCACAGTTGTTAATATAGGTGGCATACTGCTGTACTAGACTATACATGTTACTAGATACACACGTATACCCTGTAACACAGATATGATTGAGGGCATGGTACAGGCATAATTACACACACATCAGACATACATATAACACACAAATGTATGCCAATCCAGATGAGCTTTACCTGTGTAACATACAGTACTGTGTCTCACTACTTACAAAACCTTATGCCTGAGGTATGTAATCTGTGAGGACTACAGGGAACACACAAAACAGTGTTTCCAAGTAATGTGAACATACACCATACTGTACTGTACTGTTTAGGCCTACAGCTTCAGGTAGTACTACAGTTCATATGGGAGTTGGATTCACCAGCAGTACCACTCACTAAGCATACATGTATTGCTTTAGCCTACAATGGGACACCACAGTCAAAAACAAGGGACTACGTCACACCGTATGCCATACTACTTTTTCTGCCTAGCAATAGCATACACATCTTTTGCTGGGATCACAGCTAGGACACAAACTACCATGACAGAAACAATATCACACTAAGCTATCACACCTTTACAGACCTTGCACACATTCACCAACACATTCACCATCACACTCAGTTAAACTCACATAGCAATTATTGCACTAAGTACATGTGTGTGTGCATTGTGTCATGAGTAGGTAATATGCTATTGGCCCTAGAGCCTACAGCAGCCTAGCCATATGCTACCCTGGCCTTTGACACACATGTAATTTAATTTCACTTGCCCCTGTCAACCAGAGCCACAGAGGTGATTCCCGGGGTGTATTTCCTATCTCCCAAACAATCATCAGGAGTATTTATGACAACTGCTAATGAGGAGCTTTGTTTGCTATTGATAGGTGGTTTGTTCCAGAGTATAACCCGTCACAAACAGTTGCAGTATGTCCCTTGCCCTGTGCACATGTACAGATACATATAGATACGTACTGCTGCCACATATGGATGATTCACAGTATGTAGAGTACTCTTCATAAACATCTACTACATGCCAGCAAATACATATGTGTTACATACCTTTCCTTTGTATTGCTCTGTTCCGTCTCTTTTTAAAGGAAATATATTTTTTTTAATTTTTAATTTTTTTTTCTCTGTCTGTTGATGCTCTTTCTTTTTCTGTGTCTCTCTGTTTCTGTCTCTTTTTCTGTCTTTGTCTGTGTCTGTGTCTGTGTCTCTGCCTCTCTCTCGCTCTTGCTCTCTCTCTTGCTGCATTGAGATTATTGCATGTGTGGACAGCAAGTACAGTCTGCTTTTCTAGGTATCTGCACATGTGCATGTGAAGGCCTCTGCACCAATTGGTGCCCACCATTTACTAATTGCATGCAGCCTGCTGTGTGGTAATTGCAGTACTCACTGTCATAGCAGCCCACTGCTATAAAATGCTAGGTTAGATAGGCGTAGCCCTTTCAGCTTTCCAAAGTGGGGCCCATGCTTGTTTGCTGTGGACACTGTTGTGTCAGTCAGAAGGTTGGTATACTTCTTATATCTGAAGCTAGGGTTGTAGCCAGTGATTTGCATGTTGTACTCAAACCTGAATGTTGCTGCTTCTAGTACACACTTGTCAGTGTAGAATTTTACTCACCCCTCCAAATGCTTACACAAGATACATGGGAGTATGTACTTTCTTTTCTAATTAGACAATTAACTGCCATACAAAAGTAGTTATTGCAATGTATTCCTCTGGCACATGAACTGTTTGTGAATTACTATACTGTAAATATTAATTACCTCACTTCTAAACAGTTTGTTGTTTATTTGTGTTGACACTAGCACAGGCTGCTCAAGACAACTGGACACATTTCAGTACTGAGTATACTTACCTACATCCTTGGTAGAGCCTGAATACACAGGTATATTGTTCTTTTGGGTAGGGGTGCAGAAGTAGAGAGAGCATTATATATTATTGTGTGATGTTTATCTTGGTGAACATACAGGGTTGCTGTGTACCTGTTAGGCTAACAAGGCAAGTAGTCTGTCTGCGTAGCTCCCACTTGTGGACATATCCAGATGGTAGCCAGAGGTTAGCCTATTATTCTTTGTCTGTGCACCACACCGGTCTTTTCTGCACTGGAACAATGGCATTGTCACTGTTGGTTGCTACCAGTACATGGCTACATCCTTTGATATTTCTGTGTTGTACTTCTACATAAGGGTATGCTTGTGGGACTCGTTCCAAAGCTATTTGCAGAGTGTGTAACAGCAGAAAAGCTGAAATGCCTGTGTGTTTCTGCCTCTGCCGGGCCTCTGATACACTCAGGTATATATTTGAACAGCCTCAGGGAAAGGTACATATAAGTGAGGTACACCTGTAATATATTACAGACATTAAGTTGAGACTGTGAGAGAATCAGAGCATATGTATTAATGCACCTTTTCTGATGTGCATGCAGTGTGTACTCTTACTTATTGACATTATTCATTAAGTGTAATTCCCCACTTTTCAGCCTAACATCTACTTTTCAGAGGGATTCTGAGGGACACAGCTAACATTTCTTTACGAATCAGGGACATCCCTGAAAAGCAGTCACAGTTGGGAAGTATGGCCTCTGTCCTATTCAAATATGCCAGTGTTTATCCTGCTCTGATACTGTGTGGGGTTTGTAAAGTGCTACTGTAACATTATTTCCTGCTAGAATGGCTGGTTCTCTTTTCACATTCATGTCATGCAATTTCACAACAACTGCTGGTAAAGATCCACAGAACAAGATTTGTGTTATGGCATTCCTATTTTCCCTTTACATTCACTCATTGTAATGCATGATATATTTATTACAGCACCAACTTGTTGTATATCTACTGTGGCTTAGTGGTACTTTGTGTAGTGTGTCCAAGATCCGGGGTTTGAGACTGACAGAGGTGTTTTATTTTGCTGCTCAGCAGAACAAGGGCTCTGCCATGCAGAGTGACTAAGGCACTTTTAATCAGTTGTAAGCGGGTTTGCGAGGGTTTGCATGATGCTTAGCAATACTTAGCTAAGCACACACATGTGCACACTCGCTCAAACCCGCTAACTACTGCTTAAAAGTGCTTACTCCCACTAGCCCCCATGCTAATTTCTTTGAAAGAAAAGAAAATGGGGAGATAGGAAAGTGGTGAAAAAGGGGGCACAAAGAGGGAAAGACAGTAGGGAAACCAGCTCGGGATGTGCAGGATGGGTGTAGGGAAGGTCCATAGCTTCCCATTTCTTTACCAGCAACAGCTGTGGAAATGGTAGAAATTTGGAGTGAAATTTGAAACCTTCCACCCCTGAGAGAGGGGTGAGGACAACAAAATATGTTGTACTGCCAATTATAATTATCAGTTTACATGTCCAGCGGACATGTGTGTGAAATGGGCAGCTATGTATGGGGCGTAATTTTTTTGGAGGAACAGATTGCCCCTTTTTTTTTTTTTTCAGGTGAGAGTGGAATGTGAGGTAGAGGAAGTAGGTATATTTGGGTAGGTAGGTTGGGGAGGTAAACAGACAAGACAAATAAGATGCATACGGGCAGAATATGACACATGGGGTGGGTGAACACAACTGACGGGGATGGATGTTTGGAAATCGCAAGCCCATGAGCCTACAGATGGTAACAGTGGAACTGAGATCCCCACCATGGGCAGTCACCACTGCACCTTCACAACCCTGAGGGTGGCTGTGTTGGAGTCTGCGTAGGAGGGGCAGGCTCACCCATGAGTGGCCCACTCTCGCCTCAAGCTGGCATAGGGGATCAGCGACTGAACGCTGGATCTCCCTACGCACCACAGCCCGGACCCTTCGGAGGGTGACAGGTGGCCCTTCTCCGCCCACGCTTGCACGGGGGGGATGAGCCCCATCCCCTGCAGCACTTCCAGCTGAAGGTGGCACAGGACCAATGGAGGAGGGGAGCCCGAGCTGGGCACCGGACCTGCTGGTGCCAGGTGCAATCACCAGCTAAGGAGGAACAGGTGGGTCCGCTGGGACTGGCCTTCCCATACGTTCTGTGTTTAGATGTGTTTAATTACAACATAGACAACAGCATTCCAAATTAGTTGTAAAAACATGCAGTAATATTCCCATTAACCCAACACACCAGGGTTCCAACAGTTGAACAGCAAGCATAACACATGCATATATTGAACGACAGTGGACATTCCAACAGCATGCAGGGATGATTGGTGGCAACAGGCCACCAAGATTGTGGTGTTTGAACAGGGCACATGCATCAAAGTAAATGCAGATATTTATAGAACATTTGGACATATGTCCCAACAAATGTTTTGAGATTAGACATACCCATTGAGGTGTGGAATTGCATTGTTTATGCACATACAGTAGGGTGTAAAAAGATACCTCCATTAACATCTTATAAGTACTTTTAGTCTACACTACATTCCTATTGACTGCAGGTGTATATCCCCTACATGTATTATTACACTAGGCAACGTGCATTAGGTTGTGTAATGGGTTTGGCTAGTTCATTATATACCTGACCTATATCTGACATACTAACTGTCCAAGATGCAGATGTTACTGCTACATAGTTATATATTTTATTTATATTTATATATCTACATATCTGGATGTGTTCACGTGACATTTTCAGTTATATTTCTACAGAAACCTACATTTCATGTAGCACACTCACATTTCTGGGGAACACATTAAAAGCTACTCATGTGCCAGATTTACCTATGCATGCCAGCCATTAACCAACTGTTGAGGACTGTATATATGCTTCACAGCTACTGGCACTTCCTTCATCCACTTTATATGGGACTGCCCAACTGTGGGTTGACAGCACTTAATACAACAGTACTATTTATATAATGCAAGGGTACAACAACATTTCAAAGTAAGTGACACGGACACACTCCAAGTATTATACCTTTATTAATTATATTACACACTTTTCTACAGGCTCTCTCATTTATTTGATATTACAGTGCATACAGAAGACTTATTCAAGACATATTATACATTTATTAATAGGTTACAACACTCTTTTTCAGGCTCGCTCACTTATTTTATATAACAGTACATGCAGAGATATTATTCCAGACTTATTTTACCTTTATTAATGGGTTACTACACTCTTTTTCTGGCTCTCTGACTTATTTTATATAACAGTACATGCAGAGAAATTATTCAGGGCATTTTATGGCTTTATTATTGGGCTACAACACTTTTTTTCAGGCTCTCTCACCTATTTTATATAACAATACATGCAAAATAATTACTAACCTGCCTGATGGCGCAGCCTTAGCAGCCTATTGCTGATTTGCAGCATGGACACCTGCAGCTGTGAAGTAAATGAAGGGATATTGAGACATACCTATCCATCATATAGACTAAATTAGCATGTCTTACATACTTATTTCCATGGCTACCTACTCAGTAGAGGGGTATCTTGCAAGTCACGGGCCTCTTGTATCCATCGGTTCAGTAGGTCCTGCTTCTGTCTCTTCAGGTCTGCATGGTGGTGACGGACCTGCTCACCAGTCATAGGGATGCCTGTGGCACTGGTGAGATCATGAGCTAACCGGTTCCAAGCCTCTGCTTTGTACTCCGTCCCTTGGAACTGGCCCTGCAGGAGTCTTGACTCATGACGGTGGACAAGGGGCCAAACCATGTATTTTGACTCTTCGATGACCCAGAGTTGCGCTCAAAAGTGAGTACCCTCTCCAGCACCAGCCATTCTGACTGCAGATGGGCACTACAATCAGTTATGGCAAGTATTCCTGCCTATGGAGCTTAAATATGCCACATTTCCCACACTTTTTTGTGATTGGCCATTTTTGAAAATTCTCGGCTGACTGCAGACCTGCATAGCAATGGTTAATCTTCCATTTATAAGTATATGTATGTTAACAGTGCATGTTTATCCTAAGCTGTCATGGCTTAGTGGTTCAGTACTTTGATTATGATGCCCACTGTCCCGGGTTTGAACCTTGTCATTGCTTTTTATTTTACTACTGTCCAGACAGGCTAGGGGGTGTGTCTGTGTTTAGGCCACTTTGCACTACATTGCTCCACGTTGCCCAATGGTGCGCTGGTTAGCGCGGCGCACAGCTCCACACAAATGTATTGTGCTAGGTAAAGCACTGCTTAGCTATGGGCAATTATATTGCGCTAGGTAAAGAGCTGCTTAGCTATGGGCAATTATATTGCACTAGGTAAAGCGCTGCTTAGCTATGGGCAATTATATTGCGCTAGGTAAAGCACTGCTTAGCTATGGGCAATTATATTGTGCTAGGTAAAGTGCTGCTTAGCTATGGGCAATTATATTGCACTAGGTAAAGCGCTGCTTAGCTATGGGCGATTATATTGCTCTAGGTAAAGCACTGCTTAGCTATGGGCAATTATATTGCGCTAGGTACAACGTTGCTTAGCTATGGGCAATTATATGTCAATATCCTTAATGCTGCTCACCTTCTTATATTTATATATATATATTTTGTTCACTAATACATAGGCCATTTCAATGCTTTTTACTAAAATTTCATTCATATATGTCAGGAATTATTTTATATACTGATTTAAAACATAAAATAGACAGGGGAGTGGTGGGACTAGAACCGGGAATGCCTCCTCTCTGTGCAAATGCTCTACCACTACGCTATTGCTATTTGGCTTGATTTGCATAAACATTTCTTATTATGCTCTTCGATGTCAAAATTGCTAACTGCAGCTAAGCAATGGGCACACCCGCGCAAACACGTGCAAATACGGGCAGCTATATCGGGAATTATAAAAAAAAAAATTAGTTTACATTTTACATTTACAAAGGGGTTTAGTATGTGGGGATCTGTACTGTTTGCTATGTGTACATTTCAGCGGACTCGCTCATTGCATTTGTCTTTTTCACTTTATATGTTTGCAGGGGCGTGGATATTTGGACTGCTTGGCAGTCCGACACGCCCCCTGCAGTCTTACACGCTCCGTGTAAGTCTTCCAGTTGAGTCAGCGCCCTCATGCATATGCATGACGTGCTGATGTCGTAGTCTTAAATGGCAGTCTCCGAGTAAGACTTGGTTAGTCTTACTCGGAGGATTACTGAATCCCGGCCAATGTCTATATCACTTACCTGTATGGCCTAAAAAACACATACAGAGTGGCAAAATAAACACTATAAATAGTATAAATTCCTACACTACATAAATAAAAGCTATATAAATAAAAACTGTAATATCTTATACTGATAACACAAGAATAACAGATTAAACTATATATATATATAGATACACACACACACACACACACACACACACACACACACATTTATTTACCATTATAAGTATAAAAATGTATTTCATTTTACTTGGATTTCTAAGCTGGCTGAATATCCTTCATTAATGGCATTTTAATGTTGCTCTTGTGATGTGAGTCATGTGATTTGGTTTTCCTATTCATGTTTTGCAATAATTGGTGATTCATATCCATTGAAAAAGCTTGCTAGAGTGAAACTGCAGATTGGATTCTGCCAATAAGTAGAGTCTGCATTCTGTGGTAGTTGATGCTGCTTTTTTGTAGTGTTTATAATATATATATATATATATATATATATATATATATATATATATATATATATATATATATATATATATATACACTAGGGATTATATCCAGTGTGTTTTAGGATGACAACTGCCTAGTCATCTGCATATGGTCTACTAGGTATTTGATCCTCAGGTGTGCAAAACTGCAGAAATACAGAGGATGGGAAGTTTGCCCTTACCCCATGCATGCGCAATCTTGATGTTAGTATATATAATTAGCAAGGGGTTTGGGGGGAGCAGTCCCTTGTAAATATGATTTTGTTGTTGTTTAGAAGTTAGCTTTTACATGTTCTGAGGCTGCTTCTTGGTGCATGTGCAAAATTGTGTCGCTTACACTTTTTTTGACCTTTTGCAGTCGACATTATTAGAGTTGATGTTGGGTGTTTTTGATTAAATGTGGTACACCTATATATATATATATATATATATATATATATATATATATATATATATATACATATACATAGAGAGAGAGAGAGGGAGAGGGAAGGAGAATGAGAGAGAGAGAGAGAGAGCAAGCCAGAAATATGCATACACAATTACACACATACGTATAGAAAGAAGCATTGTTTGAATCCTGTTGAATGATTTCATCTAACAGTATAGAGGAGGTTCAGCCATAAAGCAAAACTTATTTTAAAAACATTGGTTATTTCCCTCTAGATGTTCATGACCTCTTTTTAGTAGATTTGTCACCCACCCCTCCATGACAGTGCTATGCTAACTTGAACAGCCAAGCTAGAAATCTCCTGGATGGAACACAAAAAAAAAAAAACACTCCCAAGACAGGACTCTAAGATGATCTCTAAGTAACATTCCATTTCAGGTGCTCTACAGAGATTTGATAAATTTGACAGGAAAGGTCTGTATAATTCATTTTTGAAAAGACATTTATCCCTCTCAGTTCTTGTGAGAACCATTAATCTGTAACTCTGAGATTAACTTATTGACTTTCCTAACTCTTTCCAGTGTGTATTGTATATGAAAATGAGCACTTCTATATCTAATCAACAGAAAATCACTGTAAAAGGCGTTATACAAGAGACAGTGACTTCATTACAAGAATTATCTATAAAAATGGACAGGTTTTCAAAAAGAATTGTAATATACAAACAAAACTCTTTACAGAACTCTTTTAAATGATGGGTAAGCAGCAGGAATTTGAGGTAAATGATAAAGAAACTTTTGTCTGTGATTCAGAAGACAGCCTAAAGAAGGAAAAAGTGCAAAGCTGTTTTTAAAACAAAACAAGATGTAAATGTTTCATCTCCTAGTTACACTTATCAAGGGTACCAGAACTTGTCTGACATTTGCGATGCATGGTTAGGCTTAAAAGGCCCTTGTGATCATTAGCCTAGTAAACACCTATGAACCTATGAAACACTTGGTTGTTACCTAAAGTGATGGACTTAGAAAACAGGGAAAAAAGAAAGAAGCTAAGCACACTTGATTAGTAAAGGCATCGCCTTGAGAGCAAAAGAGGTCATAACTCCTCTATAATCAGCACTTATCTGGCCCATAATTGAGTATAACACCCCGTTCAGCATGTACCATACAAAGCACCTGCAGCAATCACAGAAACCTCAGAGGTTTCTAACAAAGAAGATCAAGGAGCTCTAACATGTGCCTTACACAGACCGACTAAACTCCCTGTCACTATACTCTGTACCATAAAGACTTCTTAGGGGAGACTTATGCTTGGCCTACAGAACAATCCAAGACCCAACCCTAATGAACTTGCTGTATATCCATAAATCAAACAGGACTAGGGATACCCATTCCAGAGATCTAGATATGGCCAGTGACTTAAATAGGACATGCTGGAGGAACATATTTATCTCCCAGTGGCTGCTGCATCTTAGGAACAGACTACCAATTCATGTGAAACAGAGCACCTCCATGACACTGTTGAAGGGAAACCTGGATGAGTAGATGGGGCACCATAAATTCTTATTGGGAATCTCACCTACAACCTTCCTGGATATGGGCAGTCATCACTAAATGCATTCTTGGATATTGACTAGCATTTCTATGGTATTACATTGGGATGAAATGGCTACACTTAAAATTACCTCCAGGTTGATAGCCTAGTAACCTCTCATGATCCTATGAAGGAATTACAGCTGAATCATTGTAATGTTTTAACCAGCTGGTTGCCAGAAATACGAAACTTACAAGAAGAGCTTTTCAAAGGGGTTGAAAGAGTTTATAGATTACCAGTGAAACATCCTACAAAAAATAAAATTCTACAAGATTCATAACTGTAACATGTATTTCATATTTTCACAAGGAATTTATTCTGAGAAACTAAATAGAAGATGGTGTATAGTATCATGAGAGTTATATAACTTTCCTATATATGATTGTTACAAAGAGTAAGAGAAAGGAGTGATATTTAACAGAGAACAGCAACAGAAAAAATGTAGTGAAAAGAAAAAGAAAATTACTGCAATGCTGATTTTTGCAATCTTGTTTAAATAAGTTCATTGTTTTCACAGTTATAAATGAAAGTCTTAAACAAAGGTCTGCCAGTCCTACTTCTTCAGTAATTTAGTATGACATTGGTTTCTTTTTTTTCCCTTTTCACATTATTAAAGTTCAGTGCTACATTTAAGACTCCCATTAGATATTTTAATATGAAAATGTTTACTTTCATTTTCATTAAATGTCTAATAAATGTTAAAATTATCCTTTTCGCCAGTTAATGTTACTAAGCTTGTGACAGCCCCAGGAACATTCTTGTTTCAGTGCAAATTTCACATATTTAGGCATCTCATATTTGTTAGATGCTCTGCCTTCATGGAGAGTTATTTCTTAAGCTAGATGCTTGACCTGCATGTTACTTCCTTTTTTAATTTCTCTAAACATTTAGAGTTCCTAATATCTTGAAAGAAATGGACACTTTTCTTAAGTCAGTATAAGATTAAAGTGTACAAAATCAGTATTGCTTGTCTTTGATGTTTGTCAAGAGTGTTCATCTCAGCACCTGCAATGTACCCAGAATTGCCTTCTGAAGTTCATATGGAGTTTATAGTACTAGCAGCATTATTTAAATGTGCTTGAAATTTCTATTTTATTTGTCCTGATGCTCCTATTACAGTTGGAACTATGAGCGTTGATTGCATTTTGTTCTAGTCTTTGCATAAATATCCTCATATTTTATAACTGTATGTCTCTCAGAATGGATTACACTATAACAGTCATTTACAATGATCAGTGTTTCCTTTGTTCCTGTCTTCTTTGACTACTACGATATCTGTTTTTCTTGCTTGTACTTTTTTGGCTGTTGCTATTGGATGATTTTGTGTGATCAGTATGTCTGCATTTTCAGTAATTATTTGTGGTTCATGTTTCTAGTGCTTCTCAGCTACCTGTGTATTGTAATATTTTGCACAATATCGAATGTAACAGCCTTGCCACATTATCATGTCCTTCAGTAAATAGACCCTCAGCCATGAGTATATCGTAACCAGAAACAAGAAGTGCAACATTTTCTAACTTTGTACCACAGGGCCTGTATTATCTGAATTTCTACTATGTTATCAGTTAATGTAAATAAAACTGACCTGAAACTGATAAAAATATGGTGTTTTTTGACCTCAAACAATCAGGAAAAGGCAGCTTGTTCTAGCTCACTTACCTGTAAAATAAATAAGTCAACACTCATTACTTCAGAACAGTGACATCATTTTCTTTATAGAGGAAAATGAGTTTTATCAACTGTCTCACAAATACGCTTTTCATTATCCCTTTGTTATGGCCCTACTTTTCCCAAACTCTTCCACATCTACACTGGTGATTTTATTTCTTCTAACCTTCCACTGTGTTTCTTCATCCTTCCTGTCAGATTATCTCCTTTTTCCTGCATGGTTTCACATAAATAATTTAAAATGTTGCCCTCGCCCATCCAGACTGTGAATAACACAGAGATGTAGCCATTGTCTCCTACTGGACCTGCCAACAGGTATTCTGTTCCCTATGCAGACCACATCCAGGACACGTGTTCACCTAGTAAAGATTTTAGTCATCTGTACCAATTTACATACAGGAGAATGTAGTCCAGAATGGCCTTGTCCTTTTAGTGTCCTCATGTAGGCACTTCCCAGTCAACTGCAGACATGTTATAGACTTCCAGGTCAGGACCCCTGTTTCCCCACCCCCTATCTTTTTTTTGCCTGATGTTCATCATCAGTAGTATCCTCCAAACTGGGTAACATGCTACCCAAAACTGCACTGTTGCATTCTCTGCCTTTAATAATACCACAAGAAATATATTTGTCAGACTGCCTCCTTGCCTTTTCTTCTACAATCATGTTACCTCCCTGATAAGAAACAGGCCGTGCTTCCGCCTCCTCTCCTCTCCACTTGTGCAACATCCATTTCCCAAGAACTATCACATCCTGCTACATATTGTCTGTGGCTCTGTTTGAGTTATTTCTGCTGCATTTGACTTCCTTTACAAAAGCATTACTTGCATACACAATGCCTGTCTTTTTCTGCAGAAATCTGTCACTTTAGTAGGACTTTACAAAAATCTAACTACTCTCTTTTTTATTTCTCCATTTCTTTCAGGCATTGTTACAGGTTTATTTTCTATGTAACATGCTATGTGTAAAAGCTATCCCTATACAGGAATATGTTTTTGCTCTACTGCATTTCAAAGTTAAAGTTAAGCTTTTGGTAATACACTACTCAAGTTTGCCTGTATCACTCAATTAGTGCCTCAGGTGACTGATGTAGTGGCAGGGAGGGATTGATATGCCCATCCTGGGTGGAAGGGCATTTATTGATGATGTTCCTTTAGGATAGGATGATCCAAAGAGGGGAGCTGCTTTCAGATGTAATCAACAGGTGCAAGGGGTGGGAAAGGGAGTGAATAGGGCAAACAAAGAAAAATAAAAAGAAAACAGGATTGATGCAAAGATGGATGAGCCCCCAGGACAACCTTAGGATCCACAACTGACCCCAGTAATACCTGAATGAGTCTGGGAGATAGGAGACAAACTGGTAGGCCTGGTATGGATGTGGAGCACTGAGACTTGGCCAGTTAAATGATGGTCCAAGGGGGACCAAAAATTTCAAAAATGTTTGACCTCATCACTATCATGATACCAAAAACTAGTCAGTCCTACATAGAAAGCTTTTACTCTTCTGTTATTTACCTATTCATTGATCAACACAAAGTCTCTTTAGAGTGTAGTATTCTCACACCCATGAATTAATCTGCTGGTACATAGCACCTAGATGTAACTCATAGTGCATTCCTGGAGCTCATCTAATGAATTAACAAATGTACTAGTATTATGGCATCCTTTCAACAGATTTACCACCAAAGATTTAGTTTCAGAGAAGTATTTGACTCCTCACATACTATCACAAGCAATGTTTAAAATCCTTTCCTGACTAACTTTATAGCAAATGCCACCATCTTTATTAATGATGTCTGGCGTTTTTTCACACCTGTCATTCTGCACTTTATCCTTAATACTTTATTGTAATTAAGTTGACCCACCACCATTGCTTAAACCTCATTTCACAATTTTTCACTGTTTAATCCGATAATCATTCCACACTACCTGCTCCAGTCTCATACAATTCTTTACCCCATCCCACATTATGATGCAATCCTCCTTTGTTTTCCAAAACTCTTACAACTATTTCCCTACAGATCCTGTTCCACTCCCATTTAACCTGTTTCTTCTTAAATCAATTCATCCTAGCTAGTGTACAACCCATTAGAATAATTCTCTGCTATTGTCCAGCTATTCGTTAAGTATTTGACCCTGTTCTCCCACCTAAATCTTTTCTTATCAGTTATCCTGGTTGTTTTCCTTGCACTGATTCTGTGTCCAGTGGAAGGCATGCAGAAAAATCTATGTGGTTTCTGTGGCAGTGCATTGGATCTGTATCCACATTCTCATGCTTGACTACTTACACACCCCAATTTCAGATGCTTGTTTTTCTTTTATCATAGGTTAGCAGATGTCAGTACACCTCAAATATGTCCCTACCTATACCATACCACATCCTGGATTCTGGACCTTTCACATCTAACTCCTCTAGTGCTCCCTGCAGTGTTTAGGATAAACCATTTTTTTTCATCTTGCCTTTAAGCATCTATTGCAAGACCACCAGTTGTTGGAGAACCCACATTCTGCCTCTCAGTAGTCATCTTTGGATTAGTGCCTCTGTTTTCTCCTTGTGAGAGAAGGAGCACAGTGACATTATTTCCTGGAGACTGCTGATCACCAGAAAGCTTAATAACTGCTTTATATGTGACAGTTTGGAATCTGTGTTTATATTCTGACCCTGGTGAGAGTAGGAGCAGAGTGCATTGATTCCTGACTCTTTCTGGTTGGAGAGTGAGTGTCTGTGCTTAATGTACCTGATTGGTCTTGTTGCTATTCGAGGCATCTACCAGAAAAAGGCTACACGCCTGCAGACCCTTGCATCATCTGGGACAAGACTGTGGATCACCAAACAGGCCGTGGCCTGCTTCTCTTCTTGGGATTGGTGCTAACATTTTGCTTCTGGTGAGAGAAGAAGCAAAGGAGTATTGTATCCCAACAGAGTGAAGCTGTGCTGAGACCAGCATTAGTAGTAACCAGGCAGTAGTCATTCATGCGACTCCCCTCTTTTCATCATTCTTGACAAGCTAATTCTTTATTTTTCAGTAAGTACTGCTTGATTTCTTTCTAACTTCAGAATATCTGCCTAAATACTTCATCCTTAAATGTTCAGGGTCTATATATTAGTTTCCCCTCAAGTGTTTAGCAGTGCTCTGTACAGACTCAGACACCTTGAGTGACATTTTTCCTGTAAAAGGAATATATAAGGAAACAGCTGCAGTACTTAGTAATAATGACCATCCCTCCTGGCATGTCTATAGGTCAGTTCCCTGTGCTTTCTCCTATTAACCTGGTGAACTTGGGCATTCCAAGGCAGTGTAGCAACTGCCTCATGTACACAGACAACCCTCTCCTCTCAAATCCCAACACTCAGACTTGTGAGCGATGCACTTATATATCCAAACTGGAAGCCATGCACTCACAAGCCAAGACCGGAATAGCTGGTCAAGAGGAGAAGGTCAACACCTGCACCACACCACATGCAACACATAGCCCTCCAGAACACCCACCATCACAGCTCTCACATAAGAACACAAACCACACACCCACCTTTGCGGAGGCTGTCAATAGAAATCTCCCCAAACAGCAGAGACCTCCAAGGCAGAAATGCACTCAACCACCACAACACAGCACAAACCACAAGACACATAGCTCACCTACACAGTGTGTCCCTCAACCTAAGCCCCTAAGGCAAAACAGCTTGCCCAATACACCAATCATAGGTGACTCGATAGTGAGGCACACTGATGTCCCACTCACTAGGATGAATAAGGAGAAGGTAATAGTGAACTGTCTATCAGGTGCCAGAATTCGACACACAACACACTCAGGTCACTCCACAACAAGTACAAGTATGACTCTGTCACTGTCCATGTGGATGTGAATGACCTGAGATGCACCTCCCTGGACTATATGAAAAGAGACATGGAGGAGCTCTCGGATTATGTGGCCCAGGCAGTTATGACCCTAGCCCTGAGCAGCATGCTACCGTCACCCAGAATGATACTGCAGTGCAAGCAGAAAATGATTGACTTCAACAGTTGGCTACGTTTCTGGTGTCATTCTAAGGGGATCTAGCATCTGTCTGCTTGGGATGACATGATTGATAGACTTCGATGCTTTGACAGAGATGGCCTGCATCTGTCACCCCTGGATTTCTGCATACTGGCTAAGGCTCTTGCCACCCCATAGTGCCTTTTTTTAGGTGATGTTCCAAAAACCAAATTACCACTGTAATAGCTATAAATAAATGCAATCTGAGGGTGATGCTGCTCAATGCTAGAAGGCTAAATCTCAAGATGCACTTGCTCAAAGCACTCCTCAAAATGGAGAGCATCGACATTTCTACTGTAATGGAGACCTAGTTTTAAGCAGCAGAAAGCACCCTGCACTACCAGGCTATAATGCATTCCACACCTTTTGGCCCTAGAACATGGACTGAAGCTCTAAGGTGGTGGTATCTCCATATTTATAAAGGATATGAACACCTCCAGACTAGTAGCACAGCATAACGCATCTGAGATACTTCAGGTACAACTAACACTGGGTAAGATGGTGTTTCAGGTCATTGCCTGCTATAGGTCCCCAGCCATGTCCCAAGACTCTCATACCACATTCCTAAGCACCCTAGAAACTATTAGGGTCCAACCCAATACTCTCATACTAGGTGACTTCAACTACCCCTCCATCAACAGGGAAAACTACTCATGCACCAATACACTGGCCCAATGCTTCCTGGAATTCATCAATTCCAATGCCCTGGACCAGCTCATTCTTACCCCCATTAGAGGAAGTAACATCCTTGACCTGGTTATTACTAACATGGGTAACCATTGCTCTACATCAATAGTCATTTCCTCCCTGGTTAGATCCGGCCACAAACTAATCACCATGAAAATCCACATCTCACTCACACACCCCCCCGCAAAGGTAACCACCATGAAAAATGTCTCCAAAGCTGACTTTGGGCTCCTAAAAACAGAGGTGGCTAACTTCACGGCACCCATGTCAATGGAAAATAGATGCATGACTGCTGAGTCATACACCAATGCACTGTACGAACACATACATAAATGCATGGAACTAGCCATACCCAACAGAACCAAGATGCTCTCCTCCAAAAAAAGGAAGCCAATCTGGTGGTCCCCTGCCATTAATAAACTCTACAACAGAAGGAAGAAACTGTTGCAGAAAAAAGTGAATTCCCAAGACTGGAAAAACTCCCTTATTAGCCTCGACAAATAGTTGAGATCCCTCGTCAAAACCTCTAAAGCCAGCTATGAAGGCAGAATTGCAGCAGACACTAAAAACAACCACAAAACCTTCTATAGTTATATCAAGAATCTTCATGGCAATACCCAGGTTTGCTCTAAGTTACTGCATAATGGTACCTCCTGTACTGAGCCAACAGAAATTGCCAACATACTGGCCGACAGATTCAGTGCCAACTTTACTGCTCTCTCCCCACCTAAAGGACTAATCACAATACCGGAGGAATGCCAGGCACCCAGCATTACTGCAGCACAGGTTAAAACTGCATTCTCCAAGGCCAGGAATACAGCTTTCATGGGACCCTACAATATCCCTGGATGTGTTCTACATGAACTACAAAGTGAAATGGCACCACATCTGTGTGCCCTGTTCAATCACATCTTCACCTCAGGCTTTGTCCCTACCAAATGGTGCACTGCTACAGTCATCCCTCTCCATAAAGGGGGAGCGACTACAGACCCTGGGAATTATCACCCCATTAGCCTGATGAATCTGATATGTAAGGCTATGGAGTGCATCATCATGGACCTAATTAACAAGGATATAGAGAATCTCCAAACTCTAGATCCCGCGCAATTTGGTTTTGTGAAAGGTAGATCATGCCTGCTCAATCGGGTTGACTTCTTTGAGTCAGTCACCAGAGATGTGGATGAGGGCAATGCAGTTCATACAGCCTACCTTGATCTGGCCAAGCCCTTTGATACCATTCCCCACTCAGGAATTATTGATAAACTCACCAAACTAGGCATCAACCCCTATATCACTAGGTGGGTTGCAAATTGGCTCACAGATAGAACCCACAGTGTGAAATTAGCAGACTCCAAGTCAGACTACCGACCAGTCACAGAACATGCTGGAGAGACAGGTTAATAACCCAGAGACTGCCCATGCTCTGGAATAGACTTCCCATACATATCAAGCAGAGCACCTCACTAGCCCTCTTCAAGAGAAATCTGGATGAGTGGATGGGAAATAGAAAGTTCACCCCAGGGAAATATATATATATACATATATATATATATATATATATATAGAGAGAGAGAGAGAGAGAGAGAGAGACATAAATATAGATATATAGATATTATATGGGTATTCATAGGTTCATAGGTTTGTAGGATAATACTAGGCTATTGGCCTGAAGGCCCTTATAAGCCTAGCCAATAATTTTGCCAATGTTCCCTCAAAGTCAGCACCTGTTTCCTCTGTCCAGCAGGGACACAGGTGAGATCCCAGGGGTATGTTTTCTGTCTCCCATCCAGTCATCCAGGTTCATCTTAAAGAGGGCTAGAGAGGTATTCTGTTTGACATGGAGAGGGAGTCTATTCCACAGATGGAGGAGTCTTTGGGACACAAATCTATCCCACCAACAAGGTGCCATTGTCTTTATGGAACTTTCAGAAGTTTGATGAAGTGAACTACAGGTTAATTTGTACAACCATTCATTTTAGGGAACATCCCTTGTTGCCAAATGTTTCTTTTGCTAAAAGGAATAAGTGGGTTTGTGTTTAGGGTTGGGAGTCTGTGTGTCAGTGTTTGCAGGTTAGAGTAAGGCTTAGGTATGGGAAATAGGCTTAGTGAGTGTGTGTGTGTGTGTGTGTGTGTGTGTGTGTGTGTGTGTGTGTGTGTGTGTGTGTGTGTGTGTGTGTGTGTGTGTGTGTGTGTGTGTATGTGTGTCTGCATTAGTGCACAAGTGTTTGTTAGACAGGGTTAGAATAAGTTTTAAGCGAGGGGAAATGTTTAGTTTGTGTGCAAATGTTTATGTGTGTGTCTATCTGTTTATTTGTGTGTAGTGGGTATCTGCAAGCTGAAAGGTTTTTTCTAAGGTAACCCTCACCATACACTTACCTTAGAACAACTCTTTCTGTGGCACTACCACAACTCAGGCAAATTAGGTCTGAATTGTATGGAAGAGTTATGGTTTAGAAATTGTACCTCTACTGCTCTTCTTGCCACTCGGGATCTGCACTGTAATGTGTTGACTTTCTTTTGCAGAATTTAGCCCCTGTTTAATGCACTGCTAAAGTGCATGATTTAATCTTCTGAATGAGATCAACTTAGTCTTTGTTGTTTCATCCTCTTGTCTTCAGTACAGGATGGCCACGTGTAAAAGCATGTACACCTCAGAGATTTAGTTGCCTCTAGCATAATGATCCTAGCACTCTTTGCCTTCTCCTAATCTTTGTCCTGAGATTAGCAGCTCATGTGCTCTGGTCCAGCATCAAGAGAACAAGGTAGTGTGAATAATAACAGTCAAGTCAAAGAAAGATTGAAGTCAGAAAATGACAGACATTTGCATTTCAGTCTTCATACCCTTCAGAAAATTCATGTTGACACAAAACCTGTTATTCTATTAAATTTCTAAGTTTGTAAGAACAATATTTAAAAAATGTCCATATTTTTGGGTCTTTTTCCCCATATTATTTATGTTCAGATTTCTTCTTCTAAGAGATTGAGAGGTATGACAAGCAGACTGTTTGACTGGAAAGACAGTTAGACAAACTAAAAGCAGCCATTGTGCTTTGGTCAAACCAGACTGAGAGATGACAAAATTTAAATGTATTAAAGGAGCTGATCTGCTCAGCAACAGGATGAGGAAGCAAAAACCAAATGTCAGGAGCATAAAGCCAGGTTGCTATAAGACATATTTAATGATCAGAGTAAGGTTATCCAGTGCTGTAGTTGGTAAATAGTGTGGCCAAATCAACATAGGTATTGCAAATTACTGTTTTATAAACTGTAGTGTAATGAACATTGTCCACTCTTTTCCCTCCTGTGTTTACATAGGAATGTTTTATTTACTAATCTACTAATTTGAATCTGATGGGCAGATGAAGACCTGACTTAGGATGAAAGTGCTCATCTCATTTCTATGATGTTGTAATTCCAGCAATAAAAGGAATGTATTGACATTTGATTACCAGGAAAGTCCAACTGGGTAGAAGCCCATCTTCAGCAGAAGCCCTAGGAGAAAAAGCTCTAAATTATTACAAAACATTTTGAGAACAATAATTTTGCAATCTTCAAAAAATAAAACAAAAACATCCGCAGTTTAAATAGTTATAACAATTAGACATAATATAAAAACATTGGTTAAGAATTGATACGTTAGAGAAATTTTAGACAGTTTGTAGAAAAAATAAAGGTGAGTCAGTCTAATATAAACAGGAATTAAAATATGAAGTGAGGGAAAAACAGGCTTATGGTTCATTTAGAGAGAAAGTGAGGGAAGATAATTTGATAGAAGTAAGGAAGTAAGTGAAGAAGGAACTGTAAGGAGGTATAAGGAATGAAAAGGTACTTGTTCACATTAAGGATATAGTTTATCCTGGTTTTGAGCTAAAGCAGAGCCAGACCTAGGAAGTCTTTTGGAGTGGTTTTGAAAGATGGGTGGGAGGGTATTGACCTCATGGATAGGGGTAAGGATTCCAGGCCATAGCAACCTTGTACGAGTATAGACAATGCCCAACAGATTTGCTAAATTAGTAGACAGACAGCCATTTTGGTCACTGAATCACAACGAAGAACTGGGAATATAGTTGTGTAGAATGTTTTTTAGTACCAGACAGGCAGATGGATAACTTTACAGTTGGTAAGAAGCTGTGTATATATTGGTTGATAAGGAAGTTTTTGCCAATTTAGGCTTTTTAGTGGTATACAGAGGTAGGTTCTGGAAGGGGTATTTACTGCAAATTTAGCAACTTTGTTACAGCAGTATTCAAGTTTTAGTTTTTGTAAAGGCTGGAGGTTAATGAGAATGGGAGCCCCATAACAAAGTGTGGGGAGGAGATAAGTAGTGGCAAGTGCAGTTTTAGTTGTGTTGGTGAGAAAGTTTTGGCTCTGTAAAGCATCCCTAGTTTGTGATGATTTTTTTATGCAATTTTGTATATGCAGGTCAAATGTAAAATTATCATCATCCACTATCACCCCTAATAAATTGCTATAAGAAGTGACTTCAATAGTTATATTATCAAGAGAGGACTTTAAATTTTGTTTTTCACGAGAAAAGGATTTGGGGAGAAAAAGTAGTAGTTTGGTCTTTTTTTGAGTTGGGCATGAGTTGTGAGTCACAAAGCCATGTGTCTGTGGTTGTTAAAGCTTCCTGAGTAAATTTTTATAGGTGTACCATGTTGTCAGATCTGCAAATGAGAGTGTAATCATCTGCGTGTTGTATTAGGGTGGTCTGTTCTGTGGATGTTTAGATGGTGTTGCTGCAAATATTAATGAGGATGGGACCAAGAATAGCCAGGTATGCAAATAAGGTACATAAGGAAAGCTGGTGGTGAATGCAGAAGTCCAGGAAGTCATCAAAAGAAAGAAGGAGTGCAGAAAGAAGTGGGGGATAGAAAAGAGCGACCAAGCTAGGAAGGACTACTGGTAAACCAACTGATGCACAAAATATAAAGTTGCCTTGTAGCAAAAAAGAAACAACCACCAGTATATCCAACAAATTTATTGAAACTCTGATGTCTCGGCCAATGCCTTCAAGGAGTATAACACAAAGTAATAAACTTACCCCATATATATATATATATATATATATATATATATATATATATATATATATATATATATATATATATATATATATATATATATATATATATATATACACACACATACAAATACATCAATTAAACAATCATACAATTAAAGAAGTACTCTCCAATTACATTCTTCATTTAGTCCCCTTGGAGACAGGGTGACACATTTTAAAATGTAAGTAGATTCTTTTAAAAGCAACTGTTTCTTGATAAAAGAAACATCAAATCTAGATATTTGTATTTTTTCCAAAAGTTTAAATAATACCCCTTGACCAATCACTACAATATACATTACATCATTTCCCCCATTTTAGTGTCATTAATATTAATGCATACAAGATTGTATTAAAATATACATATAAAACCAAACAAAAGATTTTAGATTGTTAAAACATTCATACAAATACTAATGTATATTAATATCCCAACTATAAAATGTATAAATTCATGTATAATTCATAACATAAACATAGATTTAAATCTTAACAAAGGGCACAAGGAAATCGTCATTTGACTGATAAATGTATTGTGTATGATTTATTAACCTGTTTCCAAACTAAGTTATGGCACTGTGATGTGGTTACTGTTGAAGCACTCTCAAACTGTAGCAGTAGCATCTATTCTCCTGCTTTATCCACACTATCCTCAGATTTGTATCTTTTACACCCTCCTATCTCCTAATTACTTCCTTTGACCTGTCTTTGTCTCCTTCTACTAGCTTCATCCTCTCTTTTTTTCTGTCTCTCTTCAAAGCACACTCAAGCAAATCTGCAGTCTGCGGCTACCACTCCACCCATACAGTATAAGAAGGAATCAGTACTGCAAACTAAACAAGGATATACATTTTGAGCCTCAAGAGCAGGGTCAGTCCACCCAGGCATTCTACTTGTATGTTTTATGAGAGTGAAGCTATTACATTAGCAGTATTTCTTATTAGTTCTCAGCTTGCTAATAAAACTGACAGTTGTAGCCTTGTGCCCCCCCCCCCCCGCTAGTACAGGTAATCCTAACTGTCCAATAGACAGTATATATTTAATTCAGATCCCTGTGACTAAATTAACCATCAGGCAGCCCTCTCAGTGCTTTCTGCCTTATTTGTATCACTTGGAGGCCCACCTGTTTATTTGCTTCTCTATACATTCCCCTTCATTGCTAATGTATCTCCCTACTCTAATCTGTGCACAACTGGTTACTAATCAGCAAGTCAGTGTGAAAACACACTCCCAACCTTAATAAACTTTGCTCTCTCTTCTCTCCTTCACTTTACAGGTAGTTTGAATTATTACTTACCCCCTCTGAGGCCTTCACTGATTGCCTCTCTGGTTTCTTTGCATTCCACCTGGTTTACACCCCTTGTGCTATCTCCCTCCCCCAATACAAAGTCTATATTAGAATCTTGCTGAGCATGGAGCCATCTTTAAATTTCTAGTCTCCCACCAGGACACAAGTGCTCCTCAGCAATTACATTCTGCTTGCCGGTACACCATTAGACCTCAGGAATTTGTTTTAAAAGTGTTCAGATTTGTAAAGTAATACTTACTTTTTCTTTTGTATTGGTTGGCTCTTCACTTCAATCAAAAGCATGCTCTCCAAACTAAAAACCTCATCAACAGCAGCCGACCTACTCCCCAGCTATTTCTTGAAACTCACAGCAGATGCTATAGCTATCCCAGTCTCCACTCTCATAAACAGATCAATTGTTGAAAACTATGTGCCCAACCTCTGGAAAATATCCTATGTTACACCCATACATAAAGGCGGGACCTCCACTGAACTTAATAACTACAGACCCATTGCTTTACTCTCCCCCTGGCCAAAATCCTAGAAAAATGCATCCATACCCAGATGCTAAACTATCTCCTAGACAGCAACATCCTGTCACCTACTCAGCATGGTTTCCGACCTGCCCATAGTACCACTGCAGCCCTCCTCTGCTTCACAGACACAGTAAACCATCTCAAAAATGAAGGCCTACAAGTGTCAACTCTTTTTTTTTTTTGGATATGTCCAAAGCATTTGACACAGTCTCACACCAAATCCTGCTAAACAAACTAAACCAATATCATCTATCAAATTCCACTCTTACCTGGATCCAAAGCTACTTAACTGACAGGTACCAAGCTGTGAAACGGGAAAATTCTCTCTCTCCTCAGCTGCCCATAACTATAGGAGTTCCACAGGGTTCTATCTTAGGACCACTACTATTCACAGTCTTCACAAATGACCTCCATACCTCCACACAGCATGCATCTATAATTCAGTATGCAGATGACACTACCTTAATCTGTGCTGCACAAAACATTCCCACCCTCCTGCAAACAACTCAACTAGTATTATCTGACGTTGAAAACTACCTTACCAAAGCCCAACTTATCCTCAATCCAAAGAAAACTCAGCTTATGATTATAACCAATTCTAACAAAAACACTAACAGTCAATTCACTATCTACTACACTAATGCTACTCCAATTGCTCCAGTGGCATAGGCTAAGCTATTGGGAATAACCATAGACTCCCACCTAAAATGTGATAGTAATCTCAACTTAACTATTAAAAAAGTACATGCCAAACTGGGGTCGCTCTACCGTATCAAACCATTTCTTACCAACAACACAAGATCAGCCATTGCTCGCTCCCAGCTTCTATTCACCCTACCATATGCATCTCCCATTCCGACTAATCTCAACAAAACTGAACTAAGCAAAATGGAAGCCTGCTATAACAGAATTGCCTGCTTTGCTGCAAATTGCTCATATAGAACTCATCACTGTGCTGTTCTGAGACAGCTCCACTGGCTTGAACTGCCCAACCTCCTAACCTACAATCAGCTCTGCCTCTGTCATTCTATCTATTACCTCCCCAATAAGTGTCCTACCCTCAAAAACCTAGTACAACATCACTCAGCCAAAAGGCCTCTTAGATCATCAAGAAAACTACTACTAGAAGTCACCAACAGCTACAATAGCTTTGGAGATGCACTATATAGTAGTTCAGTGGCTAAAAAATGGAACTGTGTTCCTACAAGCATTCAAAACACATCATCCAAAGCCTCCTTTAAAGACCTCATCAGGCAAAATCTCAAGGAAAGTTGGCAGTGCCATGATTGCTCCCCAGGCTAGTGAAAGCAGATAACACATACATACAAAATCTAGAGCACTTGATAATAGTTTTCAGTCTTACTCACAAACACTGGCTAATCTACAATGTATGTACTGTACCTGTGTACTATGTATGTATTCTACCTATGTTCCAAATTTCAGCTGTACACCACAAATCTATTAATTACCTTTATTTTTAAAATTAATATTTTTTTGTTTGTTCTCTTCACTGTAACTGTTTATGTGCCGCATACCACTGTAAAAACATATCTCCTGTAATTTGTGTGTATACTGATCATGTCTAAATAACTAAATGTGTCTGTAATTTTTCTTTGTGGAGCTTTTCTCCCCAGGCCTCTGCTGAAAAAGGGCCTTTTCGGCTCAGTCAGACACCCCTGGTTAACAAATGTAAAATAAAATAAAATAAAAATTTAACCCTGGGGCCTTGCAAGCATTTAGTTTCATTTGCCACTTCAATTCCAAAAAATTCCAAAAACATCTTCTACTGACCCCCCCCCCCCCCACATGGCCTCAAATCAACCTGTCCTACATCATAAAATCTAAACGCATGCTGAGGGTGACTGTTAATATGTTTGTAAAGAGCATTTTTTTCATTTTTTTTTTGTTTAATATCATAAAGTTGTTGGTAAATTCTTAATCTAAGTGCATTCTTTGTTTTTCCCATGTAGTAACTCTCACATGAGGCACATAGTGCCACATATACCACCCCTTTACTATAACAATAATGCTTTTTCCCCTGTTTTTATACTTCCAAAATTCTTGATCTTAATGCTCACAGATTCCATCATATAAGGGCATTGGGGGCATCTTCTACATCTAAAGCTCCCGCCTAGCTGCCCAAAATTCTTGTTTTTCCTTTCTAATAGTCCTTTTAATGAGGTATCTTTCTTATAGACCACAACAGGTTTGTCCCCTATTTTTTCTTTAACATCAATGTCCATATGAAATAGTCTCCAATATTTATTGATAATGTTCTTAATATCATAAAAATTGGATGTAAAAGTCAGTGTTAATGCATGTCCAAAACTGTGTGTCCTGATTCCCTCTTCACCTATTCTATCAGAATTCTCCTTGGCTAAGAGGGGGAAAAAGTGCCCACTTTCCCTTTTGTTTTTAACCTCAATCACTATGTCATTTATGAACGTTTCAGGGTACCCTCTCTTCTCTAACATATCTTTCATAATGTCACATTCAGTTTTAAAATCATCAGGTTCAGACACCATCCTGGCTAATCTTACATATTGGCCTTTTACCAGTGCCTTCTTTTGGTGCAATGGGTGCCAGCTCGTGAAGTGTAATAAGGAATTTGAATAAGTTGGTTTTCTATACAGTCGGGAAGTGAAACATTCTCTTTCATAATCTTTCGTGATGGTAATGTCCAAGTAATTGACTGAATCAAGATCTTTGTTTATGGCAAATCTTAAGAAAGTAGCTGTTTCATTAATGAAAGTGAAAAACCTGTTTAGGTCATATTCACTCCCCTTTCAAAACAGGACAATATCATCCAGGTACCGCCCATACAGTACCCATGAAGTCATGAATACAGAATTAAACACATACAAATCTTCCCATTGTGCCAATACAATATTAGCAAACACTGGAGCACAGCAACAACCATTGCAACACCTTGCCTTTGTTTAAAAAGGTGCCCTTCAAAAGTAATGAAATTATTGTCAAGTACAATTTCCATACAGGCTCGAATTGTTAATATTGTATTATGGCCTAATATATTATTACTACATAGAAAATCATAAAACCACTCAAGCCCTATTTGATGAGGTATTACTGAAAATAAATCACAAACATCTATAGTAACAAGAATCAGGTTTTTATCAACCATATCATGTTTTATTTTCCTAAGAAAATCCCATGAATCCCTAATTATTGAGGCACGTCCATCTAAAATGTGCTTGACCTTTTCATCAATAAATTTAGCAATGCTGAAAGTTTTAGATGCTTTAGCATCTACTATTGGTCGCATTGGTGGGTCAGAGATAGATTTATGAATTTTTGGGATCCCGAATATCGTTGGGATCCTAGGATGTTTTGCCTCTAAAAATTCAAAAGTCTCTAAGGTGACTTGTGTATTGAGTACCATTTGTTCAAGGTCCAAATCAATGTTACAATAAGCTATATTCAATTTGTTTTGTGAAACTTCTAAATATACATCACTATATAGTAGCTCAAACATTTTACTGTTATAATAATTATAATCCATGATTACCAGGCCCCTACCCTTGTCAGGTTTCATAATTCTAGTTTCCTTCTGTCCAATATTTTCCAATACAGTTATTTCTCTCTCAGATACATTGTTCATATTAGAGGTATTATTATTGTGTAATAACCCTCTAATCTCAAGTTTCACATAACCCTTCAAATATCTGTACCAAAGGGTGTGGAGGTGGAAAAAATGTACTAGGTCTCCATAATCTGTCACAATTAATCTCTATATCAGAGTTGGAAAAGTGTAAAGCCAAATTTATTTTCCTAGTGAACAATTTTAACTGTAAAATAATGTCCACTATATTAGCTTTTCTTTCTGGTACAAAATTAAGTCCCTTTGAAAGCAAATTGGCCCATTCAGTACTTACTAGGACTTGACTAAAGTTGTAAATACTGAAGTCCCCAATTTCATTCACTACAATATTGCAGTTGTTGAAAGTGATATTATCCCAATCATTAGTTATCTCCGGTGGGGGTCCCATCTCCCCCTCCGTGGAATTTCTTGTGAATTGTCCATATATCTCCCATAACCTTGCCTAAACAGGCTGTATTCTGAAGAAGTCATTTTACCTGACAAAAGCGCTAAATAAAAGATTGACCGGACTACATTGGTGTCATTGCTGCCTGGTGGAGTGTTTGCCTTGGGATTACTAGTTTTTTAGTGAACATTTTTTTAAATTTTTTCCAAAACAGTGCCTTGTAGCCCTTTCCTTTCTCCATCATGAAACAAACTAAAATGTTCAGCTATAGAGCTCTCTGCTTTTTTTATTAGCAATATCCCTCACATGCTCTAAAATTCTAGTGTTAAAACACCTTTTCATTTCTCCAATATAAAATTTGTTGCAAGGACATCTCAAGGCATATATAACCCATTCAGTATTGCAAGTAAACTGCCCACAAGTTCTAAAAGAAACATTATTTATTCTAGGAAAAGTTTTCATTACATACTTGCAAGCCTTACACTTGCCACAAGCAAACATACCACACACTGTCAAACTATATGGTATATTGGGAGATGGAATACCGAATTTACCTCTTACCAAAAAATTCTGTATACTTTTTCCTTTAATGTAGGAAAATGCTAGTTCTTTGTTTAACCACTCTGAAGCATCCCTTAAAGATGTCATATATTTCCAGAAATATCTAACTTGATGTATTATTTTGGAATTAAGACAACTGTATGTTGTAACAAAAAATATATTTTCATTTGTCTCTTTGTTATGCACAGCCCCAGTTTATTGTCCATCCTAGTTACTTTTCTGGGGTCCATTAACTCTGTGCATGAATTTCTGCCAACTATCATGTATTTTCTTCACATCATAGCCCCTATTTTTAAACATATCTATAGTTTTATCTAGTTCTTGTTTGAGACACTCAAGTATTACATAGCCTTTACAAGTGAAAAAATTCACCAAAGGAATAGCTTGTATTGTATGGAGGGGATGGCAGTTTTCACCATACAAATATTGTCTACCTTCACTAAATTTACTATGGACTGAAGTTTTTAAAACATTTTCATCCGAAATGCCTAATACGACATCTAAAAAAGGGACACAAGTCCCAATTTTCAGCCTGTCAAATTTTAGTCCAGATCTATTATTTTGTAAGTCAGCTATAAATTCATCAACTAATTCTTTCCCTCCCTCAACCAGAAAAATGAGGTTGTCAATAAATCTGTAATATTTGACAACATGTTTATGAAAAAAAAATTTCTATATAAATGTTCCCTTTCGAATAAGCCCATACTAAGGTTGGCATTCATGAGGGCAAAGGCTGCCCCCATGGCAGTGCCTTGTTTCTGATGGTATAACCTGTTATTAAATTTAAAAAAAAAATTGCTAAACGAAATGGACAAGCTCTACAATGTATTGTGCAGCAGGACTGTTTCCCAAAAAGCATCTTATTGCCTCAATACCAAAACTATGCTGGATGCTGGTGTATAAACTCTTTACATCTATTGTCACCCAAAACATGTTACAATTCCACTTAATAGTGCTTATTTTTTCCAGAAAATCAAATACATCATGAATATATGAAGGTAATGTGCAAACTTTGGGCAACAAGTAACTGTGAATAAACTGTCCTACTTTGTTTAAGAAATAATTATGTCCTGAAACTATAGGCCTGTCTGGGGGCTGCCTAAGACCCTTATGTAACTTAGGAAGGCAATAAAAATAGGCCATTTTGCAATTTTCTGCATTAAACTTTTTTATGTCTTCCTCAGAAAAATTGCCTAGTCTATAGCCCTTGTGCAACAAATTTTCTAACTCCTTTAATGCATTTTCATACATAAAGTTATCAACTTTTTCATAAACATTAGTATCCATCAAATGCTCCTGGCACATAGCTAAATATTGGATGCAAGACATGATCACCAGCTTATTGCCTTTGTCAGCCAGCTTAAAAATTAAATCACTTCTGTTACTTTCAGTGATTTCCATTCAAATAATGTTAAATTGTAATTAATGTTATACATTTCTTTTTTAAATTTCAAATACTCATTATTCACAGTAAAATTAAGAATTTCAGAAAAATGTATAATACGTTCATTTAAAAAAAGGTGGAATTAATATGCTATTGTATTTAACATGACTTGTATCAAAGAAATAGTAAGCATTAGACTCAATATAAGAATCACATGAATAGAAACTGTCATTTAAAGTGCTAGTGCTACTATCTAAAACAGTTTATTTAACCTCATTATTTACATCTCTGAAATAATATCTTAAATGTAACTTCCAGCAGAATTTAAAAATATCACATTTCAATTCATCCAACCGTGGAAGAACCGTAGGTATAAATTTTAAACCCTGGTTTAACACAGCAAATTCAGTCTCAGAAAGAAAATGTCCAGATAAATTCACAACATAGCCACTTGAAACATGGCAACAGGGAGATTTACCATTTACCTCACTTGCAACGGTGTGGTTGGTGTTGTTCAAGAAATCCGATATTTCATTGTTCCCGGTATCACTTGGTGCCCCCCCCCCCCCATAAATTTGTTGTACATTATGAAAAGTTTTTTGAAATTGTTCTGTTTGCTGAGCCGCTGGCAATTATGGAAATTCTCTGTCCTCCCCTTCATCCTCTTCAAATGATGTGTACTGTCCCTCTGACGCTGAATAAGAGGAGTCTTGTGGTTTTAAGTTGTTTCCTGGTTCTGAATATTTTACATGTCTTCCTGCGATTATTCTTGCTTGCAAAAGAATTACCCCTCTCATAATCCCTGACATCCCAAAGTAACTTGCCCTTCTTTCTATCAATGATTTCTGCTTCATATGTTTTTAATTTAACATTAATGTCCATTAAGAATTTGTCCAGTGTCTCAGCAGTAGTGCTAGATGACAGTGTGCAACATAATGCATGAATAGATTCTTTAAGTTGTTTGTGTTTCACTCTCCCCCAGATTCTGAAAGCCCTGCATGGCATGCAGGACTAATGCAGGAGCTCCAGCAGGCAATATGTCTGCCATGCAATCCAGGAATAACCTGCAGGCACGTGCACAAGCGCCCCTGCACAAGTCCTGCATGGACTCAGCCCCTGTATGCAAATTACTCCATTTCCAGGAGAAATCCATGAAAATGAGGTGAATTTGCAATCCAGGAAGCTGGAAACTGGCCGTGCAGGACTAGTGTAATATGCAGAAATATACTCTGCCAGTAACAGAGTACATTTCTGCAAATTACAAAACGGAGCCATGACAGCGCCAAATAAAGGGTGGATATCATGTAGAAAGCATGCCAATGGCCAACTATAAGGCCATTGGCATGGAAAACATTTGCAAAAATAAAAAAATCAAGTTTTATTTTTTTTCAGCCAATCTCGGCTGTTTAAGCGTAGGACAGTGGCGCAAACGGGATCGGCCGGAAAATAAGAAAAAAAAACATAAAATAAGCATTCTAACTGAAATCACTATTTTTTCATTATACCACATGGCAGGCAGAAGACAACATGGCCAGTGAATAGTGGTTGCTAAGGAGGGAGGCTCAGTGTGGGACAGTAACTATGCATCAGCAGACAATCCTATGCAAATTAGGGAAATGATACTGAATCCCAGATTTTCCCTGCATGCTAGTCAGCACCCAACAGTTTAAGAGCCAGAATAGCTTGGTGCAAACCTAGGAGTTAGCTGACATCATAGGGGTGGTGTCAGGCATACTGTAAGCAGACTGGAGCCATGTGGCTGGGGTTTGCTCCTAGCTTAGTAAAGCTAAGCAAGGGGGTGTGTCTGAGGCTGCCTAGCACTCTGTACATTGCCTAAGTGGGTGTGCACACCATGCACTGGGTTTTAAAGGAAAAAAAAAAGTAAACCAGGAAATAGCAGCTCTGTGCACATTTGAGCACTGTGTTTGGGCAGCGTGCCCCCGGGCTTAAACAGGAAGGCAATGGGAAGGGAAAACAGCAGTAGGAAGGTAATCTAGGAGAACTAGCATAGCTGGCAGGTGAAATGTATCAGAATCAGCCAATTACACAGGCAGCAGACCAGCCCAGCCCAGAACACTACTATAAACTATGCAAACACCTTTCCCTCTGTTTTTTCTCGCACTCTACACCACCAGTGTATACAAGCGGGGAAATTTTAACAAACAAAAACAATAGAATGACAGGGGCTGCAACAGCTATCAGACATCAACATGTGGAAGAGGCTGAGGGTGGTAAGGATGAGAATGATGTCGACCAACCCACAGTGAGGAGACGGAGAAGAGTGTACAGACCCAGGGTAACCTATCAGGAGCTACATGAGCCGGAGATAGTGGAGCGCTATAGGGTGGACAGAGACCTCCTACAGCAAATTGTTGAGCTGTACTAGCCATGCTTGCCACACAGAACTAACAGAGGGGAACCCATCCCAGTGGATACAAAGGTATGTAGGCCTAGGAATACTACCACAGGTGCCTCCCAAAGCCCAACTGGAGAAGTCATGGGGATCTCACAGCCATCAGCATCCAGAGTATTCCACCAGTTCCTGGATCCCATGTCAGCACATGCCGGTGAGCACGTATATTTCCACAACACCCGTGAAGTGTTGGCCAGCAATATGCGTCTCTTCCATCAATCAGAATACCCTGAGGTGGTGGGTGCTATAGACTGCATGCACATATACATCAAAGCACCACCCAGTGAGCGAGGTAGGGTCTACATCAACCGCAATGACTTCCCCTCCATCAACTGCCAGGTCATGTGCTATGCCCAGGGTATTATAATGAATGTGTGTGCTGGCTGCCCTGGAAGCTATCACAATTCCCACATCTGGCATATGATGCAGCTGCACCAGAGATTTGCCACTGGGGACATTCCTTACGGTCACCTAGTGGGGGATGCTAGTTATGCACTGGAGCCGTGGCTGATGACAACCTTCAGAAATGCACACACCCCCGAACAAGAATGCCATAATGAAGCACACGCACAGACCAGAATTATAACAGAGTGTGTGTTTGGGATGCTCAAGTCACTGATCTGGTGCCTAGATACATCCGGTGGAGCCTTGCAGTACTCACCAGCTACATGTACCCAAATTGTTATCATATGTGCCATGCTACACAATATGATCCTGCGTAAACAGCTGTAGCAGGAACAGCATGGGGCAGGGCCACACAGCCCCCCACCAGTAACAAGACCTGCACAGGCACAGAGTGACTCAGAGGAGGAACAACCTGAGCCTGCCCCAGTAGGCAGATGGAGGTGTGCCCAGTATGCCATGGCCTTGGCAAAGAGGCAACGCATAGCACATACACTGACACAGTAGGGACCCAGGGAATGACACCTCTCTCTGACTCACACGTACAGTAAAAGGGATGCCAAACATGATGCTACCTGTGGTCAGCCATGTAGAGGGAGTGTACTATGTGCATCTGACATAGGCAGCCCCCAGCACCATCCTCAATACTGGCACACCCACAAGGTAAGTCACTCTCCTTACCAATTGCTGATTGGAGAAGCATGTGTAGTTACTTGAATCTATGGTATGGATGTGAGCATGCAAGGGGAAAGGGTGGCTGAATAGGATGCTAGCAGATAGTAGACACCTATATTGGCAGCATGAGATCTGTAACAAATACGGGTGTCACCATAGTAGCCAGTCCTACACATGTTGACAAAACCCACTGCAGGAGATGTGCTGCGCGACATGTGTGTGCATATGACACACATGCCAGTCAGGGAGGTTCACATACCCAACAACAGTCACAGCCAGCAAGACAGGTGTAGACAAACACAAACAAAGGCTGTGCTAAGGCCACTGAATGATGCCTATGGGTAGCCTCCCCCCCAGGCCTACACAGACAGACCACATCAGTTCAGGCAGCGGGATCTTAGTTCTGAAGGGTAGAAAGTCAGAAACTAATATGTAGGTCAATCAAACGTAGGACCTGTAGTACACTGATATGCTTCTAGTCAGCATGATAGGTTAGAAAACAGAATGAAATGGAGTACCTGACATACCAGTACAGTCATAGCAAATGTGTACAAATGTCAGGTGTGAACCCCACCCAATCCTGTGTAGCAATGTAGTAATAGTCATGTGTGGCCTCCCAATCCTATGTAGGCATGTAGTAACAGTCAGGTGTGCCCCGACAATCCCATGTAGCAATGTAGAAACAGTCAGGTGTGTCCCCCATAGCCTATATATTCAGTAGTAACAGTCAGGTGTGCCCCCCAATCCTACATAGACATGTAGTAACAGTCAGGTGTGACCCCCATCCTGTATAGAAATGTAGAAACAGTCAGGTGTGCCTCCCAACCCTACTTAGACAAGTAGTAACAGTCAGATGTGCCCCCCCTCTCCTATGTAGACATGTAGTAACAGTCATTTGTGCCCCCACCCCATCCTGTGTAGCAATGTAGAAACAGACAGGAGTGCCCCCCATAGCCTATGTACACAGTAGTAACAGTCAGGTGTGCCCCCCTAGTCCTACGTAGACATGTAGTAACAGTCAGGTGTGCCCCCCATCCTGTGTAGAAATGTAGAAACAGTCAGGTGTGCCCCCCCAACCCTACTTAGACATGTAGTAACAGTCAGGTGTGCCCCCCAGTCTTATATAGAAATATAGTAATGGTCTGGTGTGCCCCCACAATCCGATGCACATACGTTGTAACAGTCAGGTGTGCCCCCCCATCCGATGTAAAAATGTAGTAACAGTCAGGTGTGCCCCTCCAATCCTGTGTAGCAATGTAGAAACAGTCAGGTGTGCCCCCCATATCCTATGTAGACATGTAGTAACAGACAGGTGTACCACCCCAATCCTATGTAGAAATGTAGTAACATGTATGTGTAGGTATAATACCAGTGGAGCACGGATGCCCAGAGGTGGCCAACGTAGCAGGATAGATTGTAGCATTTGTACAATATGCAGGTATGCATGTGTTAGGTTGGTGTGTGTTTCATATTGTGTGAGTGTGGTCAGTATGTATGCATGTTGAGGTATGACCTGGTGGCCATTGCTCACTACTGCTGATGACAGGGCCAAGTCCTCACAACTGCAGTGCCAAAGACAATTCCCACCAGTATAACACATGCTAGCAGTAAGCCATTGTAAATGTATGGTGGTAATATGCATCACCATCTGAAAGATTGACATGGCATGGCTGTTGGGCTAGATATACAACCAGTACACAAGGGAAAGTACCCCAGACATACAGTATATAATGTGTAACTGTGAAATGGACACACCCTTGGAATTGTACATACAGGTATGCATCACATTATCTGGGCCTGTAGTAGGGAATACCAGTGTAGGCTGCCCAAACACTTGCAGATCACAAAGGTGGTACCAGTACTGATAGAAAGTATTGGCATGAACACCTAGCACACCTACCCTGTCACCACAGGGGAATATACTGTATGGCAGTTTGGGACTGTAGGACTGACAGAATGCAATGGCCTGTCATAGCTGGCCCGCATCACTACAAAATGGCCTACAGACCTCTGACAAAGACTTGTGTTTCACACGTACTGCCAATGCATGTTATGTCATGGACACCTACATAACAACATAACTCACTCCGCATAAGCCATATGCAAGGCCATGTGGACAAACCACAGTAACATGTCGACCATGTCCCACTGCATGAATTGTGGACCAACACCAAAACACAGCTGTGATGAGGTGATAACCTTAGGGAAAGTATCAGAGATTGTATGCATAATGTATGGCAGAGAATAGAATAAGAGAGGGGGGTGGGAGCATGGGCAGCATGGAATGTGCAAGGTCCGACTCACAGCTGTGTGCACATACTATCCCTGGCTGCAAACACATAAATGGATGACTACAAACATGTCCTTACACCACAATAGGGGTAATGTCCCGAATCATGGCCCCTGCCTCTGGGTAACCTGTGTGAATCTGTACATCTGTGTGGTATTGCCACAGCAAGTTAAGGCCATACTGTCATGTTGATGGATGTACAAGTATGGGATCCTCTGCCAGCAGTGTACCAAGGTACTGAACCGGATAAACAGACCCAGCAGTAAGTGTCTGCAGCTCCCCCTCCAGAATGGCATAACTTACCATGAATATGTAGGCATCTGCCCACAATACCAGACACAGCTGCATTCACCCTTGTTCCCCAGGACATCATTGTGAGCAAGAATGTCTACCTGACAGTACTTCAGGACATAAAACATCACAGTGTATAACAGTACACATCTCTGAATATCTCTGCTAACACCAGTACCGTGTTGCAGAAGGAGCACAGACACAATCACCTACAGTACACACTATCTCTTGCACAGTTTGTCCCCATATTGCCAAATGATCTATGGATACGCTGCAGAAACAGTTTGCTACCTGTAGGTGTACAACAAAAAGGTCTGCACTGAAGTACAAATGACCTGGAATGGATCCACACATTCAATACAGAAGGGCATACTGGGTATGCTCACACAACTAAACAAATGAAGCCCATGTTTGCAAACAACAGTGGACCATACATATCTGACTGCTGCAGATGTTAGTGCATACACTCCTCAGTATGCACCAGTCATGCTTTGCACACACAGTGGATAGGAATACAGACATATATCCAAGGACAACACACTATAATAAGCCAAAAGTAGACATACATGGATGTGTGGAAGAGAGTGACTGTGACAAAGAGCCATCCATCATGAGGTTTGTTCCACCCCAGCACACAGCCAAATGCCTACAACCACATGATGTGTAAATGTCACTCACTGTAGAAATTAGCCACTGGTATCCAGCAGCATTACAGACTATGTGGTGTAAGTACTAGCTGTGCAACATGACTGTACAAGGCAGTAGTCATCTAGCAGCTGTATACACGTACATGCGGAATATAACCATGCATGTGCCTACATATGGTGTGTCAACCTCTAGATGAATGGGTTATGGCCCATGCACACACACTGCCCTTCCCATAGTCCTACTATGACAAGCCTGCTGATGTCATCCACTTTGCCATACACCTTTGGGAATGGAATAGGCCAGTAATCCCTGTGGTGCATCCTAATGCTGCGTAATGCTGTAGTTTGATAAACTAGTTAGGTAGGGGCTCTAATCCTAGACATGGCAACTAGTGTGTGTGTCTCTGTCTCTGTAGGGAGTAATGCTTTTAGGCTAGTCACACTCACTACAGATCAAATGCCAAACTTTGGCAAGGCTACTGATGTCATTCACTGTGAAATACACCTTTGGGAAAGATGTAGTCCAGTAATCTCTATGGCGTGTCCTAATACTGCATAATGTTGTAGTGTAATAAACTAGTTAGGTAGGAGTTCTAATCCCAGACATGGTGACTGTGTGTGTTTGTGTGTTTCTGTCTGTGTAGGGAGAAATGCTTTTTAGGCTAGTCACTCTCATTACAATTCAAATGTCCTACTTTGGCAAGGCTGCTGATGTCATTCACTATGAATTACACATTTGGAAAGGTGTTGCTTGGTAATTTCCGTGGCACATCCTATAAGAGCGTAATGCTGTAGTGTGATATAGTACTCTGGTAGGGGTTCTATTCCCACACATGGAAAGTGTGGATGTTTGTGTGTGTGTTTCTATGTCTGTGTAGGGAGCAATGCCTTTTTAGGCTAGTCACACTCAATACAGATCAAATGCCCTACTTTGGCAAGGCTGCTAACATCATTCACTGTGAAATACACCTTTGAGAAAGATGTAGCCCATTAATCTCTGTGGCACGTCCTATAACAGTGTAATGCTGTAGTATGATAAAGTACCCTGGTAGGGGTTCTATTCCCACACATGGCAGGTGTGTGTGTGTGTGTGTGTGTGTGTGTGTGTGTGTGTGTGTGTGTGTGTTTGCATGTCTGTGTAGGGAGCAATGCTTTTTAGGCTATTCACACTCACTACAGATAAAATGCCCTACTTTGGCAAGGCCGCTGATGTCATTTACTGTGAAATATACCTTTGGAGAAGGAATACACCAGTAATCTCCATGGCATGTCCTATAACTGCGTAGTGCTGTAGTGTAATAAACTAGATAGGTAGGAGTTATAATCCCAGACATGGCAGGTGTCTGTGGGTCTGTGTTTGTCATTCGTATCCCATGTGGAGGTGGCCGTGGGTGTGTAACAACTGGACTCATTGTGGAGCGGGTTTTGCAGATGTCTTATATGGTGGTCCTATTATAAGTCACAATGTCCACCATACAAGAATAACAGATGTGAAATCACTGAGAGGCTGGGGTGCCAATCCATACCCCTACATGTGACATCAAGGCCTGGTGAACAAAGATAGCAACCCTTGTATTACCCAGAGAACACTCTCAACCCATGTCTCATACATTTGCCTAGGCAACAACCACTATGGTGGTAGTACCCTGCATATTGCCCACAGATAGTAACCATGGTGTTATTGCACTGGACTACAGAGGGCATGACACCCTGTCCATCAGTACAATAGGCACGTGCATGCAGGCAGTTCACCTTCACTATGTTCCCCACTGGACACCTGCAACACCTGTAGTGCCATCAAATGTGACCGACAAAGGACATACCATGCCTTAAGCACATGCCCTGTTTTGAACAGATGCCACTGACACCAGGGAATACCTATATCATGCTATCAATGTAGGTGCAGGGTCAACCTGCTGTCCATTACCTGTTCCTGCCACATAAGGCCAGGACTGGCACATCTGATGATAACAATCTGTGTACACAACAATGGCCAAACACCTCAGGTACAGTTCCACATGTCACTGTACATGCATGTGGGATGTGTGCACATCCAACACACAATCCGTGTCATGGTCTAATGAACACATACATGGCAAGCAATGCACAGCAATGGCCACAGACAATAGTTACCCAGGTGACTGGATGGTGAATACAATACCTACCTGTGTGGGCCAATCCAGACATTATACCCCTGAGTCACACTGCAGACTATTTTCATGTGGCCTGATGACAAGGTATACCCATCACCTAGCCTTGTATAGCCTTCTGGCACAGTCAACCACTACACACCCATGAAGCAATGCACCCATGCATGTTAGTGCTGATACCCTGTGTCTGTGTGTGTGGTGTATGCTGCTTCTGACCACATTCACACTCACTACATCTGCCACTGGCATACAGAAGCATGTTGTCTGATGTCAGACACCTCCACATACCCTTTGCCCATATAACCTCTGGATAACCCCTATGGTGCATGTGATACCTGCACAGTACTGTATTGTGGGAAACTAATTAGTGAGGAGGTGTATTCTTCACCCTGCCAGTGTGTTATGTGTGTGGGTCCCTGACAGAGTGTGGCTGTGTTGATGCTGACACCTGTTCATGTGGACAGGAATGTGTACTACACCTACCATATTGCTACCATATCACTGTTGCAGATGTCACTCACCATCACATCTATGTTTGGAGAGCTCCTCAACATGTAAGCTATGTGGTGCATCCAATAACTGCATAGACATGTGATAGCAATACATTGTCAGTCAGGGGTTTGATATCCTGTACTGGTAGGTGTGTGAGACAAACATGCTTAGGCTTTACTCTCCCATCCCCTCCCTGATCTATCTTTGTCTCTGTCTGCCTCTCTCACTCCCTCTGTGGTGGATGTGGAGACATACACCTGCTTTGCTTAAGCAGCAGCATGTGTTTTGTAAATGATGCTCATGATCAGCTGATGGCCTCTGCATGAATTGCAGTCCTCCTCTAGCTGATTGCATGTGGAACAGCTGTGGTAACATTCCCATACCCAATTGCATGAAAACACAATCCAATATCTAGGAACATCATACTGGTGTTGGGCCTTTTTATTCACTGTGAGCAGGACCTAGATCTGTTGTTTGGCAAACAGCAACACAGATGGATTGGGGATTTACCTCTAACAACATACACTGTGGAAGCAGGCCAGCATACAGGAGGTGGATGTGCCTGACATGACTACAGAATATAAGTGTTGCTATTCTGCATTTGGAGTAATGTTAGTTTAACAGTGTGTGTGTATGGATATGGCTGGTCTACATGTTTTAATACCTGTCATGACAGTGCTATGTTTCTGAGGAAACCCCCATCTGAAGGGTCATCTGCAGACTGGGCAGTGTGTGGTGCCTTTTGTTTCTTGTGGTACTCACAGAGCACCTATCTGTGAACTGCAGAAACATAGTGTGAGGATTGCAGACAGTACATGGTGACTGACATGAGAGTTACTGACTTCATAACCCTCATAGGAAATATGTCACAACAAACCCTGTTACAACAGTAAAGGTATGAGGTTATCACAGCAACATGTCAATATTGGCCCTTTGTTTGTGCCCCAGCCACAACTCTGTCAACCTGTGTACATATGTCATGCGGTAAAAGGTGCGTATGTGCTGTACACCATAATTTAGTGACATCATATCTGATAACAAGCCAGTGAGATATCAGACTGTGACACATGTTATGTACAGTAGGAGTTATCTTTGAGGACATAGCCTGTCCATTCTGTGGTTGTGTGTACAGTACTGAGGTCTGTGTACTTATGGTGATTGTCAACAGTGTGTGTATTATAAATATGTACTTTGGCCTGTGTACAGACTGTGGTAGATGTCATTGTTCTTGGTCCTGTTCTATCTGATGTTACATGCTGCTCCACTGTATGTTACCCTATCGGCTTACATGTTTGTAGGGCCAAACACACACATGCCCCATACCACAGACAGCCATCGGACCACACTGTGTAGTGGCCCGGTATTTGTAGGATTAGTGTGTGAGTGGCACATATGAGGATGGTGTTGATCAGATAGTCCATATACTGTAATATTACACTAGCTACCATATGTGGCTGTGGGTGTGTTCACATTGGTTGTGGTTATGTACGTTCACACAGGTGTCTGTTACTCTGTGCTGTGTCATGCCTATAGAGCCTGCTATATATGCAGGTACATGTGTATTCCCCCATAAGAAATGTAGTCCAGTGTTGTGACAGTATGCCTGTAGCCTGCACAGCACTTTGTTACATTCCTAGCAGCTTAGTATACTTACCCAGTGTGATGTTATGTCCAGATACTTGCCAGATGTACTGCTGCCAAGCCACCATAACAGTCATGTATGTCAGACAAAGCAGTGGGATGCTGTACAGATGCATGTCACTAACTAGTAGGTAGTATGTGGCCATGGCACCTCTGTAACAGCAGTTAGTATGTGTCAGGACAGACAGGGGTATGTGAATGCATAACCTATGGGGCAGATGTATACCAGTGTTTATGTGATATACCCATCTACATGGGGTTTAACATCCACATTGTCAGGCTCGGTCTACATGTCTTGCACTAATGGGTTCTGTGCATACCTCTGGACTGACCAGAGTCTGTCAGACTGTCCACATTTATTGGCCAAATCTCTGCTGTAGTCCACAGGATCATTACTATGCTATCAGTGGTACTGTACTATGATGTCCTTAGGATGTCTGTCTGTGGCCAATGGCACACATGTTAAAAGCAGATGTGACCTCCCATACACAACATGTCTGTGAAGACAACCCCTATCACAGTAGCAATAGTCTACATATATACCTACAATGCATACCTGACATCCCCTTGCACTAAGAGCTTGGGACTATTGGGGCTGAGGTAGGGCCCACTCCATGTGCAGGACATATGGTTAACATATATGTATATATACCTATCCATATATCTATATAGATATATACACATATACATATCAACATACATAGATGTATATGTATATGTACATATATATATATATATATATATATATATATATATATATATATATATACACATATATAAACACTCAGATATATACATATACACAGCAATATATATCTACACATATACAGATAAAGATACATATGCACATATACTTATGGATATCAACATATATATTGACAGTAATAGGTATATCAGAATAGATCTGTATGCACATATAGTTATAGATATCTACATATATATCTAGATAAATAGGCATACCTGTACACATAGGATGTGCATACATATATAGCTGCATATATATATATATATATATATATATATATATATATATATATATATATATATATATATATACGAAGTGATGTACACATGGCCATATATATGTTGCACTATACAGATGTGTATACAGACATATTTATGAATATACATGCGTATGTACATGTAGACATATTTCAACTGATTATATGTATATATCCATATTCCTGTCATGTGTAAGCCTTAAGGTTGTGTATACACTCCCAGATGTATCTCACTGTATGTATCTGCTATGTGTACATTATGATAAAACAACATATGTGATGCAACAGTCATATTAATAAAAAGTACTACACAATTGTTGATGTAAAGGCAATTGTTCAGTTCTAATCAATATGTGTATTGACTGATATATTGGAAAAGCAACATCTGTCTTCACAGTGGTCATGGCGTAGTCGTTAAGTGTTGTGCCTTTAGTGTACAGGGTCCTGGGTTCAAGGGCTCTTCATTTTGTTTCTGGGCAGAACAAGAGCTGTTGGATACAGAGTGGTTAAGGCAATTCTGAGTGGCTTTAAGCACGTTTGCATGGGTTTGAGCGAAGCTAAGTGGTGTAAGCTACGGGTAAACATATGATCACTTACACAGTGTAGGCTTCGCTTACCAGTACGCAAATCAGCTCAGCTGTTACATTGCAGCAATGCTGATACCAGCAAAACATGGCATAGCCCTGGTAACCAGCTCACATTACCCAGTCTGATAACATAGCAGGGTAATGACATCTGTAATAAGTGTATGTAATGCCATGTACAATACAAGCACCTATGTGCTGTCATTACAGTAGCAAGGGGTGTGAGTGTCATGTGTGGGACAAAGACATATATAAGGCCTGTACTGCACTGTTATCCATGTGACTGTGTTATATACAGGGGTAGTAGCCCAGGGTACGTGCTGTCACACTGCCATGTAGTGTATCATGGCGGTACTACTGTTGACAGTGCCTACCCAGGCAAGAGTAGACTTCTAAATGTAGTACTGACAACAGGCACACCTGCAGGCATAGCTGGACTCTGAGGTCTCCCTGTTGTATCCCTGGTGTTTAAGCTGTGTCACAGTATATAATCCCTACTGGGTAACGATCCAACATGTGGAATGTAACTGTAGACTACTATGTGTACAACACATGATAGCGAGGACTCCTGACATGTAGGTATGGCATACATATTGTTGTCAAACAACTATCTGTCAGCACATTCACCCTATTGCATAGTTACTTGCCAAGCTGATGACTGTCAGTCCTTGTACAGATGTGCAGATGGCAGGTATCCAGCTGGGATATGTACAGGCATCATAAGCTTGATTGACAATGACATGTCTGCCTAGCTGTGTAAGAACTGGCACATATTGGAGATAACACTCTGTATGGACCACATGCCATGGGTACCTCCACTACACTACCACAGTCAACAGAACATGCTTAGGTATAGGCCTCCATCACAGACACTAACCATGTGTTGTAATGCATGTTGCATGCATGTCAACATGATCACCTCAGTGGCCATGTGCAGGAGGCACCTGGAGGAATGGCTGATGCATGTCACTCTCACCCTGAGGGACACCACAGTAGTGTCTGTCGATAGATTGCCTGCTGCCACATAGCAGGTGGCAGGATACCACTGTACACACAACCCCTACACAACCCATCTCTCCTTGGACAATAGCTAGGTACACAGCTATGACCACCTGCAGTGATGCAACCCAGTACTGACACATGTGTATGTGTGCATGACTGAGTATAGCAGTGTCTGTGTGTTAGCACACTTGCATGTTGGAATTCCATGAGGGCCTTCATGACCACTGCAACACCCATTGCCATAGCCAGTTGTGGCTACTGCTGTATGGGACATTACATGTACCCTTTTAATCTCCTCCCCATACCGACTACATGAGCCTTGCAGTACCATCACAACAGTGTTGTACAAATGGGTTGATAGGCATGGGATACCCATTGTGTTCTGGCAAGTGTGGGTATGTGTATGTCTGTTTATCTGTAGGGTACAGCATTCAGAGGCCACATGCACCTATTACAATACCCATTGCCACATGGTAGTACAGATAGCGTTGTTGCTTTCCATCAGTGAGGCATGACAATGCAACACCCTGCTATGCATGTGGCATTTGTATCAGATGCATATCCCAGTAGTACCACTGTTGGGATCTACAATGGGTTGTATCACAGCCATGGCCAATGTGTGATGTTTGGTATATCAGAGTGTCATCATGGGTGTCAGGGAGTACAATATCCACTGGGGGATGTGGGTGCTGTGTACACTGTCATTACACCACAGTACACCCGGTATATGTCCCATGTACCATGTTATGGTTACCACTGTCACCATCAACCATACAGGTAACTGATACCACATTCCAGGCCAGTTATGCATGTGCTATGTGCAGCCTACCTGTAACACATTGGACACACAGTCAAGTTAGTTAGCAGCGATAGGCCGTGGTCTCTCGGATGTGTGTCTGCCTGTTATGTGTCTGTTAATGTGTATATGAAGGTATGTCACACTACATATTGTGCATATACACCCATTACATCCCCCATTAGCATACTGTACATGTCTGGGGATGTTCTGCATGTAACATGTAACCTGGGATACACCTCACCCTAAACGCTGTGTGGTGTGTGCAATGTACACCACACACTTCAGTATCACTACATACCTAGGTAGGGGTCTAGTCCCAGTGTTGCCAAGTAAGAGTGTGCATGTATGTGTGTATGTGGATGGATCTACATCAGTTTGCAGGGTATACACTCCCCAGCGAGTCACCTGTCCATGTGGCACAGGAAATAACTGTTATACTAACCTGTGACATGTGTTCAACTGTACCCCAGATATGTCACAGCCATGGTGTCACCACACTGCCATACCTTGTTGTGGAATATGACTGCAGACCATCCTCATGCTGATACATGTACACCTACAACACAAATGGATAACATTATAGAGACCACAATCAACCAGTGTTACTAACAGCTATCATGCATCATTGCTGGGTGGCTACACTAACTGACATAATAAGCATTACACTTTAGTCCTTACAACATGTTACATTGCAGTGCTGTGGTACACTGTAGTAGAGTCACTGTGTGCATCAGAACCATATTAGCCTGTCCCTGCATAGATGGTATGGATTACAGGGATGTGGCACAGATATCATCATATGCACAGGGTGTGTTGTTGGTTTGCCAGAGGCCGAGGGTTGGCCATCCATTTGACAAGCATGTGTGTGGGTGAGAGGTGTACCGAGGTGAACTGGGCGTGGTGATGTGGTGTGTGTAGGTATGGGGTTGCCCTAGGTGTGTTTGTATAGTGTGTGGGAGTGTGTGGGTATGCATGCACACAGTTCTGCCATGTGGCTGCCCTACACAGGCATTTATGGACAGCTGCAGACCATACCTGACAGGGTGTGCAGTTCACTGCCTACAGCCATGGACACAAAGACTGTGCATGCCATGGGTTCCATGGGCACGTGTAGGTACAGGCCTCGATATGCTACTCTCACTTGATGAGGACAAATGTCCGCTGGTACCAGGTCCCTCCTGGGACTGGCCAGGACCACATGCACATGGCCTGCTGTGGTGTGGTGTGGACAGTGCCCCCCCAGAGTGCCAGGGCTGGTAATGCCACTATGGGAGCCCCTTAGTGTGCTAGCACATCCAAGTTAACTGCCAGCTGTTTGCGTTGCTGGCCTACATCCACACGGCCGTCGCCACACTCCCAACATACATTCAAGCATGGACAGACAACGGTCGATGAGGGCCATCATCTCACCAGACTGTCTATTCATGAACTCAGTTAACGCATGGATGGCACCAGCCAGTTCATGTGCATCATCACTTGCAGATGTGAGAGCAGCCTGCTAAAGCCTCAGGCCCTTTCTGGTGTAATGTACTATACATGCCTGCACCTCCATGACAGCCTGAAACATGTGCCTGCTAGTACCAGGTATGTCGCCTGTGCCAGGGGCATGATATCCAATTGCCCTACCACGAGCACTGTGTGACATCTGCCTATGTGGTGCCCTGCCAGACATCCAGCTATGCCTGCTGCAAACATACACAGTAGGCATGTTTACCACACTTTACTGTGCACAGCCACCAAATGCCAGCTTTCCCTCCACTATGGCCACTGGTGATGGGGTATGTATAGGCACTGAAACTGTGTGCGGAGTTGGGGTGGTTAAAAGGGGGATGTCAAATGATGGTGCTGTTTTGATCCCTGACAACCCCACCTGTGCCTCAACAGTACTATCATCATGTTCGGTGTCTGTATGGACACCAACATCAGATTGCATGCAGGAGTGACCCTCACCCACCTCGCCACCTGTGGGGAAAACAATAAATGCAATTTAAAACTTGTACAGCATTGCCTAACAGTATACATACACACACACACACACACACACACACACACACACACACACACACACACACACACACACACACACACACACCACCGTAATACCTACCTGCCCATGACTTTACAGACAATCCCACGTATATGTCCATGTGTACCCCATCCTGCATCACACTTGGTAACATACACACATTGATACCACTCATTAACATATCAGTCCTCTAAATGCCTACACAAGTGATCACAGCACAAGACCTGTTACTACATTGCCTGTCTGACTTCTGTGTAGTGGTTTTAGATGGCCTCACTGCTGTCATTTGGTGTTCACCCTGTGTATGTCCAGGCATCATGTGCATGGCCCCTATATGTGTGGGCTACTATGTTCACTCCATAGTATCATGCACTGGTGTGTCATGTGTATGTAATGCTCAGTACATGCCAGATATGTTGCTCAATCAGCCTATCATGTGACAACTGTAATACATGGATACACTCCCTGGTGTTGACTAGTACTTCCCCAATGCATCTATAGTGCTGCATACATGGGTTGTAGGTGACCTCTCTGCTGAATGCGATATTAAGGGTGTACCTGGTGTCTACCTTCCCTCTCAATGCCTGTTCCATGCTACAGACCATATTATACTATCAGCTGTCCTGTGATTACATACATGGTATCCTTGGTGTGTACTGTGGCAGTCCATGTCCATGTACTGCACGATCCCAAAGGGAGGTACTGCTGTATGAACACCCCACAATCACACATGTGCATACATGGCCAGCCACACTCACACACACACACACACACACACACACACACACACACACACACACACACACACACACACACACACGCACACATGCATCAACCTCCCTCCACTTCACCAGAGTGACCCTACAGACACACACACACACACACACACACACACACACACACATACAGGTGAGGTTGCACAATGCTAGTACACACAGTCCTCCTATTACCTATCTGTCAACATGCATAACACATGGTACCCAACAGCTTGCAGTGCAGCTATAGCCAATCCATGCTAGCAACAGTATACATGTGTTTGATGGATGTGCTGTGTCACTAGGTGATGCCCCTTCCCCTGGATACCATTGCACCCTATTGCTGTGCACCTGTTCTGCACCCTGTCATGTACTGTGCACCACACCCCACAGCTGTACAGCCCATTGCTGAATGTGTACTACTGTGTCAGTTATGTCATCTTTAATGCTCACAGCCCCTATGTTTTCCAGTAACACATACCTGGGATGATATGTGGACAGATGTCATTTGTGAATGCCTGATGTCTGATTTACAGCTCTCAACATCAACAGACCATGTATGACCAAGCCAATACTCTTATACTGACAACCATCAGAGGATACCTTGGCTATGGGGGGTGTACACACCCTTACTGATATGACGCACCCATCCTTGTTCTGCCATGGGACTACATCACCACATATCTTCACAGTACATGAGCCCGATATGTGACATATGTCCTGTACTTTCACATGCAGTGTCTATGGAATGTGTTAGGTGTGTGGATGCTGACCATGATGCATACACACCGTGTGAGCATATGTGTGCATACCCTTATCATGACAGTTCATCGCACCTCTTGTTGTGTGTACTACAGCAGTCACTACTCCTGGCAGGGGTATACCAGCGTGGGTCATCTGCATTTGCCAGTGTATGTTCAGTCTGCCATACACATGTCCCCCTAATCTGCATGATTGCAAGGTCTGCTCATGTGCACATCACTTGGTGTTTATACACTGCTGTCACTATTGCTGTGGGGGTAGGGTTACATCTGCCACAGGTCCTGAACCTGACTATGTGCAGATACAACCATTCATAGCATCCTTAGGATCGCTGCTGCAGTGCACTGGTGGGTCATGCTGACACCTCCCCTCCTTCAACCTTTTTGCAGATACATGACAAGTAAGCCCTACACATGTGCGTCACGTTGCAGTGTCCCATACACTGAACAACACATGTTACAGCCTAGTCCCAGCTGATAATGTAAACCACTGTAATGCCTTATGCCATAGTGTATCTCTGCAGAAGTTGCCATTGTCCTACAGGTATATACACTGGTGTTGCACTGTATATGGGTGTTGTTCCATACATGTCCCTACTGTAGGCCATGTCTTCCACCATTATGTTACTCCCTGTGGACACATTCTGCAATGACAGGATTTTAGTTATCATGTAGGTGTCTCACATACCCTTCCAGTACCCCATCATGGTCACCCCTGTGATGCCATGCATTTCACAGCAACAATACGTGCACACATACAGCATGCATTCTGGGTAAGTGTGTTGGATATGTGCATGGAATATACCATCGCCATTACATGCCTGGTGTATTGGCAAGCATCTACATAACAAGACGAATATGAGGATCCTTGTCGACAGTAACCCACACAGATAATTCCTTAACGCATTTATTTAAAATCACAAACAGAGCGTTTTCGCCACGGAACACCGTGGCTTCTTCAGAGGTAATAACAAACAAGCAATTCATTCAAACACTCCATTTAAATCAGGCAAGCCAGGAAGTGACATCTTCCTATTTCCTGACAACGGCAACAGTTTTTAAGTCTTATAAACATTTTAAAACTGTTTTAAAAATGCCTGCAAGGCACTCAATAATAACAATACCAAAACTAATACAGTTTAAAAAACCTGGTAAAAATACCCTACAAATATACATTGTAAATTAACTTAAAACTGAAAAATCAAGGGAAGGAGAAACACATCTCCTACTGAATATATGAGAATATGCAGAACTACAACACAGGTAACTACTAACTATAACTTATGCCTAGAATAAATCAACTCTATATAGCCACAAAAAATATATACAGATGGCTATAAGGCAAAGTTCATTTACTGGACTACAAAAAATGTATATTAAGGACATTACCTAACTAAAGTAAAAATGTTTTTATATATAATGTATGTATGTCCCAAATATAAAACTAGTACTAGCCCCTATATATAATATGAAAAATGGAAGCCTAGTTAAACATCATTCTAGAAGATAAGGAAAACCTTTAATTACTAACAAGTGGGACAGAAACTATCTAAGATAACTTTTCAATTTTAAAACAGGAGCTATGTTGCAGTTGCTATTCAGCCCAGGATGACTAAATGCATCTAAACGTAACTGCCATTCCAGCTCCCGATTTTCCAAAATCAGTGAGGTAGGGCCACCCCTAACTTTTAGTGGTACATGGTCAATGGCCATAAATTGAAAACTATGACCTGGATTCAAAGCTATGTGTTTTGCTAATGCGTTTTCATCTTTTCCATTCCTAATCAGATACAGGTGTTCATACATTCGGTCCCGGACACGCCTGTCCGTGTTCCCAATGTAGAACCCTTGGCAACAGTTACACATGGCAATGTAAATGATAGATTTACTCTCACAATTGAGAGTAAACCTGATGTCATACTTTTTGTCCCTGACCTGAAATGTCTCACCAACACGCATTTATACAAAATTTGCAGAAACCATCTAAACATACCCTTCCTTTATGGAATGTACCCTGAGGTGCATCCCTTTGTAGTAATTCCTTGAGGTTGTTTGATCTTTTAAATATGAATCTAGGTTCACTACCTAATTTTTCAACCAGGAGTGCATTAGAAGAAATAAGATGCCAATTCTTTCGTATGATGTCCAAAATGCCTTTAGAATTATTACTAAAAGTAGTCACAAAACTCAAGGAAAAGTCACATTCTACACTTCTTGATGTTGTTGTGGCACTCACTTCATTCCTAGGGGATAACCCTTCAGAACCCATATTAGTACCGGAATCAATGTGTCCAAGATTATGTTGGAATAATAAGGGTTTGTAAAAACCATTATTCCTTTTAAGAGGAATTTTTTTTTACTACTTTTAGTAATAATTCTAAAGGCATGCAAAACAGAAGGCACATGGGATGAAACTAAGCACAGATAAGATGGTAATGGCAACAAATTGGGGAAAACAGAAGACGCTGAAAATAGAGATAGAAGGGAAGATAGTGGAACAAGTAAACAGCTTTAAGTATATGGGAGGGGTGGTTGAGGAGAAGGGAAGACTGAATGAAGAGGTCAAAGATAGAATCAGAGGGGCTGCAGCCAACTGGCATAGATTGTTATGTGTAGTCTATGACAGAAGAATGCCAAAGAAGCTGAAAAGTAAGGTGTACAGGACAGTGGTGTGACCAGTACTACTGTATGGTACTGAAACCTGGGCAGTAAAAACAGAGCAGTTGAAGAAGCTAGACGTGATGGAAATGAAGTGCATGAGAAGGGTGGTAGGATGCGCAATGTGGGATATCAAAGAAATGAGGACATAACGATCAGAAGCCAGAGTAGTTCCAATTGCAGAAAAGATCAAAGAGAACAGATTACTGTGGTTTGGACACATTTGTAGAAAAGCAGAAGACAATCTGGTGAGAAAGATTTGGGACAGACAGGAAGAAGGTAAGAGGAAGTGAGGACGTCCAGCAAAAAAGTGGATGGATTGTGTCAAAGAAGATCTGCGACAGTCAGGCATGAGTGTTGAAGAAGGCTGGAATGGGGCATTGAATCGAGAGAGTTGGTGACAGTTAACATGATACCCTGACCCCATGTAGAAAAAATGGGAAAAAGGGGGCTGATGATGACCAAGAATAGAGCCTTGTAGTACACTGGTGGTAACTGGGAGGTAAGGAGAGAGTGTGGACTGCCTTTTTACTGACTGATACCTATTGGACAGGTAACTTTTGAAACACAGAAGTGTGGGCTGAGAGAGATCTAATGAGGACATTTGAAGTATAAGTTTGCGTGACAAACTGTGTAGAAGGCTTTAGAGAAGTCTAGATATAAGGAAGAGACTAGTTTGCCATTATCTCTAGCTTTATTGACAGTATCTATATAGGTTAGAAAGGCAGTGCTAGTACTATAGGAAGGATGGAAGCTATGTTGTGTAGGGGTCAGGAGTTCTTCCTGCAGTCAATAGTCTAAAATTGTTTTTGAATACATTTTTCAAGTATTTTGGTTAGGGAGATAAGATTTCTATAAGTCTAAAATTATTAATGTCTGTTGAATTTCTTCCTTTGTGCTGAGGTATAATGTGTGACTTTTTCCAGACAGAGGGAATGTTGGAGTCCTGGCTTGACCTATTTATCAGGATTGAGACAGGAGAGGCAGTGCTATTGGCTGCTATTTTATGCACTCCCTCAGAAAGTCATCACCTGAAGAAGAGCCAGTTTAAGTTTGTTTAAGAGTAGTTTTATATAGGATTTGGGCACCGCTTTGAAGGAGAAAGAGGATGTGTTGATAGGTGGCTGTTGGGCAGGATTGGGATTAAATGTTGAGGAATCTTTGGTTAGAGATGCTATACTATCTAAAAAATAAGAGTTGAACTGTATTGCAGTTCTGACTGGTGATTTATCCGGAGAGGGGTTTTGGTTGAATTTTTGGCTGTGATGTAAGATTTCTTTAATGGATGTCCAAAATGTTTATGGTTGTGCTTAGTATTATTCTAAAAAATATTATAGTATAGTTTTTTGTCTTCATTTACTTGCTTTTTAGCATGATTGTTAATGCATTCTGAAGTTTTCAAGACAATGAGGTGTTTTAAAATGTTCCATTCTTTCCAAGCTTTTTCTCTATCCTGTATTAGTATTCTGCTATTTTGGATAGCCAAATTGCATTATTTGCTTTTAGTTTCTTCTTTTTACGAGGTGCAAGGCTCTTTTATATTTAGAAAAGTTGTATTGAATTCATTTACAACATCATCTAAAGAGAGGATTTTTAGGAAGTTCCAGTTAATAGATGATAGTGTAGTAATGAACATTTTTAGGTTGAACTTGGTAAGGTTGTGTGTTAATTTATTAATATGCTGTTTAACTGGATGTGTGAGATGTCTGATCATATAGACTGGGAGATGATCACTGATAGAGTCTGACATTGTACCAGTGTTGGAGTATTTGCTAGGATCTGATGCTAGGATCCAGTCTAATAGGGAACTTGATGTCTTGCTATAATGCATTTGGCTATTAATTAGTTTTGTGAAACCATATAAGTTCATGCTAGATGAAGAGGAGTTAGAGTTCATGCTCAAACAATTGACATTCATATAACCTAGTAGTAGTATGTTTTCTTGTAGAAATGTTATGGATATCCAATGTAAAATATCCTTCAGTATAGCTATATTGTCACCAGGAGGGATGCAAAAGACAGTAATACATATTTGTTTATAATTGTTTATTTTGGGAAAAGCAGTAGGAAGCTCCACTGAACTGAGTTTAAGCCAAGTTTCAGTGACAGTGTGAACATCAAGCTTATGTTGAGTAATCCAGGCATATAGTTCTGCAGTTTTATTTCTTATGCTTCTAACATTTATTGCAGGAAAAATTTGGAACATCAGGGTTGGAGATTGACTATTGTTCCAATAGAAAAGTGTGTGAGAGAGAATTATGTTTGTGTTTATTGTGATAGGTGAGGCCAGGATTATCATGTATATCTCCTCCTAGAAGGATCTTAGTATATTGGAGAATTATGCATATATGTTTTTTGGAGAGGATTCTTGCACTTAATTTTGTTTTGGTTTGAGTAGAAGTGCAGTGAATCAGTATATATTTGGAATAAAGATGAAGGCTAATTTTAAATAGATTTGGTGGAACTCATGTTAGGATGAACTATGGCACAGTAAGAGGAGAAGAATACAGGATAAGCTGAAGAGTAGCATAAATAAGTACAGGAATCTGTATTTTATAGATGTCAGTTAGTGGGGAAGTACTAATGAACCCACCCTCAGGTCAAATTAATCTCAGTGCAAAGCAATTAACAAAGAAATGCCAAGTTAAAACAGCTTTTCTGTAATTTCCTGAAGCTAAATAACTGACATATGCAGTATACTATATTGGTCAAGAAAAAGGGGACAGTGACCAACTTAGCAAAAGGTCCTTTGAGTGTATGAACTATTTCACAGAGACTTTCAATCACGCAGCAAGCATGTATTTAACTGATTAAACTAATACACATTAAGGTTCTTTATAATAAATGTACTTACATTATACAATGACAAAATTCTCGGTAAACTTTTAGACGTAAGGGGCTTGTGGCAGAGCTCCTGCAGTAAGGAGGTCAGATGTAGTGACCACAGGCTATTATACAATAACTTCTTCTTTCGGCTGCTCCCATTAGGGGTCGCCACAGTGGATCAACTGTTTCCATTTCTTCCTGCCCTCTGCATCTTGCTCTGTCACACCAACCACCTTCATGTCCTCTCTCACCACATCCATAAACCTTATCTTAGGCCTTCCTCTTTTCCTGTTACCTGTCAGCTTCATCCTTAGCATCTTTTTCCCAATATACTCTGCATCCCTCCTCAGCACATGTCCAAACCAACATGATCTTGCCTCTCTGGCTTTGTCTCCAAACCTTCCAACCTGGGCTGACCTTCTAATATACTTCTTCCTAATCCTGTCCATCCTCGTCACACCCAGTGCAAATCTTAACATCTTCAACTCTGCCACGTCAAGCTCTGACTCCTGCCTTTTTATCAGTACCACTATCTCCAACCCATATAACATAGCTGGTCTCACAACCCTCTTGTAGACCTTCCCTTTCACTCTTACTGGTACTCGTCTGTCAGAAATCACTCCTGACACTCTTCTCCACCCACTCCACCCTGCCTGTACTCTCTTCTTCACCTCTCTTCCACAGTCACCACTACTTTGAACTGTTGATCTCAAGTACTTAAACTCATCCACCTTCGCCACCTCTACTCCCTGCATCCTCACCATTTCTCTATCCTCCCTCTCATTCACACACATATATTCTGTCTTAGTCCTGCTGACCTTCATTCCTCTTCTCTCTAGAGCATATATCCACCTCTCCAGGGTCTCCTCTACCTGTTCCCTACTCTTACTACAGATCACAATGTCATCTGCAAACATCATAGTCCATGGGGACTATTGTCTGATCTCGTCTGTCAACCTGTCCATCACCATTGCAAATAAGAAAGGGCTCAGAGCTGATCCTTGATGTAATCCCACCTCCACCTTAAACGCATCCATCACTCCCACTGCAGACCTCACTGCTGTCACACTACCCTCATACATATCCTGTACCACTCTTACATACTTCTCTGACACTCCCGGCTTCCTCATACAATACTACAACTCCTCTCTAGGCACCCTGTCGTATGCTTTCTGTAAGTCCACAAAGACACAATGCAACTTCTTCTAACCTTCTCTGTACTTCTCCATCAACACTCTCAGAGCAAACATCGCATCTGCAGTGCTCTTTCCTGGCATGAAACCATACTGCTGATCACTAATCATCACCTCCCTTCTTAACCTAGCTTCCATACTCTTTGGTGTACAAGATCATTACAGCATAGATTGAGAAAATGCCACTTTCCATTGTTTTTGTCATCTTGGAAGTCGATATACATAGTTGCAGCTGAGTGCATTTGTTGATGTGTATGTATGGTGTGGAGTATGACTTTGCATATGAGTGATATGTCAGACTGTATGCATATGGGTTTTGTCACCCAAGTCTATTTGTGTATTTGATTGAGCGTCAATTGGATGTGGCTGATTTGGGAATGCACACTAGTGGTTAAGTAGGAGTGTCTTTCTCATCATATATGGTGTCATCATTGTGTTTTTATATATATATATATATATATATATATATATATATATATATATATATATATATTTTTTTTTTTTTTTTTTTGAAATATCACAGTACAAATATATAGAATGAAAAAATGTTGATCTAAAAAGATCAAAACACAAAACAAAAAAAAAAAATTAATCCCCCCTGCATCCCCGCCCACTGCTAATTAAATATACCAACTCTTGAGATCACCCTACAGTGGTGAAAGAGGAAATTCTCCAATCACCACTGTTCGGAATCTCGATCAAACTCAACACTAGCTGAAGCAATCAAATGAGTTTCAATCACTTCCAGCAGGAAACAAACTTTCAATATTATGAATGTTTATTTATATGAAGTGTTTCCATGCATATAATTCATTCATTTGATTGAAACTACAAAATACTGAAACACAAAATGCAGAAAATCCAAAATATTGAAAATAGGGGTCTGTTCTTCCCCACTGTTGTTTGATCCCAGACTTGATATATCTAATTAGCAGGGGAGGGTATGGGGCGCAGGATCTTATGTTTTTGACCAAGCAAATGGAAAAGCTCACCCAGACTCTGCCGCAACTTGCTGTGGGTGAAAGGTTAGTTTGCTTTTTTTTTTTTTTGTATTTTGTATTACTTTATTGTCTTTGTCTATTTTGTATATTATGATTTCTTTTTTTTTACACTGTTTTATTTGTCTTCTGCCTTTAATTGCATATTAAAACTAGGAAAGAGACCATAGCTGTGTCTCTTGTGAGTCACACAGACATTTTCTTCCCACCCTTGCACCCTGGTGCTGTGTTCTTAAACTAAAGTGTCTTTCTAATTGTCTGGCCACTGTGTTAATTTGACCACATATCACCTTCCTTTTCTCCTTTCATTGGCTGTTGTGAGTATCAATCCTCTTCAACTATTTAAATTTATTGGCCATCCCACTGTATTCCATAGAACCAGAATACAAAGTTCCTACCCCCCCTTTCAATCTATCTTGCTCTTTTAAAATTAGTGGCTCTCCACTTAGATAGCTAAAGTTTAAGTTACCACCTCTTTTAAATTTAACTGCTTAGTGCACACTGCAGTGCTTAGGATATTAACTCATTTTACATCTTACCTTTAAAGTTTGCACCATCTATTGCAAGACCACCAATTATTGGAGAGCCCACATTCTGCCTCTCAGTAGTCATATTGGAATTAGTGTTTCTGTTTTCTCCTTGTGAGAGAAGGAGCACAGGAGCATTATTTCCTGGAGACTACTGATCACTGGAAAGCCTAGTAACTGCTTCTTAGGTGACAGCTTGGGATTTTTTGCTTATATTCTGCTGGCGAGAGAAGGAGCAGAAGGCATTGATTCCTGACTGTTTCTGGTTGGGCAGTGAGTGTCTGTGCTTTAAGTTCCTGATTGGTCTGGTTGCTGCTCAAGACATCTACCAGGATAAGGCTACAACAAGCCTACAGACCCTTGTATTATCTGGGACAAAACTGTGGATCACCAAAGAGTCAGTGGCCTGCTTCTTATCTTGCGATTGGTGCTAATGTTTTCTTCTGGTGAGAGAAGAAGCAAAGGAGCATTGTATCCCAGCAGAGTGAAGCTGTGGTGAGATCAGTTTTAGTAGTAGCCAGGCAGTAGCCACTTATGTGATTCCCGTCCTTTTATCATTCTTGACAAGCTAATTCTTGGTTTTCAGTAAGTACTGCTTGATTTGTTTCTAACTTCAGAATATCTGCCTAAATACTACATCCTTAAATCATCAGACTCTGCTTATTAGTTTCCTCTCAAGTATTTGGCAGTGCCCTGTATAGACAGAGAAACCTTAAGTTCATTTTTCATGTAAAAGCATGATTGAAATTTCAGCAATGCCTAGTTGCACACAGGACAGCTAGTTTGCAGTGACAAACCCTGTCCTCAGAGTTGCAGACTGGATACTCCTGACATTGCATTATATTCTCACTCCAACTGTGCAATCAATAAAACAGGGGACTGTTGCCATGGATATGAACTTTCCTACTATCTCCATTACCAGCTTAGTGGATATGGGCATTCTGCAGCAAAGTAGAAATTGCCTCGTGTATACTGACAGCCAGTTAATTCTCAAACAAACTGATATGGTATGTGAGAGATGTATTTACACAATGTCATTGGAGGCAAAGCTCTCACATAAAAGTACTCCTAATGCCAATAAGGTTGTCAGTAGTACACATGCTGCACCCATCACACACAATTCAAAGCAGTCATACAAACCCACATATGTTGAGGAACTTAAATGAAACTTTTCTAAACCCCAAAGACCTCAAAGATGAAGTACACATAACAAATACCCTCAGCAGCCCCGTATGCTCTCCTTCAAAGCAAGACTCACATCAACACATACAGCCACATCTCATGGAGCCTCGATTTCTAAACCCATAAGGCAAGCCACCACCCAGTCTAACATTCTGATCACTGGGGACTCCATTGTGAGACACAATGATGCCCCACTCATCAGGCTGAGTAAGAAGAAAGCCATGGTCAGTTGTTTATCAGGGGCTAGAAGCCACCACATTACGCACACACCCAGGTCATTGGACCACAGGTATCAGTATGATTCAGTCATAGTCCATGTGGGTGTAAATGACCTGAGATGTACCTCCCTAGACTATTTGAAGAGAGACATCATGGAGCTATCAAAGTATGTATTCCAGGCTGGTATGAGCCTAGCATTGAGTAGTATTTTACCTTCTCCAAGGATGATGCCACAATACGAACAAAAGCTGAATGACTTCAATAATTGGCTTCATTTCTGGTGTCACTCTAAGGGGGTGCAATATTTGTCAGCATGGAAGGAGATGGTCAACAGACCATGCTGCTTTGCCAGAGAAGGTCTGCACCTCTCCACTCTAGGCTTTCGAATTTTAGCTAAAACATTGTCTTCCCCATAGTGTCTTTTTTAGGCAATGCCAACCTGAAAGTATTTCTGACATAACAAACCAAAACCAAGAAAATCTAAAAGTATTACTGCTCAATGCTAAGAGTCTAAACAAAACTCCACTCCCTAGATGTTCTCTTCTCCTGAGAGAATGTTGAAGTCTATGTAGTGACTGAGACATGGTTTAAAGCCTCAGAGAGAACACCAACACTGCAAGGTTAAAATGCCTTTCACAGATTTAGACCAGCTACTACACAGACAGGGACTAAAGGTGGAGGTGTCTCGATTTACATCAAAAATAAATATACCTCAAGGCTGGTCAAATATGACAATGTACTTCAACTACTCCATATTCAAATCACAATAGGCAAAATCCAATACCACTTCCTTGCAAGCTAAAGGTCCCCTACATGACCGATGAAACCCATGCAACATGTTTAAACTTATTGGAAACACTCACAATCCAACCCAATACCATATTCATGGGTGACTTTAATTACCCCACTATTACCTGAGAATACTATACAACAATTGTACAGGTACACAGATTTCTGGATTTTTTAAACACAAATTCCCTGGTCCAGACTGTCAATATACCAGCTAGGGGTGCAACCATATTGGATCTGGTCCTCACTAATATGGGAGTGCTGCACACTCCCTAGTGCAGTGTCTTCCCTGGTAAGGTCAGATCACAAAATAGTTTCCTTCGAAGTACAAATAAAACCTTGATCCCCAGCTAGCCCTGGAATATTCAAGAACTACTCTAATGTTAATGTCCTGCTATTAAGGGATAACCTGGCAAAATTTCAAACCCCCATAAATCCTGGGAATACGCTGCTTATGCAGAACTGTTCACATAAATCCTGTACAAGCATGTTAATAGCTGCATAGAGGCAGCTACCCACCAGAAAGAAGTACAGAAATAACTCAAAAAACAAGCCACCCTGGTGCAATCACAAAAGCAGTAGGCTGTATAATAGAAAGAAGACAATTGTGGCAAAAGTTACGAGGTGCAGCACCCAGCAGGATAAAAGCACTCTCATCAATCTAAACAAACAATTCAGAGGACAAATAAAGTTTACCAAAGCTAAATTTGAGGTAAATTTGGCCTTCCAGGCTAAGGACAATCACAAAGCATTCTTAAGCTATGTTTGCAACCTCAAAAGCAATACACAATTGTGTGCAGAGCTTATGTAAATGAAGTTATCTATATTGAGATTGAAGATATAGCAAAGATACTGGCCAACAAATTCAGCTCCAACTTTACCCCTCCCCCTAACCTTTCTTCAGGAAATACCATCAAATATAACTCCCCGCTTTAACTAGGGAACAGGTTTTTAGTGTTCTCTCTAAGGCCAAGAACACTGCAGCAGTGGGCACAGACAATATCCCAGGATGCCTTCTAAATAGCATGAAACATGACCCATCAGGCCCTCTGGAACTGCTATTTAACTGTAGCCTCCAAACAGACTTTGTGCCTCATGAATGAAAAACAGTAACAGACATCCCCTGCATAAAGGTGGGCCATCAATGGACCCTGCAAACTACAAACCTATAAGTCTCACTAGTCTTATATGCAAAGCCATGGAAAGAATTATCATGGAAATGATCAATAATGATATAGTAAACCTCCAGACACTGGACCCCACCTAGTTTGGTATCATCAAGGGCAGCTCATGCCTATGCAACCTGGTGGCCTTCTTTGAGAGGATCACCAAAGCAATGGATGAGGGAAAAATGGTTCACACTGCCTACCTTGACCTGACCGAGGCATTTGACACAATACCCCACTTGGGCATTATTGACAAACTCAAAAGCTTAGTTAC
>NC_056733.1:159106700-159224200 GCF_019279795.1 Protopterus annectens | reverse complement strand
AATAAAATCTTCTCTTTTTAAGTGGACAAATAACATGTACCTATAAAATGTACATGATATGCAAATACTGCATTATGAAGGAAACTGCTAAAAAACCTAGACTGTGAGATACAAAAGTAGTTAAGCTAATCATGTGAGTCAATAAGAACACTTTATCAAGTTCCTTTGTTCACAATACTGTAAAGATGTCCAACTCTTTCAAAATCCATTTGAGCAAATGTTTCTAATAAATCCTGGCTCCTGGCATTGGTCCAACTATTATACAGACCCTTACAATATATAATCTCCTACAAATAACCACAGCTTTGTAATTATTGCATGTAGGTGAAGTGGCAGGTTGTAGCCAACAACTAGAAGTACTCTTTGTGTATATTTTGGAAATGACATTGATTTGACTGGTAATTTAAGTATTTATTTCAAGAAGTCATACATTGCTTGTGTTCTGGAAAATGCCACAGAAATGTGCAACACTTGTTTCATAAGCAGATATTTTTATTCTGTTAGCCAAAGTTTCTGGCTCACAAATTCAAATATTCAGTAAATAAAGACATCACTGTATTTTCATATTTTAAAATGTCTGACTTGTTTTTTCTGATCCTTGTTTCGGTTTGTTTGCATTACATGACTTATATTTGTCTTATCTACCTCACTTCTAAATTAGCTATGCCACGTAAGATATGAAGGTAGGCTTCTTTGAAAGCTGCTTAGTATAAACTCAAAATATTTCAGATTCCTGGATTTGGTAATGGAATTATATTGTCTTCACTTAAGCTCAAGTACAAGTCTTAAAAGAAAAATTTATCTGTTTTGTTATTAACTGCCAAGAATCAGCGAGAATGGAAAATATTATGAAAACTCTACTCCCTCAATTCTGAGGTAAAGAATAACGGTGTTACTTTACAGAATGGAGGCTGCTGACTCTTTCCTTTCCATAGCAATCTTTCAAACAGAATTAAACAGAATTATAAATACAAATAGTTGACATATAGCATCATCTATGATGTAGTTTGCTAACAAATATCTTAAACATTTAAACTTTTTTTTTTTTTGAGCTGATGAGAGACATGATAGAGTGGGTTTGGATCACACTATCCCTAAAATAAATTCCAACCTAATGTTACAAACGGAAGAATATTTACTGTTAAGTTAACATTCACTTTATGCATTAAACCCACATATCTGTCAAAAAGCATATAAACCATGTTAAATAGGCTGTCTAACAGGGTTGCCAACTGTCCTGTTTTTCAGTCTTGTATCCTTTGTCCTGGACAAAAAAGTCCTGGATATGAGGTTTGACAGAGAATCGACTGGATTTTAAATTTTATTATCAGTACCATGTGTAGTTTACTTGCTGTACTGCCCATCTTACCAGTCAAGTGCTCCGGATTGTGCGAAACGCTTCGCATTTACATAGCTGAGAGTCACTTTTCCGCTATTCCTCATTGAACAGTGGTGGTTCTGGTTTGTGTTTTTTGATTGGCTCATATACTGTAATTACAGCCAATCAGCATTATGGTATATGAGCAAATCTGATAACATCTATGCAAAGCGAGTCAGTGAGGACACAGAAGTCATCCAATGGTGTGCTGCTACAGTTTTTGTGCCACTGCAGTACCTTTGAGAAGGGTATTATGGGAAGCCATTTGCTGGATATTCTTAGTGGCTTTGCTGTTGCATTTGGATTTTTTTTATTCACGATCCTGCCTGCCTTCACTACAGTGCAGGTGGTTGTGGACTTGTGGAGCTGAAGTGAAGAGTGTCAATGAATGGCCCCTTTATAACAAGATAACTACAAACTAGTGAATAAGAAAGGTGAGCTATTTAATGTTAACACTTGCTGAAAATGCCTGAAATAACTGAATATTTGATTTTCTGATATTTGTATCACTTTGATTTTGTTCCACATTGATAGGGTCTGTCACACAGTGTTAAGTTAGAGTTAAGATTTTTTTTTACATATCCATTACAAATAATCCTGAATCATATCAATTCATCAAAATCATAGCTCTCAAAAATCAGAGACAAATCCAGAAATAATCAAGGACACTTTCAAACTGTTAGTACTATTAACATGAAACATTGAATAAGAATATGCAAATTATATACATTTTCTGAAGTAAAAGAAGTATATTACTCTAATTGTTGTCATTATTTATTAAGTGCAGCTTAGCACCTTTTCTCCAAACGTTAATCAGTTTCAGGAGGGATTAAGAGTGAAAGATCTAAGATTTGAGCAAAATCAGGGACAATTGAGATGTATGATCAAAATGACTTTTTATAACTATAAAGTAATGCATTTTAACTATCCTGCAAGTTTCCTAGTTGAAGCTGTTAGTACATTTTCCACATTTTGGAGCCGGAAGATTGAGAGCTAGAGTTGCTTTCATCACTTAATTAGGCATAGCTACATTTTATGGCTCCTACTGCCAAGATAGGAGTAGGGCTCATTTGTTATTGATTTAATAAAGTTATTTAGTATTTACATATTTGTTTATTATTTTACTAATTTATTGATATGTGATTGCTGTGAAAGTCTAACTGGGTAGGTTGTCTCCAGACCAGTCATTTGTGTAATTGAACACTTTACAAATTTAGTTGATAAAGGAGAGGATGTGGAGGGATTGGGAAAAAATGGTACTTTTATTTTTAAATAGTTGATTAATGTCATTTAGTCATTTTCTGCTAAGTAGCAGTATTTCTGTATTAGAGATTGCAATGTATGACTTGTTTCTGCAGATATAATTTATTTTATTTATTGACATTTGATTAATGAAAAAGTCAGACAGACTGGGTAATCTAACTGTGCATGAACTGGCTGCTTATTGTATTATTATTGTTTTTATGCTGATTACTGCTCAGCAAATTTAAGTTGACGCAAGACTGCTGTGGACTATGGTTTTAATTTTGAGTTGAATGCAGTTTCTTTAATATGAATAATCAACAATGCCATTCTAGAGTGTCATACATATTGTGTAGCAAATGTAAATTGATAAAAACATGTTCTAGTAACCTTTGTAATGAATTATAGTGCAGTCAGTAACTGTGCTACAGTCTCAGTGATGTCCAAGTATTTTTATTTATTTTATTTTACATTTGTTGACCAGGCTAGTGCAACTGGATACATGTCCATTTTCAGAGGAGGCCCGGGGAGAAAAGCTCTAGTTAAAAGCATACTATAAAACATACTAAAAAACATACAGAAACATCTAATACAAAAATTAGAAAATTACATTAATATAGAATAAATCATCTTCAGTTTAACAAAATTTACAAAAGGACTGAAAAAAAGGACTGGAAGAGTTAAGCATGGTAAATGGTACTCAGGAGTGACAGTGTTAGGAATTAAGAAGGAAGGCTAGTTTAAAGAATGGTTGCATGAAGAGTTATGGTTCAGAATATTATGTTTTGAGGGTATCAGATAATTAGTAGAGAGGTATTTGCTTATTTAGGAAGTGTAAATCGATGTAAAACCTGTGAAGTGTTCAATTCTGGCAGAAAGTCCATTTCAGCCATGCCATACAGAAATGGTACATTGCGAAGATAGGGCGTTCCACATTTTGACTATTTGTCACACATTGCTAGGGTCTATATTCCACATGGGCCCCTTAAGAGGTTGAGACCTAAGCTGTCCATTTAAATCATGTTCTAAATACCAGTAATTGACTGGTTATACTTAAAAGATACACATTTTGTCGAATAACAACATTAAAGCTTCTGTTTCCATTTCTCTTGTTTACTATTTTAGTATTATTTGTTTATTTTTGTGATACTGAACATATTTTGTTGAGTTTTGCAGTCTTAATGGACATGAGTGAAGGCATTGCAAGTGTGGACAGTGATTCAGACCAGGATTGTACGGCCATGCCACCCAAGAAGGTAAAGACCAAGAAAGCTAAAAAGAGAATGTCATGGTTTTGTCATGAATGGCAAACTGATTTTGCATAGTGTGAATCAGTTTAGGATAACACATTCGCTGCTCACTAAACGGTTTATAAAAAGGGAATATTGGTGGTGTATGGTGGAAAAAGTGACTTGCTAACACAGCCATTCATAGACTCACATAAAGGCACACTGTTCCATGAAATCGGCTACCATTGACAGTTTTTCAACAGAGCAGCATCGCTAACTGGTGTTGATAAACAGCCAATGGCAGCAGAGTTGATGAGGATCTATCACACTGTGCACCATCACATTTCTTACAATGTTGCAGACTGTGGCACTAAGCTTGATCACCAGCTGTATCAGGACTTGGCCATTTGCTAGAAGATGACCTTTGGCCATACTAAGACAGAGACATCAGTGACCGGTGTCTTCACTCCAAAGTCATTTGAGTCAATCATTATGGACTTGATTAACAACATATTGAGATTTTCTGTGTCAACAGATGGGTCTATATTGGAACACCAAAGTTTCAAAACTTCGAGTGTTCTAATATCGAACCCTATTAATCGAAAATTTAAAACATTGAACATACAGAACAGCTAATTTTTTCCTAGGGAAACAATTTGCTGTTCCAAAACACATACACACAACACAAGCACACCAAACAAACAGCAGTCCACACACATACACCTAAACTCTTACACCTAACCCTACACTAAACTATACATACACCACTAACTATCCACTTACCTTAGCCCAAACCCTAACCCTAAGGTCCGTCATTATTGCACAGTCACCTCACCCGCGCCCTAACCCTACCTTACCTACCCCGCCCTAACTCTCATGTCCACACAATCATACACTTACCTGACCCATGCCCTAACCCTAACTCACCTAACCCACCCTAACCCTCACGTCCATTAATGCATGTGAAGATAGTATTTTTCTCTTTAAATAAAATGGGCTACAGTGCTACAAGCAGTTTAAGTTTATTCAATTTTTACAAATTATATGCCACACCTTCTACATAATTTAAATAGATGAGTAGTATTCAATTATAACTGAGTCATTGGTGCTTAGTCAAAGTCAGGTTTTGTTTGAATCTGAATGCTACAAAATTATATGATTACAATATTGTAATAGCATATGTTTTGCAGGATACTTGTTCAATGAAAGTCTCAATAAAGAAAGAAGACTTACAAAAAAAAAAATAAAAGTAGTTAAGTGTTATAAAAGTTAAAGCTGGGAACAAACTCTCAATATGAAGTCTGAAGCATACAAGATGATACCATGGAGGCAAAAGAAAAAAAGAAATAAACTCTCCTCAATTAGGCTTTGTTGAAGGCAGGTCTTGCCTCTTCAGCCATGTTACTTTTAAAAAAAAAATGGCACTGAAGCAGGTGACAGCAATTATGCAAAACATACAGCATATCTGAACCTGGCCAAGGCCATTGCCATTATTCCATGGGCAAGTGTTACAGACATAATTGAAAATGTGAATATGAATCCACATGGTGTATATTGAATAACCCAGCCACTGGGTTGCACAAGCCAGTGCATTTCTTTGTGCCGGTTCCAAGCCCGGATAAATGGGGAGGGTTGCGTCAGGAAGGGCATCCGGCATAACATTTTGCCAAATCATACATGTGGACAACAGTACAGATATACATACTGGATCGGTTGAGGCCTGGGTTAACAACACTCGCCACCAGTACTGTTGGCCAACAGGGTGATAGTGGAAATTGGGCTACTGTTGGCCGAATGAGGAGAAGAGGGGAAAGGCATGCCCGAAGGCAGGTAAAGGCTAGGACTGTGGTAGTGAGGGTCAGAACTTTGAATTTTGGCAGTATGACTGGTATAGGGAGAGAGCTAGCTGCTATGATGGACAGAAGGAAGGTTGGTATATTGTGTGTGCAAAATACCAGATGGAAGGGGAGCAAGGCTAAGTGTATTGGATGTGGGTTCAAATTGTTTTATCATGGTGTGGATGGGAGGGGAAATGGCATAGGGTTATCCTGAAGGAACAGTATGCTAAGAGTGTTTTGGAGGTGGCAAGAGTGTTGGATAGAGTGATGTTTATGAAGCTGGAAATTGATGGTGTAATGATGAATGTTGTTAGCGCATATGCTCCACAAGTTGGGTGTGCGATGGATGAGAAAGAAACATTTTGGAGTGAGTTGGTTGAAGTGATGATGACTGTACCCAAGGGTGAGAGAGTGGTGATTGGAGCAGATTTCAATGGGCATGTTGGTGAAGGGAACAGAGGGGATGAGGAAGTGATGGGTAGGTATGGTGTTAAGCAAAGGAATGCAGAAGGTCAGATGGTAGTGGATTTTGTGAAAAGAATGGACATGACTGTGGTGAATACGTATTTTAACAAGAGGGAGGAGCATAGGATGACATACAAGAGTGAGGAAGATGCACACAGGTGGATTATATCTTATGTAGAAGGGCCAGTCTGAAGGAGATTGGAGACTGTAAAGTGGTGGCTGGGGAAAGTGTAGTTAGGCAGCATAGGATGGTGGTTTGTAGGATGACATTGGTGATCAAGAAGAGGAGGAGGAGTGTGAGGGCAGCACCAAGGATCAAATGGTGGAAATTGAAAAAGGGTAATTGTGAGGTGGAGTTCAGGGAAGAATTAAGACAGGCACTGGGTGGCAGTGAAGAGTTACTGAATATCTGGGTAACTACAGCAGAGCTAGTAAAAGAGATGGCTAGAAAGGTGCTTCCTCTGACATCTGGAAAGAGGAAGGAGGACAAGGAGACCTGGTGGTGGAATGAGGAAGCACAGGAGAGTATACAGAGAAAGAAGTTGGCGAAGAAGAAGTGGGATTGTCAGAGAGATGAAGAAAGTAGACAGGAGTACAAGGAGATGAGGTGCATGGCAAAGAGAGATGTGGCGAAGGCTAAGGAAAAGGTGTATGAAGAGTTGTATGAATGGCTGGACACTAAGGAGGGAGAAAAGGACCTGTACCGATTGGCTAAACAGAGGGACTGAGCTAGTAAAGATGTGCAGCAGGTAAGGGTGATAAAGGATAATGAGGGAAACATACTCAGAAGTGAGGAGAGTGTGTTGAGCAGATGGAAAGAGTACTTTCAGGGGCTGATGAACGAAGAGAATGAGAGAGAAGGTAGGATGATGTGGTGATAGTAAATCAGGAAGTGCAACGTATTAGCAAGCAGGAAATAAGGACAGCTATGAAGAGGATGAAGAATGGAAAGGTTGTTGGTCCAGATGACATACCTGTGGAAGCATGGAGGTCTTTAGGTGAAATGGCAGTGGAGGTTTTAGCTAGATTGTTTAATGAAATCTTGGAAAGTGAGAGGATGCCTGAAGAATGGAGGAAAAGTGTTTTGCTACTGATTTTTAAGAATAAAGGTGATGTGCAGAGCTGTAGAAACTACAGAGAGATTAAATTGATCAGTCACAGCATGAAATTATGGGAAAGAGTAGTGGAAGTTAGGTTAAGAAGGGAAGTGATGATTAGTGATCAGCAATATGGTTTCATGCCAGGAAAGAGCACTACAGATGTGATGTTTGCTCTGAGAGAGTTGATGGAGAAGTATGGAGAAGGTCAGAAGGAGTTGCATTGTGTCTTTGTGGACTTAGAGAAAGCATATGACAGGATGCCTAGAGAGGATTTGTGGTATTGTATGAGGAAGTCGGGAGTGTCAGAGAAGTATGTAAGAGTGGTACAGGATATGTACGAGGGTAGTGTGACAATGGTGAGGTCTGCAGTGGGAGTGATGGATGCGTTTAAGGTGGAGGTGAGATTACATCAAGGATCAGCTCTGAGCCCTTTCTTATTTGCAATGGTGATGGACAGGTTGACAAACGAGATCAGACAGGAGTCCCCGTGGTCTATGATGTTTGCAGATGACATTGTGATCTGTAGTGAGAGTAGGGAACAGGTGGAGGAGAGCCTGGAGAGGTGGAGATATGCTCTAGAGAGAAGAGGAATGAAGGACTAAGACAAAATATGTGTGTGTGAATGAGAGGGAGGACAGAGGAATGGTGAGGATGCAGGGAGTAGAGGTGGTGAAGGTGGATGAGTTTAAATACTTGGGATCAACAGTTCAGAGTAATGGTGAGTGTGGAAAAGAGGTGAAGAAGAGAGTACAGGCAGGATGGAGTAGGTGGAGAAGAGTGTCAGAAGTGATTTGTGACAGACGTGTACCAGTAAGAGTGAAAGGGAAGGTCTACAAGAGGGTAATGAGACCAGCTGTGTTAAATGGGTTGAAGACAGTGGCATTGACAAAAAGGCAGGAGTTAGAGCTGGACATGGCAGAGTTAAAGATGTTAAGATTTGCACTGGGTGTAATGAGGGTGAACAGGATTAGGAATAAGTATATTAGAGGGTCAGCCCAGGTTGGAAGGTTTGGAGACAAAGCCAGAGAGGCAAGATTACGTTTGTTTGGACATGTGCTGAGGAGGGATGTAGAGTATATTGGGACAAAAATGCTAAGCATGAAGCTGCCAGGTAACAGGAAAAGAGGAAGGCCTAAGATAAGGTTTATGGTTGTGGTGAGAGAGGACATGCAGGTGGTTGGTGTGACACAGCAAGATGCAGAAGACAGGAAGAAATGGAAACAGATGATCTGTTGTGGCAAACCCTAACAGGATCAGCCAAAAGAAGAAGAAGAAGATGGTGTATATTGAATATCTAGCTGGGTGTCTGACAGAATCCATGTAGTTAGACTGACAGATGCCACTTCTGAAAGTAAAAAAAAAAGTTACCAGAGACGTATCATGGGGCTCAGTGTTGGCCTCTCCCCTGTTTTGTGCCTATTTCTCAGACCTTTAATCCAACACTCCTAGTCTATTGTTATCTAAGTCTGAAGACAACTGTAATCTGGATGGTCTTATTTGTTCCTCCACTAACTCACAACCACCACAACATAGCTTTGACTATGCTAACAACTGGTGTAAGGACTATGGCCTCACACTCGATGTGAAACATGCTGTGTAGTTCATGCTGGTAAACAAAACACTTTCACAATGTTTCATATAGCTGATACAGCACCTTTGTCAGAAACTGCAGTGAGGGATCTAGCCATTCTTGTTGGTAATTCCTTAACTTTTGACCATCATGTCTCTATAGTAGTAGTTTGGAAATTCTTCCATCTAGCTCAACTAATTTCCAAAGGCATCTCCTTTAGGCCCAATGAAATTGTTATTCCCTTTTACCCATCTCTTATTGGATCCATTATTAAATATAATGCTCCATTTAGCATGCTTTTCTTAAACATAACACTTAGCTTCAGAGACCTCAGAGTTTCCTAACTACAAATATCAGTGTCTCAAAACCCTCAGATTTTTAGACAGACTATCAGATCTCCCTCTCTACACTTGGTCTCTTAACAACTCCTCGGTGGTGATCTGTTTCTAGCCTTCTGAGTCATGAAAGATCCAACTTGACCTCCTATTCATTTGCAGATGTAACAGAGTATGTGTAACTTATTGGTATAGGGTACCCTACTTGTAGAATACATCTGGAGATCATTTTTCAGGATAGCTAAGAGACTATGTGAGCTGGGGTCTAAACACTTGGCTTTTGCCCTTTAGGAGAGACTGTGATAAAAGTTTAGTTTGAGAGAGCAGAGTGAAAAGTGTAGAAATAGTCATGGACTGACAGTGGGACAATAACTATCAAACATTCAAGGGTAGATAAGCCCAAAGTGAAGTATGGTCATGGTTTAAAAGATTTCAGTCACTACACACTATTATCCAATAGGAAGAACTTCAGAAAACTTTTTAAGTTTTGCCAGGTCAAATGGGGGAAATGGAAGGAATCTGACAAATGGTAACTTAATCGAGTCTGGCTCCAGCAAAACAGTGAAACTGAAATCCACTATCAGGGAACATGACTTTGCCCTTTTTCCACTGCTGTGTAACTGTGTATAACTTAAAGGGATGTGCAGTATTCTCCCCAAATGAGGTGGGCCAGGGGGCTAGTTCTCTGCCAAAAAGCTTGTATGTTGTCTCAGTGAATGTGGTTTTCAGTGGAATCATTCTGATGAGGTAGGACTCAGAGTGGTGTCACTGAGTCAACACAATTCTGGAATGTATTGGCTAGAGGAGCAGGACAAAGCTGGTATACAATATCAAGCTTTCAGCCATGGCTTCCTTAAGGAAGTAGGATAAAGCAGAGATTTCTTTTAAAAAGGATAAGCAAGAAGAGGTACTGGATTTATGGAAGAAAAACATGATACAGAGTGCAACAACAATTTTGTCATTCTCATAGCGGATTCCTTATGCTTGCCAGACTGGCCAAAGGTTGATGGGGTGCTGAACGAAGAGAGCAGATGCTGGAGGTGCAGAGTGACAGAACCAATATGGTTCACATGCTTTGCAGCTGATTCTGGGTCAGCACTCATTGGGATGGTGTAGACAAAGAATATGGCAGAATCTCAAGGTTGAGGTCAGATTATGAGTGTGAGCTATGCTTGTTTCGGACTGGGAAATAACAAAAGACCAGGGTGCAACTTTTTATTTTGGCATGAAGGATGAAAGTTTTTTTTTTTTTTTTTTAACTAACAGTGGAAATTGATTAAAACACGTTACTCCTGTTTTCCCTAAATAAATTATGGCCATGTTTAATAAAGTTATACAGGCCTGCAAGATACAAATAAGAGGTGATAAATCCCTAAAGTTGTAAGGGGTATTCACTAAATCTTATAAAATAGAACTGCTTCCATGCTTTCAATCTGTAACACTCCTGCACTGATCTGGGGACTACACAGATCAGGGCAGCAATGTTACAGATTGAAAGCATGGAAGCAGAGAGAGAGAGAGAGACAGGCAGACAGAGAAAGAGAGAAACACTGAAAAATGCTCTAGAGAGGAGCCATGGAAATAAATCAGGAGGGAGAATCAGCAAACCACTAGAATGGTGAGTGGTACTTACATCAAATTTCTCATTAAGCCATAACAGCATATGCTCTACATAAGGAGATGGAACTGGTTTATAATCATGCATCTTATGATATTTGTTGTGATAATTAGCTAGGTTATTGCATTTTTTAACCTTTCTTACACTAGGTCATGAGTACTCTGTGACAATCTGTTAGGTGTACCTGACAAGGGATTCCACACATGTGCATCTCTTTTATCTTTGCAAACCAGTTGAAAGTATATCTGCATATTCTTGTTTCCTTCTTATGAAAGCAGTCAACCACATTGGGAGCTCAGTGTTTCTCTATATATGTTATATTTCTTTATTAACACACAGACATACACACACGTATATATACACAAGAAAAAGAAAGATACATATATAGATAGACAGATATATATATATATATATATATATATATATATATATATATATATATATATATATTGATTTATTTTTTTCTTACTTTGTTAACTAGGCAAGTAAACTGGTCCTCATGGATCTTTCTCAACCAAGATCCAGGACACAAGTTTAAGGGGAAAATACTACTATATAGACTGTTTCAAGTAACCAGTTCATTTTTATGTTTTTGCTAGTAAATCCCAGGATAACTGGAGAAAAAAACATACTGACATGGGAAAAACATGCAAAATCCACACAGACAGTGACTGCTGGTCCAGAAGGAACATCATCCTCCAGAACCGTGAGGCAGAGAGCTTAATCACTATACTCACAGTGCAGCGTGTGTGTGTGTGTGTGTGTGTGTGTGTGTGTGTGTGTGTGTGTGTGTGTGTGTGTGTGTGTGTGTTCTAATTCAGTTGTAGCCAGTGAAGTAAAATCCATGATACTTCTTCTATGTAAACATTGTAAATATGTTTTCCTCTTTGTCTCTGAAATGTATTTGTATTCAAGAGCCATATTACATTTTATGTAAATTTTGTACATACAATTTCTTTCTCTCTAATTTGTACCATCTATTTGTAACTTTTTTATTACACACTTCTGTATCTTCAATTGTATCTGTATTTGTATTTTGCATTGTGGAGCTTTTCTCCCCGGGCCTCCACTGAAAACGGGCTCCCTGAGCCCAGTGGACTTCCCCGGTCATCAAACTAGAAATAAATAAATAAAACTCAAAAGAAGGAACTTACAATTTCCTGGCCTTGCTTTTTGACCATGCCCCAAATTCTGTTTAATACTTGACTCACTTGTTTTAGGTTTCTTGTATCAAATCTTCCTTCGGGTGTGTTGCTGTGGTTCATCCTATCTTACCTGTCTCTCTCCCACTGTCTACATAGTCTAAATTAACATTTTAGTAATTTTACCGTACACCACCACAGATGCAGTGCTGGTAAATTCTTGTTTCAATACTGCAGTGTCTCTCTGATCAACCATTATATTGTCCTGTAATGTTGTCATCTGTCAAGGCTATGGCACTATTTACCCATAATGACCAAGCAGCTTCTTGTAAAGACAATGTTCAAAATAAAGGTCATTTTGTCTATGGTGGAAGTATTTTCACTGGCAGAAAATCAGTGTACCAAATATCAAAAGAACCTGGTTTAACTGATGCACTAAGAAAAGTGGATAACTGTTTTTGCAGAGACAAACAAGCAACTCTGCACCCCTATGTGTGGATCTGTGTTCCCTATGCAACACTATGTACATATTCTAAGTCTGAAGGTGAACAGATTTAAGGAAAATACTACTACTACCTGTCCCATATAACCAAGTATTTTGTTTTCCAAAACAAAAAAAAAGTATTTTGTCTTCATGAAAGCTTCAACATTAGAATTCAAACGGCTGCCTTCATCCACTTGAGGTTTGAATGTTGGCTACCAGAATTCTATTTGTGACTATGTGACTTCCTGTCATTACTATACCCATGTTATACACTATTCACTCATATGTTCTGTGCACTAGTATACCTTTTATGGAGGGGATTTCTAGACACCTTAAATTACTAAATGTATGGAAAATGTCTGTGATATACTAAAAGTTTGCCACACATTTGTACAGTATAATACAATATCTTGCAGTATTTACAAATCTACCACCTTATCTGTACTGCAGTTTTTAAAAGCGTGACAAATTTTAGTATATGCTGCCTATTCAGTCTTTTTCATATTCCATTTTCAAACATTTGAGAGCAAAACATTAATTAAACTATTAAGTCCCTTTATCTTTAAAATTCTACTAAACTATTTTAATTTTCTTATTTGTTGTTGACCTTTGTATTGGAGGTAATATCTTCCCTTATTAAGCAAGACATAATGGAAGGAAATTGCACAACTGAGTTGTGAAGTTTATGCACAGTTACATCGTTTATTATAATGCAGATTAACTAAGACTGTGTTCATTTAAATCACAAAGACGTTGAAAAAGTAATCATTTCATAGTTTTATGGCTTATGTTTTTTTAAACCCATAGAAACTAGTCTTGGACTGGGTTGATCACATCTTATAAATGTCCAGTACTTTTTCATCAAAAAATGCTGACAGCTTTCAGAGCAGGAGTAATTGTAAAAGTCAGCAGCTGAGCACTGCCACAGTGCACAGTGATCTGAGCCAAGCATGTCCTTTTGCAAATGCATTTTTTTTTTATTTTTGTTGAAATTGGGTGCCCACAGACTTTTCACAGTTTGAAGTGGCAGAACAGTCAACAAAATCATTGTAGTGTGTTACAAAAGTTTGCTCATGCCAACACTGGTGCAAGATGCTGTGAAAAATATTACATTAATACTTCCAGCAGGACACGTTGTTGGGTAGCATGACAAGCCGTCCTTGCCTTATTGGGCACTTTTCCAGTGTTCTTGTGGTTATGACATAAGCAGGCCTCCCATACCTCAAGTTACTAATCATTTCCAGATGCCATGACATTAGCGTTGGTTATAAGTGGACAATTATAGGATTTCTAATTGGGAAAGTCAGCATTAGTATCATTACAGAATAAGCTAAACAGGTTATCATTATTCCTTTTATTTTCACTGTAATATTACTCTTTCATCCTTAAGTGAGCTTGAAGTTTCTGTATGTAGACAATGAGACATATTTAATCACTTGCTCTGTCTCTGAGGTTCACAGAAGCTAGGATAATGAACATGCATTGTTAAATGATACAGAAGGAATCCAAATGAAAAATACAGTCCCATACAATAAGTATCTTAAAAAATAATTTCAGGTTTAAAAATCTGATGCCACAATAGGGAATAGCTCATTAGAAGCCATAAACAAACTGTCATTCGGTATGGATGGCTAAAAATTGATTTGCGTCTATTTGCATCTGTAGCATTCATAGCAGCTGTTTTATTCTTATTGCATTTACTGGAAATTTTATATGAAATTAATAATGTTAGCATTTGGACTGCTTTGAGTCACATGGTTAGTCTACCTGTGCATGCTACATATTCATAGCTCACATTAAATGAAGCAAAGATTGATTCATGACTTAAGTTATTTTACATGTGGCAGAAAAGAAGGTATGGTATACTATAAATGCAGTAATGATTTCAGGACTGTGCTAATTGATTACCACTTAACCCTCTGTGAGCATAAAGAAAAGTGTAGTAATCACTGTGTGGCACAAACTACTGAGCAGTGCACAGATGTAGACAGGGTGAGTATTTCAACCATCTAAGTTTACAACATGTACACAACAGATTTACAGTGCAGAAATAAGGGAGGGGGCACCTGCAAATTACTTATCAGTAACCCATCTGATTTTACAATGGGTTGTTCCAGTGTCATTATCCTACTTACAACAGACATGAAGTAGTACAGCATGCAGCACAAGGAACCTTGGAACTACAGAGGAAAATGTCATCTTCTCTGATACAAGCACAGAGTTTTTTTTTGATAAATCTTTATATCATGTCATGGTAACTGTGAACTAATCTGGCATATAACCACTGCAGAGTAAATCAACATCAGTACTGACAGACAAAGCCAGCAGCAGTAGCAGCATTAGGAAGCTTGCCCTGGTTAATTGCACTGCATTCCCATCATCTCAGAACTGTACCAACCTTTTTCCTTTTTATCATACCTCTGCCGCTCACTCTGTTCCACAAATTCCTAAGGTTGCTAGTCTGACTTATGGCTCATGACCTGTTGTGGCAGTGGGATCTACATGCTCCTTGCTCTTTCTCTGAAAAATAAAATATCTCTTTTGAAGCTTCCTATCTGCAATCTGGAAGTGTGCAGCTCGGTTTCCTACCTTACCTATAAATTTGCCTCACCTTTGCGTCTTGCTTTCCAGTGCATCTTTTGTATCAATTTGTTTTTCTACTCCTATCAATGGTTTTGTGATGTACTCTTCCTGTTCTCGTCTTGGCTTTGCTACCTCTGCCATGACCCTGTTGTCATCTCTGTTGTTGCCAGTAGTAGAAGTGAAATGCTACACTAGCATGCTATGGTGGGACAAGACAGTAATTGCAGCCTGGAGCCACTGGAATGTTTTATCCCCTTTGACTTCTGTACCTGGCCTTCTCTTGTCCATTTGACAGCCCAGGGGCTCACACATACAGTACATGATCTTATACTTGCCAGAGCTAGACACAGGGTTCCATCCATTGTACGCGTCTGTTGAGCAGGAGCAACATATCACAGTGTCCAATGGGGGAGTGCTGGTTTAAGAAATTCTATAAAATCTCTCAGAATAAAGAGCTAGTTACTGGGCACATCATCCCCTCTACCCTTGCTGTCACTTTAACACTAGGAATGCTGTTTGAAAGGACACCACTGATAGCATAGCTGAGAATAAAACAGTCTATGCCAATGTGCTAGTCTCTTTTTTCCTTCATTTGCATTACCTGACTGGACTACATGAAAAGAGACATGGAAGAGCTCTCTAATCTTGTAGCCCAGGCAGGTATGACCCTAGCCCTGAGTAGCATTCTGCCATTGCCAAGAATGATACCGCAGTACAAGGACAAAATGATTGACTTCAACAATTGGCTAAGCTTCTGGTGTCATTCTAAGGGGATCCAGTATCTGTTTGCTTGGGATGACATGTTCGACAGACCACGATGCTTTGCCACAGATGGCCTGCACCTGTCACCCCTGGGATTCCAGATACTGGCTAAGGCTCTTGCTGCCCCTATAGTGCCTTTTTTAGGCAAGGTTCAAATAACAAATTCACCACCATAACAGGAACAGGCAAACAAAAACTGAGGGTAATGCTACTCAATGCTAGAAGTCTAAATCTCAAAATGCACTCACTCGAGGCACTCCTTAAAATGGAAAATATTGATATCTGTGCAGTGACTGAGACCTGGTTCAAGGCTCCAGAGAGTACCCCTGCACTACCAGGCTATAACTCATACCACACTTTTCAGCCATGTAACCTGGACCGAAACACCAAAGGCGGAGGTGTGTCCATATTCATTAAGGATATCCACAACTCCCAGCTAGTTGCTCAGCATAATGCATCTGAGGTTATCCAAGTGCAACTAACTCTGAGTAAAACTGCAATCCAAATTGTAGCTTGCTACAGATCCCCAACCATGCCCCAGGATTCCCACTCCTCTTTTCTTGATGTACTGGAAAATATTAGGGTTCAACCAAACACCCTAATAATGGGTGACTTCAACTACCCCACCATTAACTGGGAAAACTACTTGAGTACCAACTCCTTAGCTCAACGCTTTCTGAAATTCATAAACTCCAATGCTCTGGATCAACTTATCCACACCCCCACCAGGGGCAACAATATCCTAGACCTAGTCATTACCAACATGAGTGACTGGTGTTCCACATCTGAAGTCAACTCCTCGTTGGTCCGATCCGACCATAAGCTAATCACCCTTGATATCCACATCCCACCCCAACCCCCCATTAAGGAAACCACAGTAAAAAATTTCTCCAAAGCCAACTTCATGCTTCTTAAGACAGAAGTGGTGAACTTCATGACACCCATGCAGATGGACAATACAGTTACAACTGCTGAATCCTACACAAATGCACTCTATTAGCACTTACACAAGTGCATGGATCATGCTATCCCAAACAGAACCAAGATGTTATCCTCCAAAAAAAGGAAGCCAATCTGGTGGTCCCCTTCTATAAACAAACTGTACAACAGAAGGAAGAAACTGTTGCAAAAGAGAGTAGAATCCCATGATTGGAGGAGCTCCCTGGTCAGCCTCAGTAAGAAGCTGAGATCCCTTATAGGATCCTCCAAAGCTAGCTATGAAAACAAAATTGCCACTAATTCCAAGGACAACCACAAAGCATTCTATAGCTATGTCAAGAATCTTGATGGCAACACCCAGATCTGCTCTGAGTTACAGCACAAAAGCAAGAAAATTACAGAACCAACTGATATTGCCAACATCCTGGCAGATAGGTTCAGTGCTAACTTTACCGCCCTCTCACCCACTAAAGGGCCCATATCTATACAGGAAGAATGCAGAGTCCCTGTAATCACAACTATGCAGGTAAAAGCTGCACTCTCTAAAACCACAAACACAGCATCCATGGGACCGGACAACAGCCCAGGCTGCGTTTTACATGAACTTCAGAACGAACTGGCTCCCCACTTAAGCACCATGTTCAATAATAGCCTTGCATCAGGCTTTGTGCCCACTGAATGGCACACAGCAACAGTTATCCCACTCCACAAAGGGGGAGCCACCACTGATCCCAGGAACTATCGACCTATTAGCCTGACGAGCCTAGTCTGCAAGGCCATGGAATGTATCATCATGGAACTCATAAACAAAGACATTGGTAACCTCCAAACTCTGGATCCCACCCAGTTTGGGTTTGTGAAAGGCAGATCATGCCTCCTGAACCTGATCGACTTCTTTGAGGCAGTCACCAAAGCCGTAGATGAAGGTAAGGTGGTTCACACAGCCTATCTTGACCCTCCAAGGCTTTCGACACCATCCCCCATTCTGGAATTATAGCTAAACTCACTAAACTAGTTATAAATCCCTATGTTACAAGATGGGTTGCCAACTGGCTCACTGACAGAACCCACACTGTAAAATTTGCAGACTCCAAATGTGACCTCAAAGCAGTGACAAGTGGAGTACCACAGGGTTCCGTCCTGGGACCTCTCCTGTTTGGTATCTACTTCTCTGAAGTACAGGCTAAAACAGAAGGCCTTTGGCTAATGAAGTTCGCAGATGACTGCAAACTAGGAGCCATAGTCAAGTCTCCAAATGATGTGGACATCCTACAGAAGGGCCTCGCTGAGACAGATGCCTGGTGTCAGAGCCATGGCCTCAAGCTCAATGCCAAAAAGTGCAGTGTCATCTCCTTTGGTAAAAACTCTGTACCCATGAACTAACACATATGCAGCAATCTACTTAACACCGAATGCATGATAAGAGACCTTGGGACCCAGGTGGACAGTAGTCTCTCCTTTGATAGTCACATCGCCACAGTAGTCAGGAAGTCCTTCTACGTGGCACACCGCATCATAAAAGGGTTCTCATCCAGGAAAAAATAGGTCATTGCTCCCCTCTATTCGACACTCATTAGACCTATTATAGAGTACAATGCCCCTTTTGGAATGTACCTCACAAGACATCTCCAACAGCTGGAAAGGCCACAGAAGTACCTCACAGAGAGGATTACTGGCATCAAACAAATGCCCTACACTGACCGCTTCAAAAAACTCCAGCTTTATTCCATAGCATATCGCCTACTCCGAGGTGATCTCTGCCTAACATATAACGCTATGTCAAACCCAGAGCTGTTGGACATGCTACACCTAAAGAAATCCCAATCCCTCCGAGCTACACGCTCTAGGGACCTAAACCTTGTCACCACAATAAACAGGACATGGTGTAGGGATAAATTCCTGTCCCAGAGACTTCCTATACTCTGGAACAGGCTACCCATCTATGTCAAGCAAAGTTCTTCATTAGCACTCTTCAAGAAAAATCTTAATGAGTGGATGGGAAATAGGAAATACACCCCGGGAATCACTTCTGTGTCTCTGCTCGACAGTGGCACAGGAAAATAACTTTCTTGAGTAGCGTAAGCCAGGGAACCTTGTTAGCTGGGCTTACTTAGGTCCTTGGGCTGATAGCCTAGTACCTACCTATGAACCTATGTCTTCATCGTGCTTCCTATCTTTTCTCTACTCTACTGCAGATATTCCTAACTCACAGGTCCTTAATGGTTGCCTGACTGTTGCTGTCCTACATTCTCCACAGCCACAGAATTGAGAACTACAAAGTGTACTGCAAGTACACCCCTGGCCAGTAAACCTGTATCTAGACTACATACCCTTTATTAAAAAAACAGTTACCCATTATACAAGCCTACAATGTGCAGATCTGTGAAATCATGGGCCACTTTCCCAGTGTGCCAGCCTACAATGTGCAGATCTGTAAGTGCTTGTTATCACAAGTGTCCCATCATCCTTTATCTGTGTGGGGCAGTGCAGGTCTTCATCTCATCATCCATAGCCTTCAATGGAGTCTGTGCTTCAAAGTGCATTGATTGGTATTCCTTGGCACTGAGCTATTCAGATCATTAAACCAAACACAAACAGCAAAGCACCAGGAACTAGCTGCAAAGCATAACACTTTATTCCACAGCGCCACAGCAATAGAATGGCCAGTTTCAGAATGAAACTGCCTTCAGCAGTTTAACACAGAGTAAAGCTCTGTGCTAATTTATTCCCTCAATCATGTGACAATAAGCAGTGTACCAAACTACTTCCTGAATCCAACATTCACAACAAGTTAAACATCTCTAAAAAGATTTAAAATGTATTGTTGTTGACTGCATTTGCACAAAGTGAGAAACATCACATAAATAACTTCACGCAGTTTTCAAAAATAGCATTGTTATAACAATTAAAGCCTCATCAATCTGTGATCAAAATAACAAAAAGAAAGACAAAAGTACTGCTACTTACTCAAACTGTGAAGAGGTAAATTCCTGTTTGTAAAGAATGCCTGACCACATCAATCCAAGCAATTACTTCTTCGTTTCTCAACCCACTTAGGCTTAACAAGACTCAAATACAGCCTTAACAGCATAGTTGTCCTCACTAGCAGAATGCTCATCACCCTTCCATTTCTCTGAAATTTCTGAAAAAGCTACTCACATATTTCTAAAACAACTCAATTACTTTTCTGCAGTGTTTAGCCTTCTCATTTCACTTTTCTCAGAAATGCAGCTAACAAAATTGCTAAAGCACTAATCTACATTATTAGCCTATCCTGTACAATGGAAATTGTACCCACAGCCTTCAAGTACTCTCCCATTATTCCTTACCCTAAAGTGGACACACCATGTGAACTCAAGGACTAAAGACAAGTCATTAGTCTTTGCCCTTCTGCAAAAATATTTGAGAAACATTTATATAACTAACTGTTCAAGCACATTAATAGCTATCAGCTCATATCCTGACATCAACATGGATTCAGTATCTCCTTCAGCACATCAACAGCATTACTAAGTGCTGCCAACAGCATCTGTAGTAATATAAATAATGGGCAGATTACAGCTGCAGTATTTGTCAAAATGATTTGAGCATTTAAGACAGTCATAATATACTGTGTAATATACCTGGAAGACTCAGCTTTTGAGATAACACCATTACTTAGTTTAAAACAACAGTACTATGATAAAGCAACCATAAACCTTGGGTACTACAAGACTCCATACCTAGATCCCTCTTTTTACTTTTTATTGAGGATATCATCGACAATCTACCAGTGTATGACCACATGGTAAGTAAACATCAGCGACTGGTCTGAGGCACTATATTGTATACATATTCTTTTGAATTTTTGATAAGCAGTCTACATTGATCTGCTGCAGAAGCACTTAGGAGTACTTATAAATAACAGACCTTCAGTGGCAGTGAGATGTACCTCTTCATCCAAGAATTATTGTTGATCCAGTTGTAATTTCTTACCATTGTTTTGCAACAAAATGGATGGTTTTGTAAGCAAATGAAACTGATCAACATTTCCTGGATGTAGGTAGCCCTCACTGCTACTAGTGATCAACCACTAGAATAGCTACGAGTCTGAGGCACTGTATAGTATACAGTATTTTCTCCTTTTGAATAACAGTCTTCATTGATGTATTCACAAAGGTACATGCTTCACAAGAGTTACACTAGATTTATATCTTTTTTTTTTTTTTTTACTTTTTTTTCTGAAATGGAATGTTGGAGGAATGCAGTAGCACTCTAAGTGTTGGTTATTTTAGATTAAGCCTCTAGAGGCCAGTAGACATATCGATTTATAGGAGTACTTATTATTAACCAGTGGGTATTCTAACTTTCAGCCAATATACGCTACAAGCTCTATGTACATGCAGTATGTATCTTGAACCAGGTTCATTTTCTTAACTGTTGTTTTTACATAGCATTTATAGTTTTTGCATACATTTGACATTACAAATGTGGATTTCTCTGTTCACAATCTGAATAAGTAGAATTATTTATATCTAACTTTATAGGGCGGCCACGGTGATGCAGTGGTTAGCATTGCCACTACACAACAAGAGGTTCTCCGGTTTGATTCTCAGCTGGGGTGCTTTCTGTGTGAAGTCTGCATGTCCTCCCTGTGGTTGCGTGGGTTTTCTCTGGGAGCTCCGGTTTCCTCCCACATCCCAAGGACATGCTGTAGGTGGATTGGACATTCTAAATTGGCCCTAGGTGTGAGTGCGTGCATGTGTGTGCCTTCTGTGGAAGGTTAGGCACCAGGCTGGCAACTCGACACTGTAAAACTCCACTTCCAATCATGAGTGGACAAGTGATCCGCTGTGGCAATCCCTAACCGGGAAAAGCCAGAAGAAGAAGATTTATGTCTAGCTTTATGTTACTGTGATCACAGCTTGCTGAGAGTTTTACTGTTAAATTAATGCTGTTTTTTTCAGAACTGTATGAAGTTTATGAATTTTTTTTTCATTTTTTTGCATTTGCATTTAACACCAAGGTGTTTTAAAGCTGTTTACAGATGTCTGAAATTATAAATGTTTGACTTTGAAAATATGTTTGGAAGCTGCTTGTTGTCACATGACTGAGGAGAATAAAAAATCATAGAGTTTTTGTCACATGATTGGGAGAATAAACAGAGTTTTGCTGTTTGTGCTAAACTGATTGTCTCTTGTCTTGTGTGTTCAAAAGAGACAATAAAGCATTGTAATGGATTCAAGATATTTATTGTACATAAACACATCAGGAACTGTAACTGGAACATGTACTTAAGCTAACTGATTCACTTATTACTTCAAACACACTCGCATGTGCATCTCCATTTATGCCTGTATTCACTCTGATGGACTGTACAAAATGGCACTGATCTTTCACGTGCTCAATAACTTATACGCATATGCTATCTAGCTATAGTGGCTGACTAGGTACAACATACTCAATGATCTACATCCTCCTTCTTTAATTTGTTCGACATGCAGTAGGAGAACAAGACATTTTACATGTCAGATATCACATCAGCTGGGAAGACTGGTAGAGAAGGGTGAAGGCTGCCAGCCTAGTCAAATAGAATTTGATACATAATTCTGGCATTTGTAAATATAAATGTAAAATACAGGCTTGTGTCTTAAATGTACAGAAATGCTGTTTCAACAATGTGGCAACATTGCCATCTGCTGTAAGGAAAAGTAAATCAAACATTTCTTATTGGTCCTTTGAAATTAAAATTACTTTATGTCTGTTCCTTTGAAGTTAGAATTTGGAGTAGATGAGTCTGGAGTAAGCATCCTGCCTATTGCTTTAAGGCTAATGTTAATGACCAGAATTTACATATGGAATGTCCTTTATTGCTCTAAGTGTAAAATAATGGAAATGCAGTTTCTTTGTCAGCCTGGGAACCAGGAAAGTGTAAACAAATGATGTAATGTTTTATCAGAACTACAGTTTCAATTTAAACAGTGAGAACCAGAGATTATTAAGCATTTTTGTCTTGATATACAACTCAGCACTGCCTTGCTCTATGTAAGTAAGTTATCTTAGAAGTATGTTTTCTTGTAGAAATAGCTAGGACTATAAAGATTAGGCTAAGTGTTTTTCTGTTATGTCAAAACTGTACTACAGAATTATTTTAAGTTTCTGTGTGATCTCTGAACTCTTGAGTGGCATTGTGGTGTAGTAGTATTGTCTTGTGTTTTTAGTATTCATTATTAAATATTTTTAAAACATCTTAAATGTGGCTGGTTTATGTAGAGATAATTAAGCTCTAGAGTACATTGCATGCTTATAAGCGATCCGGTAATAAGCCCTTCCAAAGCCTTAAGATTGCTTAAGTTACACTACTATTGGATAATAATTTTGCACAGTAATAATTGGACACCATTTTAAGGGCCTTTGGGTAGTTGATAAATATTAGCTGGTGGTGGCAGTAATTACTACTGTATAGTCTTGGTAAAGGGGCACAGCTGGAGAATCTGTGTCAGCCTTTTCCAGGAGTGTCTGTGAAGTTGTATAAATACTTATCTCAAAGTGTGTGTGTGTGTGTGTGTGTGTGTGTGTGTGTGTGTGTGTGTGTGTGTGTGTGTGTGTGTGTGTGTGTGTGTGTGTGTGTGTCAGCTACTTGAGCAGGGAAACAAAGCACTGGTTGGACAGAGAAGGTAATGGAGGTTAGCTTGCCAGCTAGGCTGAGAGCTGGACCCTATAGTTGTGCTAGTGGGGAGTCTTATTGGGGACCTGGAGAACAAGGGAGCAACCAGCCTCAGACTGTTTGTGATCTCTGTGTGCACTTAAGGGAAATTGTACTTTACTGTGTGCATTTGTTATCCTTTCCTCTTATATGAGACACCCTCTCTGGTGTCAGTGGTGAGGATGGAGGCTCCTTGATTGCTGGGCTAGGGCATGGGTGTCACATGTGGTTTGCAGTGGTGGGATCCACTTCACATGTGTTTGGCAACGGTGGGATATCCACATCACATATTAATTAGTTGGCAAATACTAATTGGCTTGCAGTGGTGTGGGTAGAGTTAATCCTGTAGCTTATGTACAGTGATCTCTGAAGGTGTTTTGTACTCTAAATCAGCCATGCAGTGAATACCCAGAGTTCAGATCACAATTGCTTTATTTCTTTTGTTAGCTTAGTTAGTCAGGGTGAGCAGGCAGCAAGTCAGCAGAGGAGTATGGAAAGCTGACAAGGAGCCAGATGGTGGAGATGTGCCAGGCTAGGGGACTGGTGCATGGAAACCTGACTAAGGCAGACCCAATTGCAGCCTTGGTTACAGCTGCATCAGAAAACAGCATCCAGGAGGACAATCAGACTGACAGTAGAGATACAATATCCTCAGAGAATGGATAGCTCAACCTTTCTGCAGTGGACTTAAAAATCCAGCTGGAGCTAAAGACTTAAGTTGGAGGCCAGGCATTTGGAGATAGAAGCCGAAGAAAAGGAGCATCAGAGGCGGCATGAGAGGCAAATGCTGATTCTTCACCAGAGTCATGGAGGCAATGTGGAAGGGAGTAACTGGACCTCAGAAGCACAACAGGTCAGTAAATTTCTTCCGCAATTTAAAGAGGGAGATAATTTTGATAGTTTCATTCATATGTTTGAGAGGGTATGCAAACAATATAGTGTTGACCAAAGGCTCTGGGTACGGTTCCTGACCCCCCTACTCCATGGGAAAGCTGAAACATCTTTATAAAAAATGCCTGACTCTGTCTGTTTTGATTATTCTGCTGTAAAAAAATGTCTTTTAGAATGTTTTAAGCTAACACCTGAAATGTATAGGAAAGAGCTTCATGAGCATAGACACAAGGCAGATGAAAGTGTGTGTGAATATGTTGCTGAACTGAGCACTTATTTTCATAGCTGGGTGAGTGGATGTCAGGTCACCACTTTTGAAGGGCTGGCAGACCTTTTGGTGAGGGAACAAGCCCTTAGCACTTTGCCTGAGGACATGAGGATTTGCTTAGCTGATAGACAATGTGTTACTTCAGATGAGTTGGGGAAGAAGGGAAACCTATACCTGGCCAGCAGGGCAGCCCTGCACAGGAAGGGGACCCCCAGTACTGCTCATGGGTCTAAAGGAATCCATGGTGGGCAGCACAGACTGCCCCAACAGAATCTGCCAGTAGCAGGGGAAGCCACTAGTCCAGTTACATGTCCAAGAGCTAGGGATAAATGTTTTGAATGCAACCAGTGGGGCCATGTGGCATACAGGTGTCCATGGAGGCAAGGTGGGGAACCAAAGGTGAGAGAGCCAGTAAGTGGGAAAGACAAAATGCCAATAGTAGGTTGTCTTGAGACAACAGGGGTACTAAATTACCATCCTGCAGATGTCCTGAGAGGGAAGGATTTGGATGAGGCAGTACCATGTGCTTATGCAGTTACACGCAGTCAGGCTAGGAGACAAGCATGTGGGTCTGGTAGCCTGGGTGAGACCCAGACAGACTGCATGCTTGCAGCCCAGACTGCTGAGGTGGTTACTTCAGGGAGTGAGCTACGCTGTAGCAGCGAGACTGAATGTGAGCCACAGCTGCTTGTGGGTACTGATGTTCCCTTGGACAGTGTAACTGCAAAGGTAGAGGTGAGTAGTAGTACCCAGGCTGACAGTGAGGTACCACTGTCAGAGGATGCCAGACTTCCTGTGGAAGGGGAGCTGGGAGGGGTTACAAAGAGAGAGTTGAGACAGGCTCAGCTCTCAGACCCTACATTGCAAGGCCTGAGGTAGGTAGCTAGGGAGGCACCTGATTCTCAAGAAAAGGAGGAATCTGTATACTGGGAAAAAGGGTTACTATACAGAGAGTGGAGCCCTGAGGGAGGGCTAGAAGGTGAGAGAGTACAGAAGTTGATAGTGCCTAGAGCATAACGTCTGGCGCTTCTAGCCATAGCCCATGATATTCCCTTTGCAGGTCATATGGGCATAAAATGTACAAAGAGGTGTATTATGCAGAACTTCTACTGGCCTGGAATTTCCAGAGATGTAACAGGGTACTGCAAGACCTGTGAGCAGTGCCAAAATATAGGCAAGGCAGGAGACAAGAGGAGAGCTCCTTTGATGCCTTTGCCTGTGACTGAGGAGCCATTTCAGAGGGTAGCTATGGATATTGTGGGTCCTCTGAGTACCACAAGTTCCACAGGGAAAAAGTATATCCTAGTGGTAGCGGATTATGCTACACGATACCGTGAGGCAGTGGATTTGTCCTTCATTGAGGCAGAGAAGGTAGCAAATGCTTTGTTAGAGATTTTCAGCAGGGTGGGTTTCCCAAAAGAAATACTGTCTGACAGAGGTGCCGATTTCATGTCAGACCTGCTGGCTTGTCTGTGGAAGTCCTGTGGGGTGAAGCACATGAAGATCATCCCCTACCATCCCCAGACTAATGGTCTTGTTGAGAAGGTAAACTCTACAATCAAGTCCATGCTACGGGCATTTGCAGATCAGTTTAAGAGGGAGATGGACAAATATTTGCCCCATCGTTGTTTGCTTACAGAGAGGTTCTCCAGGATTCCACAGGTATTTCACCATTTGAGTTGCTGTATGGGCATAGGGTGAGGGGACCTCGAGATTTAATTCGAGATGAGTGGGAAGGTGAATGTGAACCTCACAAGGAGTCTGTTGTGGCATACGTCCTAAACCTTAGGACAAGGATCAGGGAACTCATGGGCTTGGCCCAGGAGAACTTGGCAGAAACCCAACAACAGAAAAAGGTGCGGTATGACAGGAATGCCCGAGCTAGATAATATGCTGTGGAGCAGTAGGTAATGGTTCTCATTCCTGTCAGACACAACAAGCTGCAAGCAGCTTGGGAGGGTCCCTACAAGGAGGTAAGAAAGGTAAGTGATGTTAACTACATGGTGGAACTGCTAGGCAGATGGCAGGGGCACAAATTGTACCATGTTAACATGATGAAACCTTACCGTGATAGGGAGGCCCTTGTGCTGAGCATTTGCAGTGGATTGCAGGAGGAGTCTGAGGGAGATCTGGTGACTGATCTCCTCAGTGAGGCTTGGGCTGACATCTCCGTGGAAGGGGTAGCAATGTTCCAGCAGCTATCTTCTACCTGGGTACGAGAAATCTGAGCAGCGTTGCAGGAATTTGGGGACATGTTCACTGGGAAACCAGGGTGCACCCACCTGGTTCAGCACCAGGTGGATACAGGACCCCAAAGGCCTATTAGGCAAGCCCCTTAGAGAGTGCCTGAGAGAGTCAGACAGACTCTGAGGGAGGAGGTACAGGAGATGTTGGAACTAGGGGTTATTCAAGAGTCCAACAGTCCCTGGGCCTCCCCAGTGGTGCTGTTGCCAAAGAAAGATGGCAGCACCAGGTTCTGTGTGGATTGCAGGAAATTAAATAGTCACACAGAGTGGGATGCTTACCCCATGCCTAGGACAGATGAGGCCCTGAGTAGCTGGGTGGGGCTAAGTATCTTACCACCATTGATCTTACCAAGGTTTACTGGCAGGTGCCCTTGACTCCCAGTGCTAGAGAGAAGTCAGCCTTTGTGACTCCTTTTGGCTTGTATGAGTTCACAAAGATGCCCTTTGGGATGAAGAATGCCCCAGCAACTTTCCAGAGGCTGGTAGATAATATTCTAACAGGAGCAGGAGGGTTTGCCCTTGCATACCTAGATGATTTTGCCATCTACAGCCATTCCTGGCCAGAGCACCTTCAGCATGTCAGGGAGGTGTTGGGCAGACCACAGAGGGCAGGGTTGACCATTAAGCTGAGTAAATGTCAGTGGGTATGGTAGAGGTCTCTTACCTAGGACATAGAGTGGGGAGTGGTAAGATAAGGCCAGAATGTGCCAAAGTGGAAGCCATTCAGGCATGGCCTGCACCTGTTACCAAAAAGCAGGTGAGGGTATTCTTAGGGATAGCAGGGTACTACAGAAAGTTTGTTCCCAATTATAGTACCATAGCTGCTCCCCTCACAGACCTGACAAGGAAGAACAGGTCAGATAAGGTAGTGTGGATCCCAGCATGTGAGCAGGCATTCCAAAAGCTTAAAGAAGCTTTGGGAGAACCCCTGTGTTAGCCAGTCCAGATTACAGAAAATAATTTGTTGTGCAAGTGGATGCTTTGAACCATGGAGTGGAGGCTGTACTTAGCCAGATTTCTTCAGAGGGAGAAGAGCACCCAGTGGTTTACCTCAGTCATAGACTCCAACCCAAGGAGGAATGCTATGCAGCTGTAGAAAAGGAATGTCTAGCCATAATGTGGGCACTGCAGAAACTTCAACCTTATCTGTATGGAAGAAAATTCACTGTAATGACAGATCACAACCCTCTAACATGGTTAAACAGAGACAGTCAGCAAAATGCCAAGTTGCTAAGATGGAGCCTGGGGTTGCAAGCATATGATATGTCAGTGCAGCACCGCAGTAGGATTAGCAATGCCAATGCAGATGGGCTCTCAAGACAGGAATGGTTTGAGGTACACTCAGATAGACCTAACCCTGTCAGGCGGCGTTTATCAAGGGTCACTTGAAAAACTAGCTCAAGTTCTCCGGGGGGGGGAGATGTGAAGACTGGTAGAGAAGGGAGAAGGCTGCCAGCCTAGCCAAATAGAATTTGATACATAATTCTGGCATTTGTAAATATAAATGTAAAATACAGGCTTGTGTCTTAAATGTAAAGAAATGCTGTTTCAACAATGTGGCAACATTGCCATCTGCTATGACTAAGTCAAGCATTTCTTATTGGTCCTTTGAAATTAAAATTACTTTATGTCTGTTCCTTTGAAGTTAGAATTTGGAGTTGATGAGTCTGGAATAAGCATCCTGCCTATTGTTTTAAGGCTAAAGTTAATGACCAGAATTTACATATGGAATGCCCTTTATTGCTCTAAGTGTAAAATAATGGAAATGCAGTTTCTGTGTCAGCCTGGGAACCAGAAAAGTGTAAACAAATGATGTAATGTTTTATCAGAACTACAGTTTCAATTTAAACAGTGAGAACCAGAGATTAGTAAGCATTTTTGTCTTGATATTCAACTCAGCACTGCCTTGCTCTTTGTAAGTAAGTTATCTTAGAAGCATGTTTTCTTGTAGAAATAGCTAGAACTATAAAGATTAGACTAATTGTTTTTCTGTTATGTCAAAACTGTACTACATAATTATTTTAAGTTTATGTGTGATCTCTGAATTCTTGAGTGGCATTGTGCTGTAGTAGTATTGTCTTGTGTTTTTAGTATTTATTATTAAGTATGTTTAAAACCTCTTAACTGTGGCTGGTTTATGTAGAGATAATTAAGCTCTAGAGTACATTGCATGCTTATAAGTGATCCTGTAATAATCCCTGCCAAAGCCTTAAGATTGCTTAAGTTACACTACTATTGGATAATAATTTTGCACAGTCATAATTGGACACCCTTTTAAGGGCCTTTGGGTAGCTGAGAAATATTAGCTGGTGGTGGCAGTAATTACTACTGTATAGTCTGGGTAAAGCGGCACAGCTGGAGAATCTGTGTCAGCCTTTCCCAGGAGTGTCTGTGCAGTTGTATAAATGCTTATCTCAAAGTGTGTGTGTGTGTGTGTGTGTGTGTGTGTGTGTGTGTGTGTGTGTGTGTGTGTGTGTGTGTGTGTGTGTCAGCTACTTGGGCAGGGACACGAAGCACTGGTTGAACAAAGAGGGTACTGGAGGTTAGCTTGCCAGCTAGGCTGAGATCTGGACCCTATAGCTGTGCCAGTGGGGAGTCTTATTGGGGACCTGGAGAGCAAGAGAGCAACCAGCCCCAGACTGACTGTGATCTCTGTGTGCACTTAAGGTAAATCTTACTTTACTGTGTGTATTTGTTATCCTTTCCTCTTATATGAGACACCCTCTCTGGTGTTGGTGGTGAGGATTGAGGCTCCTTGATTGCTGGGCCAGGGTGTGGGCATCACATCAACATTTAACAATGAATCAGAACTCAAGTCCAAGTCACTGTATATTTCAGATTAGGTCTGGAAATTCTACCCAAAATGGTCACATAAAAGCTTTGACTAGGTTTAGCAACAGGGACAGTCTCTGGGGATTTTTTCTCAATTTGTACTTCAGGGATTACATCAGAATTACTTAAAGAAAGTACACTGTCCTCTGGAATTTGAACAAGTGTAGAGTCACTCTGAGAAAAAGAGTCTTTGGCACAGGCAATCTGTTGTGTCACTGGTTTGGAGACTGGAAGTATATGTCTTCAATTCCTTCTGAAATATATTCCTTCATATTGTATGATGTAAGATCTTGGTTCTTCACAAAGATATCTGACAATCCCCACTAGGTGATATCCTTTAGATGTTTGCATTCTCACAGTCTCACCTTGTCTTAATGGTCTAAGAGATTTGCTGGACTTACTGTAGCACAACTTTTCTGTCTGACAGTTTTTTTTTAAAATTGAGCTTTGACCATTCTCATTCCATCACAGAACAATATGTCCCCATACTAGGGAAACTATCCCATATCATCCCCCTCCACAAGGGAAGCTCATCTAAAGATCTCTCTAATTATCGGCCCATTGCCATTCTCTCATCCCTAGCCAAAAGTTTAGAGAACTGTATCCATAAGCAGCTCCTAGACAACCTCACTACAAATAACCTCTTATCTAGTTCACAGCAAAGCTTCCATCCAAAACACAGTACCTCCACAGCCCTCATAAGTTTCACTAACTACATCAATCTCCTCAAAAACAATGGACAACTAGTCTCTACTGTATTCCTTGATATGTCCAAAGCTTTTGATACGGTATCCCACGAACTACTACTCAACACTCTAGCCTTCTTCAACCTCAATTCTACAGCTCTCAACTGGTTCTTTAGCTACCTTACTAATCAACAACAGGCAACTAAATGGGATAATAAACTCTCCACACTCCTCCCAGTCTCTGTTGGGGTTCCTCAGGGTTCCATCCTTGGCCCTCTCCTTTTTATTATATTCACAAAAAGGCTAAACACTGCCACTAAATCTGCTTCTATTATTCAATATGCTGACAACTCTACTCTTATTTCTTCTGCTACCACACCCCAAGAACTCCAAGATAAACTGCAAAAGTCATTTCTAGATATAGAAAATTATCTAAATGAACTTCAACTCATCCTAAACCCAAACAAAACTAAATGAATGATCTTCTCTAACAGGAAATCCAAAGCAAAACCACCTCCTCTCTCCATCTGCTCCACTAATGGCACTATAATAGAACCAGTTAACCAAACAAAACTACTTGGTGTCACGATAGACAACCGAACATTCAATAAACACATATCACTCACAATAAAGAAAGTTCACATCAAACTTGGAGCTATATATGGGGCCAAACTTACCTTACTCAAAATTCCAGACTAGCCACAGCCAGATCCCACCTCCTATCTACTCTTCTCTACTGTTCTCAACTTTTCATTAACCTGTACAAGCCTGATTTACATCTACTTGATTTCTGCTATAACAAAATAGCAAAATTTGCTGCTAATATACCTAACAGGATCCATCATTGCCTCGTTCTTCAAATATTACACTGGCTTGAAATTCCCAATCTGTTATTGCTCAATCAGCTCACCACTGCCCACTCCATTATCTACAAACCTGAAAACTGCCCTGCACTCTCCAACCTAATGCAACTAAATACCAACTCCAGGACCCATAGATCATCCGATAAACTTATACTGAAGGTTACAAAGTCCCATAATTACTTCAGTGACTCTCTCTTCTCCTTGAAAGGAGCCAAATGGTGGAACCTATTACCCCAGAATATCTTAAAAAACACAGATCGTCATAGCTTCAAAAAACTCCTAAAGAAATACCATATTTAACAATGTCTATGCTCCTGTAATACTGTTGGCTAGTTTCTCATGCCTCAATCAAATATTTATTTGTTCTGCTATCTTCTTGTCTTACATCTTCCAAATAAAAATGCCACAATGGTTTTTAATTATATATCTAATGAGTTTCATATTACTGTCTGTAATAAGGCTTAAGAAATGTAATGTTTTCTGTTTTACATTCACCTTTTTTGTAAATTGTGATTGCTGGCAACTGCCAAACATTTTGGTATATTGTTTCTAAATCTTTTTAAAACATTTTGTAATCTTTTTGTACTATTGTTATGGAGCTTATCTCCCTGGGTCTCCACTGAGAATGGACTACTTGCCCAGTCAGCCTCTATCCGGTTAACAAATGTAAAATAAATAAATAAAAATAAAATAAACAAATTCTGTTGTTCTTTATATTTGGTGATAACCATTTTTTACTGATTGGTAAAGTTGTTCTTGTCTGTCTGGACATTAATCTCTAAGCAGGTGAACCAAGCAAGTTATCTCAAGGAATGTTTCTGAGATTAAGTTAAGAAAAACATTGGTACCACCTCTCTTGAACTTTAAACTGCATGCTCAGCTAACCCATTGAACTGTGAATACTGAGGACTACTAGTAACATGGACAAAGTCCCAAGACTCAGCAAATTTCTTAAACTGCTGACTTGTAAACTGTGTACCATTATCAGATATGACTTTGTGTGGACTCCCATGGGCAGAAAAATGTCTCTTCAACTTATTAATGAATGTGCTTGATGTTAAGTTTGAAAGAAGGCCAATTTCAAACCAATGTGAATAGGATCTACTATCACTAAGTAATGCTGATCATTCCATTTGAAAATATCAGTAGCAACCATCGACCATGGTAATTCAGGAATCTGGTTTAACTGAAGTGGTTCTTTTTGTTGATGCAGTTTAGTATTATTGCAAACTAAAGATGCTAGAGTTTCCTTCTCTATATCTTTTGACATAACAGGCCAAAATACTATGCCTCTTGCCCTTCTTTTAGTTGAATCAGTACCTAGGTGACAATAATGCAAAATTTTGATATATACCTGTTGTAGTGCTCTAGGAATCACCACTTTTGGACATTTCATGATGATTCCATCTTCCATCATGAGCTCTTCTCAGTAAGGAAAATACTTCTGTATGTCAAGTGGTAGACTGGTTTGCCATGTTGGCCATCCTTGACTGATAACATTTTTTAGCTTCTGGAGAACTAGGTCTGAAACTGTGTGATTTCTAAGCTCATCAAGACATGATAACAAAAAATTTCTGACTTCCATGACTTCAAAGACTGCTTTCTCATTTTCGTGTTGCTCTGCTGTTTGTCTCAGTGCTCAAGACAAAGCATCTGCAAGGTGTAAATATTTGACTTTGTATAAACAATATTGAAATTGTACTTTTGCAGTTTTAACATCATGTGTTGCAGGTGTGCTGTGGCTATGTGCATTGGCTTTCTTAAAATTATTATTAGATGTTGGTGATCAGTCTCTGTTTGGATAGGTCTGCCATAAATGTAATCATTGAACTTTGAACATGCGAACACTACTGCCAAAAGCTCTTTTTCTATTTGCGCATACTGCATCTCTGTTTGAGTTAAAGTTCTGGATGCATAGCCTACTGGTATGCCTTCCTGAAGACATGCTGGGCCAAGACCATACTTTGAAGCATCACACGAAAGAGTTACAGGTTTGCGAACATCATAATAGCTCAATATGAGTGTACAGGCAATTTTCTTCTTCAGAATACCAAATGCTCTTTGGTGTTGTTCCAACCAAGACCAGTTAACATTTATGACTGTCAACTCATGTAATGGTGCTGAAAGCTCACTCAAATCTGGGATGAACATTCCTAAATAGAAAACATTGTAAAGATGTGACATTTTATGGAACTGGCATCTCAAGAATTGCTGCTTGCTTAGACCGATCTGGTTATAAGCCAGAAGTGGTAACTAAAATGACCCACATAAGTAACTTCTTTCAGTTTGAATTTATATTTCTGAGGATTCAGTTTAAGACTGACTTCATGTGCATGGTCGAGAAATTTCCTGAGGTTTCTATCATGTTCGCCTTCACCCTTGCCCCCTACAATAATGTCGTCTACTATGATAGCACATGGATAATCAGAAAAAATTTGGTCCATTGCACATTGAAATACTTCACTGGCAGAATTTATTCCAAATGGCATTTTCAGAAATCTGTATCTCCCAAATGGTGTACTGAAAGTTTTTAACATTGAAGATTTATGATCCAATGAAATTTGCCAAAAGGAACTTTTTGCATTCAAGACTGAAAAAATAGTGGCGGTTTGCATAAGAGCAGCTACTTCTTCTACTGTACACACTGGATGATGGACATTTAAGTGCTTTGTCTAAGTCTCTCAGATCAATACATATTCGAATATCATCTGAGCTTTTCTTATGAGCTACGACCATGGAGGATACCCATTCAGTTGATTCTTCTACTGGAGTAAGGACACCTAAATTCACCATTTTGTCGAGTTCTGCTTTTACTTTGCTCTGCAATGCTGCAGGAACTTTCCTTTCTGGTCTGACAACTGGGCTTACTTCAGGGTTTACCTTCATGGAATATGTGACCGGTAGTGTGCGAAGCTCATCTTTGAATATATCAGCATAGTCACTAAAATATTCTGTGTAATACTATCATTGTTGCGCAAACTTAGATGGTGGACTTCTTTATTAAATGAAATCAGTCCCATTCTCAAACTGTCTTTGAGGCCTAACAGTGACTGCATGTGTCTAGACTAAGTAAAGCTGAAAGTTATAGCTGTTTCCAGCAAAATGGCATGAAAGAATTGCTGCGCCATCATTTTGAATCTCTTTACCACTATAAGCAATTAGTTTTGCACACTTTGCTGAATCAAGTTTCTTACCAGCTTTTATTTTAGCAAATATTTATGTTGCCATAACATTGCACTTAGATCCAGTGTCTACTTTAAGCTCTACAGCTTTCCTATTAATTTGTACAGTACAAAATATTTCACTCTTTGCTGACAACTGATAGTCTATTGTGTTAACTGTTTCATCGATCACAGAGACACAAGCAATATAAAACGTTTGCTTGCAGCTGTATCTGATCTACCTGCTTCTTCAGATACTCTCTTTTAATAAAATAATCCAGCACTTCAGACTTACAAAACCTTTTGAAAAGATTCTACTTTTTACATTTGTGACATTGTTGACCAAAAGCTAAGCACTTCTCTCATTTAGGTTCATGACTGCCTCCACAATTACGACAGTTAAAAATAAGGTTGTTCCCAGTGGCCCCATTCAGTTTATAGTTAAGGCTGGATGCTGCCACACCCTTTGTTTTAAACTTCTTTTTCATCTTAGCTTTGTGCTGTACACTATCAACATTTGTACTGGTAGATACCGTATACATGCTTTTCTCATTCATAAGCATATTCGTGTGCTTTTCTGTAATCTCATGTATCTGACAAATCTCTGTGGCTTTGCTTAATGTTAAATCACTATCTCAATGCAAAATCTTTCTCACTGCATCATTATTAACACCACACACAAGCCTGTCCTTTATCAACTCATCTCGTAAATTACTGCACGTTTTAGCTTTATTTTTCAAGTCAGTAATATATGCTGCTATAGTTTCACAAGGCTTTTGATCTACTGTGTAAAATATGTGCCTTTCCATTGTAATATTCATTTGAGGGCTCCACATTTCTCTTAATTAGCATTTCAAGCACTCAGAGTCTTCCTGTGTTTCAGCCTGTATCACAATATGGTAGTTTCCCCCTCCCCTGCATATACAGTAGGTGCATACACAACTGAACATTCCCCCTCAATGGCTTCTGAGCCAACTAAATTAGTAAGTATAAATGCTCTCGTGTGTGTCTTTATCAGAAAATGCAGCCTGTATGAAAATATCATATTCTTGCTCAAACACACTCCATTTCTCTGCAATATGTTATCAAACACCAGCAGTCCAGGTCTTCTAAATCCCTTTGCCATAATAACAAAATTCCTTGAAATATAAGCGTAGACCAGATCCTTGTAATTATGCCCAGAACACAACAATCTCTCTGAAATGGCTTTGTTTTAACACTGCAAACACTGCAAATACTGTGAACATTCCAGAAACGTTGGATACTTCAAATAGATTTTGTTAATGTCAAAAAATAATACATTCTGAAGAAATTCAATTGTTTTAGCTTTTGCATACATTTTAAACACCAGAAATTATTTCAAACATTTCTGTAATTATTTTGAATACTTTTATCAATATGTCGCTATTTCGGACATTTTGTTTATCTTGGTAAGTATTTTGAACATTTTGAATGCTTTGCCACTTATTCAGTGATTGAAAAATCATTTAAACAAGTTTAAGTACCTCTGAATAACCACTGACATGTTTGTGAGTTCACTCTTCTATATTTCTCCACTTCTTACTTTGTGCCTCAAGGTCTGTAAGCTGACATAGCTTCGGGTCTCATTCTCACACCATGACGCTTGTCTTGTATGTTCAAAAGAGATGATAAAGCATTGTAATGGGTTCAAGATATTTATTGTACATAAACACATCAGAAAATTTAATTGGAACATGTACTTAAGCTAACTGACTTACTTATTACTTCAAACACAGTCGCATGTGCATCTCCATTTATACCTGCATTCACTCTGACTGACTGACTGACTGACTGACTATACAAAATGACACTGATATTGCACATGCTTAGTAATTTATATGCACATGCTATCTAGCAACAGTGGCTGACTAGGTACAATATACTCAATGATCTACACTGATGAAGAGATTGTTTATCTGTTTCTAAATTTCTGATGTCTTGCACAAGAGAAGCTTTTTTGAGTCCTTTATTATTTTATGTGGATTTATTCTTATTTAGATCATGCCTCTTAGACTGATAGGCAGGGTCTAAATCATGTTGTCGAACTCTTAAAAGTTTGAATGTCATATGGTCGACACCATATGATTGAACTTTTAAAAGTTTGAAAGTTTCAATGGAGATCTCCATACAGTGTGGAATGGGAAGATTTCCCTTTTCTGCAATGTAGTTCAATCTCGGTGTTGGTATATTTAAAGAGCAGGAGTTGTGGGAAGCATAGGTATGTTTTTTCCTTTGGTTTATTTTTTTTTACTACATTTTCAAACTTTTCAAAGTTTGATCATATGGTGTTGACCATATGACGTTCGAACTTTTAAAAGTTTGATTATGTAATACAGACGCGATAGGCAGCATTGCCCATCATCTGCATTCATCACCAGCAGCCCCACTCTGATGTTGTCTGCACAAGCATTAATTATAACTTGGATTCCAAGTAAGGCTTCATTTAGGTATAACCTGAACCATAATGAGCCAGCAGTTTCCTATGAGATATCTTTCCCATTGCTGTCCTCTTCGTTGAATGGCAGCTTCCAGTGTTAACTCACTATCTGTTGTACCATATCTTTCCTCAAAGATATAGCAAGACAGTCTTGCACCTGGGGTGCCATAGCCATTTTTTGTCTCCTGGCCTGGCCCCTTCCAAGCATTCTTCACTCTAACATGTACTCTCCAAACTAATGCCAGCTCCCATCCAACCAAAAGGTTAACCAAAAATGAACTTTGCAGGAATTGTGATATTAACATTAACAATGCCCAGAGAAAAGGGATAAATGGAATATGTAAATCTCTGGGTCCTGTAATGGTTGAACATATACTGTAGGTTTAGAAATGGCACTAATCTCTAAACCTACAGTAAAATGCACTTCATGTATCACATACCAACCCCCTTTGAATTCTGTGTTTTATATATATGTACACACACACATACACACACACACACACACACACACACACATATATATATATATATATATATATATATATATATATATATATTTGTCTGAATCTATGAATCTATATCTATATATATTTATATCTATATATCTATATCTCTGTAAAATGCAGACACACACTCACACATATATCTCTAACTACAAATATATATGTGTGTGTGTGTGTGTGTGTGTGTGTGTGTGTGTGTGTGTGTGTGTATATATATATATATATATATATATATATATATATATATATATATATATATATATATATATATGTATGCATATATAGGATCACTATATAATGCTGAAATTCCACAATCCTGAAATTCTGAACCCCGAGGACCAGAATCTCACGATTGTGGAATCTCGAATGTAGTGAATGGGGATTGCCGTACAGTGCAATCTCAGAGTTGGTATATTTAAGTTGCAGTGGGTGTGGGGGGTGCAGGGGGGCTTGCCCCCCTGCATACACTTTAGAATAGTTTGTTGTATGTTTTACTTTTTTTTTTTTTTTAAGTTCTGAGATTCCGCTATCTTGAGATACTGGTCCTCGGGATTCAGAGTCTCGAGATTGTGGTGTATTGCCCACACACACACACACACACACACACACACACACACACACACACACACACACACACACACACACACACACACTCACACTGACACACATCTCCCTCTCTTCCCACCTCTGTCTTTTTCACTCCTTTCTGATCTCTCCTTTTCCTCTCTTTGTTCATGCTCAGTTCTGTTTATTGATGTGTTGTGTTTGTTAGAATATATTGCACTACAAGGTACAGTAAGTATATCATTTATTGAATGTTGCATCCTTTAATAAACTTGACTTTCTACTGTAAGGGAAGCTTCTGTCGTAGTAACTCAGATGTTGAATTTTTCTTTCTGAAATGAGTGGAAGTTGTCCGTGTCTATGTTATAAATCCATGTGTGTTTCCTTACTTGGTGAACATCATGAAGCAGGCTGAGACTGGCTAATATGGGGCTGTGGCTCTGCATGAAGACTCACACTGAAAGTGCAGCAGTTTCACAGCATGGAAACCACACTGACAATATGTGCAATGACTTCCACAGAAATATGACATTTCTCATCCTGTTGAATTCTTGGGAGATCTGTTTAAAGGCTGTATGTTGTAGTTGCACAACTATTCCATCCTGAGTTCTGATGAATATGTATATAACATGTCAGAAAGTGCCATATGAAGCTTACAAAATCAATATATACAATATTACTTTCAAATATCTGCACAATTTATTAGTGATCATGCTGGCTTGTGTGTTTGAGATAGTAAGTCAGAATCTGTGGAAAGAGAGGAAAGGATAAAAAAGTCTCAGGTGTATCTTTCAATCTCGACCCACCCTACTAACTCCAAAACCTAACTTTCATCACACTGACCATGCAGTCTCCTTCCTGGGACCTAAACTATAAGACTCCATTCTTGTCTCAATCAAGGACATCCAAAAGTACTCAGACTTCAGACAACAGCTCAAGGAACAGCTCTTCACCCAAACAAAGTGCAGCTATACTCCTCACACAGGTCATATTACATGACCCCTGCAGATTTCTCACACCCCTTTATCCCTGTTTTACCCTTTCTTATCTCATCTTGCCATGCCCTTACTTACTGCCTCTCATTCATCCTACTTCCCTCTTCTCTTTGCATCTGTCACACTTCCTGTCCTTTCTACTCTTATTCCCTCTGCATGCCTCTCTCTCTCTATATATCTCAGTTTTCTACCCATGGTATCCTTTCCTTGCAACTATTCACACTTACCTCTGCTAATGTCTTCATAGCACTCTACATAATGATATGGTGCTATCCCTGTAAGTATGCCATCTCTCCCATTATGGCTACATCTTATCCAGAAAGCTCTGCTAAGCAAAATTCCATTTTCTATCCATGTTTTGATACTGTAAACTGCTTCTTGAACCAAATGTTGTAGCATATTGTTGTATCTGTAAATATTTTTTTTAGCATATCCTTGTACCTGTAAATATTTGTTCTTTTCTTATATCACTCTGTTCACCTGGACTATGCCTGCAAATGGTCCATGGAGATTGATGCACTACCCAGGTAAACAAATATAAACAGATAAATAATGTAATTCTGTTCAAGGGTTGGAGAGAAGTTCTTTTCACTATCTGCACAAACTGATGCAAGAAATATTACTTATTTAAAAACACGTAAGTCTGTAGAGATGCCTGATATCCAGCAGGTAAAGCATTGTTAGCTTAACAGATTAGAATTTCTCTTGTATCTGTTCAAATTGGTCCTTGAAGGTAACACAATAAAGGCATCCCACCCGACGTTTAACACCAACAATATATATAGGGTTGTCATGGCAACTCTACTGCAATAATATTAAGAGATTTACTATATAGAATGGACTTTATTGGAGAGCAGTGACTTCTCTAAGACAACAAACAACGTGCGTGCAGACAGACAGCATAGGAGGATGCTTACTCAGAAATATGTCTAGTATTGTGTTTGTCTTTTGCAGATATATTTGGGTAATACACATACCCCAGGATTTAATGAACTCCACGTAGGCACTGTGTAGAACCTACATGGAATGTATCCATGTACAAGGCCACAGTTCCCCCTCAGTAGTGTACTATGCATCTTAATGATGAAACACTACTGAGGGAGAGCATAGGAACAGGGATATTCAATCAGTGTAGGCAGATGTGTAGAAGTTACCTATGCTTGTGGATGCCTGGTCAGATGTTATGTACAGGGTACAGCTCTCTGTAATGCACCCTACTACTGTTGAAATGCTGTGAATTGTGTTAAATATGTAATATATAAATTATATGTTTTTTTTAATTATTTTTCTGAATGTTTGCATGGTGCAGTACGGAGCACAGCAATGCCAAGCCACACTTACATATATGCAGCTGACACCTGCTACACATGTAAAAATACAAACCAGATGTAATCAGTTATCATAATTAATTATTTTATTTTTCCATTGTAATTTTTTTTTTTGTAATTGCTGTTTGCGCGGCGTGCCTCAGAGTGCTGCGGAGATGCGCACCACTTATACATACATAGCTGACACCTGACAGACATCTAAAAATAGAAACCGGATGTAATTATTTATTTATACATTTGTTTATGCATGTTTGCATGGCATAGCATGGTATTCAGCAATGTTGACAGGTAACCTGGTAGTATATTTGAAGGTATACAAATTTTCATAATATCCAAGTAGCTAAGTGGGTAGAGTTTTAGCCTTATGTGTAGTAGCTACTGGGTTTGAGTCCATAGCAGATAGAATATGTTTGTAATTTAATGTACAATTTTTGTTTAATTTAGTAATAAAATTGTGAAATATGGCACTGCTGCTCTCTGCTAAGCCTTGCTCAACCATGCTAAGCACTGCATAAACATGCTTCTCTAAAACCATGGCTGTACAAGTTTTGCACACTGCTCAGCTCTACTAAACTGGTTTGCATGCTGCTAAGCAATGCAGCACTTTCTTGAATGCTGCTCAATGACATGTAAGGGCAGGAAAACAGCCTATATTAAGTGCAGTAGGTGGGAATTGTGCACCATTCATTGGAGTTCAATTGACAGTTGATATGGCAGACAGTGCTGATGAAGGTGTGCACTTTCAGGTGCAGAAGTGAGGTATTCAGAATTCCAGGGTCATTGTTGGGCTCCTGGTAAAAAAAAAAGCCTAGGTTGCTGCAGGCTGGTTTCCAGGGCTAGAAGTGTAAGGCAGAGGACTGGGACCATTTGTCCAGGGAACTCACCAGTGTTACTGGTATCCCCCACACAAGTTAGCAGTGTTGTCACCATTATGATGACCTGAAGAGGAGAAAGAGGGGAACCTTGGATACCTGGGTCCACGAAGTGAGAACAGGGAATACTCCACAAATATGTAAGTAATTTTTTCTCTGTTTTACCAATATTCAAGCTGAATGTCTGCAAAACTGGTATGCATAATGGTGTGCTTCTCTCCCAACAGTTGCAGCTGAGAGGGCTCGCAATGTCGAGTCCCATGCAGGGCGCCTGGTCAGGTTGTGCCATGAGTGTGGTAAGTACAGATGTATTATGCTAACTGTAGTGCAATAAGCAAGAAAGAGGAAAGCATTTACTGCAATAAAGTATACACAAGAAAAACTGTAGTGCAATACATGGGGAGATACAACTGTAGTGCAATAAATGGGCAATTAGACCTGTAGTGCAATAAATGAACAGTAACAACTGTAGTGCAAAAAACAATAAACAATACCAATAGCAGTAAGCAAAATGGTATACAGCAGGATTGTGTTGTCATAACCATTGCAGTAGAGCTTTATGCATTGATTATCTATTGTAAGGTTGCTGCATTCAAGAGTAACCATGTAATAGCTGTAGAATCAAATCTAATGGCCTGCAAACTATATTGCTTAACTCATAGTACTGTCCAATGCTGTCTCCAGGCCAGTATCAGTCACATAATGCTCTCTGTTCCTCCTACTTCTGGTAATAAAGGTATATGGGTGAGGTAGCTCACTCCATGGGCAGATATTGTGTGTGGACTTCACAGATATTTCAAAGCACTACCAATAAATAATGTTCACCAGTATTGCTGATTCTAAAATAAAGCTGTATTAATATAAGCAATATGGTTGTATTCCATGCATGTGTGTTCTACAGTCACTGCAGTCAATTATAACACTGTAATGGTTCTAGAATGCAAGGAGAATGTCCTGTAATATGTGTTGCTCAGCTCATAGTATGGTTCCAGGATATTTATAGGACAGTATCAGTCAGTAGTTATCAGTGACTCAGTAGCTCAGTCTGTTAAATGTCTTATACACAGAACATTTTTCCACACACAGTCCTGGGTTCAAAGCAGTGGTGTGTAGCACTAAATTTTCAGTATCAGTCACGTAATGCTCACATTTTCTCTCTCCCCAGGAACAAAAGGTATATGGGTGAGGTAGCCCATATTATGAGCAGATATTGTGTTTAGATTTCACAGAATTTTAAAATCAATAGCAAGAAAGTGTTCACTAGCATTGTTGATTCATAAATAAATATGTTAATTTGCAATATGGCTGCATTACTTGCATGTCTGTACTACATTGCTGTAGTCAATTATCACATTATTTGCAGATGTCCCCTGCAGTCACATCTATTGGCTTGTATCCCCATGCCTCCCAACTAAGCCATGACAGCTGTCTAGTTTATGTACTGTACACAAACATGCCTCTCAAGTGTCACAATTGCTTATAATGTAATTAAAACTGCCTAATCCATCTGTCACAGGATTACCAGAGAAAGACTACCTGGAGTGCAATGCATTACCAAATCCACTTACAAAACATCTTGGTAGTTATGTAAGTCCACATTATGTGAAACTGTTCTTTGTAGTTGTGTACCTACATTTGTCATTGCTTGGCCCATACTGACCCATGCTAACAGCTTGAGAGGTATGTACATGCTACATCAGCTATAGCAGAATTGTAGTCACTGTACCAAAACTGACACGACACAGCTGTAGAGTATTTAATATCAGTATTTTCAGGGTTATAACCTGCAATGCCACTAATGGAATGTTTTTCTCTCCCCCTTATCTTCATTTATTTATTATTATTTCTTATTATGATTGTTATTATTATGATATGTTGTTAAACTAACTATATTTTTGCAAAATGTGATGTAATATTGTTATGCATTATTATGATTCACTATTAACATACTTTGTTAAACTAAATATTTTGTTGCACTTATGGCTTACATCTTACTGGCATGAAGTTACCATACTGACTGTTATGTTATTTACTGTTGTGCTACACATTCTATACATTAATAAAAATGTGTATGAATTAAAATGATGTTACAGTCTGTTAATACTAACAATGGTTTGGTTATTGCTAACCTTGACCTATTGCTATACCTCTTTCACCACAGCACATCAAGGTAGGCCAGTTCTGGCTGATCCACCTACCTTGCCTCAACCGGCCATGGCACTAGATCCCAGCACATCTGGGACCCAGACCATTGGTGCCACTCTGCTGCCCCTGCACTTCCTGTGGCATCAGGTAGTACCACCCCACAGGACATGGCCTGGTTCCCCTTTGGAGCAGTGATGGAGGGGGTATTGTCACCCAGGATAAGCTGCAGGTCTTGGTGCACTGTTTGATATTCCTTGAAGGTGGAAACACCGAAATGCTAGAGAGAATAAAAGAAATTTAATTTTCCTGGTTGTCTTTTTCACAATAATTGGTGGTTTGTGGTCAGAGTTGTTTTACTTGGTGCACAGGCTAGTCCACCATGGGTTTGACTACCACCTGCAGTGGATTGACAGCATGCTGGCCAATCTAGTGGGGCAGCCTCATACCAATGCCCAGCCTCCAGCAATGCCACATTCAGGGCAGTGAAGGAGCAGTGCCAACAGTCCCATGAGTGGGGATGTGAGTCACACTGCTGCCATCTGGAGGCACATGGGACTTGGATTCCACAACACCCTCCCTCTCCAAGGTGTTCACCCCCTTCATGTGTCACACACCACCCCTGTCTGCTGTCTTGTCTGTCTGCAAATGCATCTTCACCTAACCAACTTACCTCCCCCATATGTACCCATCTCCCTTCCCCAGCATTCCACTCACACCTTAAAAAAATGGGCACCTGTTCCAAAGAAAAATGTGACCCCCATACATAGCTCTCCATTTCATCCACGTGTTCACCGGACACAAGTAATTTGGTCCAATTGGCTTGACAATGCAGTTATGTTGTCCTCACACCTATCTCTGTAGGTGAGAGTTCAAATCTATGTACATATTTGGTCAGTTGTTGCTGTACAAGAAATGGATAGCTATGGTTCTTTCCTACACCCTTACTGCACATCCCTACCTGCCTTCCACTATGTTTTCCCCCTGTTTGCACCCCATTTCACTACTTTCCTATCTCCCTATTTTTCTTTTATTTATTGCATGATGCTGCATGGTGTGCTGCATCATGCAGCTTTGCTAAGCCCAGCTAAATAGAGCTATATTGATTATATGTGTCCTTAAAATTCTATTACACATTTACAAAATAAACACCTGCCCCAGGTTTCAAACCCAAGACCATCGCACCTGCAGACCATTGCATTCACCTGCCATGACACACAACTCTTACTTAAAGCAGATGCTTAAAAAAACATAGTAATTGCCAGTTGCAGTCATTAAGTACATTTCAGTATAGCTGTGTGGTGCATCCTGCCATGCAAACTTAAATAAAACTTAATGGAAAACATGGGAGTGTTCCTAGGATCTGGTGCAATAGTACATCACTACAAAGCCAAAGACATACAGTAATAATGGATGTAAGTGAGGCCTCTGATAGCAGGTGCATGTGCCTTTTTATCAGCAACTTGTAGAAAAACACCTGCTAAGGCAATAATGGCAAAATACATGTGCAACTGGGACCCTGGTGCAGAAATACATCTATATAAAACCTTGCACATACTAATGGATGTAGAACATGATTGTCACAGCCTGTAGATGTGCACATATGCCTTGCAAATACTCCTGCTGCAGCAGTGACTCAGTGGCTCAGTCTGTTAAATTCCTCATAAAGAGTACATTTTTGCCACACACAGTCCTGGGTTCAAATTCAGTGGTGTGTAGCACTGAATTTTCATTATTGTGAATCCAGCAAATAATGACAGAGTCATGTACTCTTTATCCACACAATGCATGTCAAATGAGTTGACTGCTTTTAACTGATGGGAGTCGCAGGTAGGAACGCACTTCACGTATTCGTATAGCAAATGTATATGTGCATAAATTGTCATGTCATGCAGTAATAAGCATTCACAGGGAATGTCAACTCAGGTAATGTGAATGAGGGCCACTAATATTAGAGTGCACCACACAATCCATTCAGAGTCACAGTGCAGATTATTACAGCTGAACAATGAACATACACATTTGAAGTCACTGCTTGTAACAAGGACTGCCCTCATACACTCTGCAAATTACTACCAGACTGTAATACATGGCCTCAAAGATGACCAAAGAGTGGACATATTCACACACACACACACATAAATATATATATATATATATATATATATATATATATATATATATATATATATATATATATGTGTGTGTGTGTGTGTGTGTGTGTGTGTGTGTGTGTGTGTGTGTGTGTGTGTGTGTGTGTGTGTGTGTGTGTATACCTCCATCTTGCTCAAGGACACACCAAACATGTTGCCTAATACTCTATTATTGATACCATTGCCTAACATACTTACCTTAAATGCATGCCTTCATTGGAGTGTAGAGGGTACTCTCACTCTGGGCCTGGCTCTACAACAAGGCATACACCTCACACAGTTACTCCTAGAGCTTGTTGTCCTCCAAAGTCTTCACACTCTCTGCTTATGTCTACTACCTGCAGCAGTAGCTGTGGCCTGTAGCATACCCATCTCTATGTAAAGATGTCTGCTGCAGACCTACCCTCTGTGATGATATAGTCTCCTCACCCCAGTAATGTCCAGCATAAAATATCAGAAAGGGGCACTAATCTACATGAAGGCCTTATATATTCTACAGTAGTTGCATGTCATTGGCTGATGATATGGTAAATCAGCTGTTTTGGCTGCAATTAGCATTTCAGAACGACAGATTGATTTAGAGGTAATCACCTACTGCTGGGAAGGATGTTTAAATGGCAAGCAGCTGACTATGGGGAACCATTCTGTATGAGACCTTCCTCACACGGAGCACACCATTGTGACAACTATACTATCACCACATATCAACAGAGGAGTACTGCACTCCATCAGGTATGTAAATTATTTTGTGTACAACAGGTTGCAGATGGGAGAATAGACTTACGGGGAATGATGATTACAATATTAAGCCTGTCTTATACCTGTGATAATGACAAGTCAGTGACCTCCTGCTGTCTTACACCTACACAGGACAAACAAAACATCAAGAGTGCATTGTCATTTGTCACTGTGGCACACTGGTCTTATTGGACTGTCCCTTTACAGTGGTTGTAATAGCACACTGTTATTCATGTGGCATTGTTCGTATGACATATTATCGAGAGGTTGCCCTTAGTGGACACACCACAGTAGAATTGAGTGTTGGGTCTATGATAATACAGCAGTAGCTGTCATGGCACACACGGGAATTTATTTATTTATTTATTTATTTATTTATCATTTGTTGACCCCGGGGAGAAATGCTCCAGATGCATGTCTTTGGAATACCTGACTATTGCTACTATCTCAGTTGTATCCACACACTTTGTTTCTTTGCACACTGTGGAGTATAACATGTGTGAGCAAGCAGTGGTTAGTGCCAGCCATTTTGGGCTTGCTGTATCTATACATAGTGTACATCCACATATGTGATCCTGTAATGTGCTCCCCTTTTGTTGTCTTTCAGTGATTATGTACAACAGATGCCATGCACCCTTCTTGGATGCAGAGAATGAAATTATGCTGCAAGCACTAAGGCAACATCATCACATCCTACCATCCAGGGGGAGACAAAGCAGGGAACAGCAGGCTGCATTGCGGGCAGACCTTGTCATTGATGTGAATGGCACAGGCCAGCAGTGCAGGACATATGAGCAGATTCGACACCGGGCAACCAATGTGATAAATGCTGCATGACAAAGGGCAGCAGATTTAGCCAGGGATTGTGCTGTCATCAGTGGAGGGCCTGCAATGGAATAACTGCTCTCAGCCACTGAACAGCTCCCAGACATCCATCACACCATACATTGTAGAGGTGGGTGCCACAGTTTACACAGCTGAGGAGTGTGCAGGTAAGCTTACTGTGATCAACATTGTAATACTGTAGCAGTCAGTGTGTCAGGCTGTAGATACTTTTATGTGGGTGTCTGGTCTATGTTCTTTTGGGAGGGGTCTAACCTCAGATTGTGACCAATGCAACAAGTAACACAGCAGCTACTGTAAATGTGAGATATATGGATGTATTACCTTGTTGTGCTTCAACATGCAGTGGTACTGACATTACCCCGCCTTCTTCTTTTCACAGGTCCGTCAAGTATTGCTCAAGGCAGTGGTCCTGCTCGTGGTAAGTATGACACGTGTTTTGTTAAGGAACAATTATATTCTAGTACGGTTATGGGCCACAATAATTCCCTGTGTAAACATAACTGTGTGTAAATAGCATAGGATGTTTTTTAAATTCTATTCTAGAACAGGTACCTAACATTTCTAGAAGGGGTAGTCACAAGAGTGTAGTTCAACAAATAGATACACTTTGACTGTTGCAGTTAAGAGCAGATAATGCACCTGGTTTAAATGAGATAAGGAATCTTAAATGCCCTTTAAAATACAACAGGTTGAAGCTAAATACATTAGGCAGTGAAAGGTGCATTACCAGGTATTTGTTAAGAGAGTTGTACTGGGTTTATGTGTTGTTTTTTTTCAAGTATAGTGTCATACTGATTAATTAAAAGGTAAATATCACTAGGCATGTTTTACTTGATTTACTTCAAGTGATTGTTATAAAGGTCTTGAGTTGAATTTATATTTTATTCTGAGGAAGTGTTTTGTAAACGAAAATGGAAAAGAAAGTTGTTTGACTGCTAATCCAGTTGTGGGTCTTTGTTGTTATAAGTTTTGAAGACTAGTCATAGACAATAGTGCAGGTATTAATGTACTGCTTTTTTCTTTCTTATTGCACATGACCGTGGGGGTGATGTCTGTCCCCTACACAACCTGATGTCAGTGTCTCTTCAGATTCTGATGATGTTGGTGGCCACAGTGAGGCACAGGTGGGGGTGTCAGGGGCTGAATCTGTCCCAAAAATAGACATCCTTCTTAGCCCCCATTATCACCACACACAGTTTGTATGCCCATACATACCCCTCCCTGGAGGCCATAGATATTGGACAGTCAGAGAGTGGGGAGATTGAACAGGAAAGTGTGGCAACTATGGCTCCATTGTAGACACTGGCCATAGCCAGAGAGCTGGTGAGATCCCACACAGGCAGATTGACAGGGGTACTTGTAAGAGGCCGACTGCCCATCCACCACCTGTTGCAGGTGTCACATCATGGGTCACTTGGCGTATGCTTTTGGCTGTCATGAGGAACAGGCATTTTCTGAATGGAACACCAGATGTATGGATGCAGCACAGCCTGACATCCGTGACTGCCTCCACTGTATTGAGGGTAAACTGGATTGGTTCACTGATGCAGTGGACAGACAGTAGGCCGAGACAGTGTCTGCCCTGGACTGCACATTGTCTGTGCTGGAACATGTGGCTGGAGTTAAGCTTTGGACACATGGACATAGGTCAGCAACCCCATCTGTTGAGAGTCCATGTGGCATACCCATGCACACTCACACTCCCATACTGGCAGTACATCCAGTGCTGCAGAGGGGAGTGTGCTGTCCACACCACGATGTAGCAGACCATGGGCTCATGGTCCTGGGTGGTCATGTGGGCAACACAGTCCCAGCAGACAGCAGCCACCGTCAGGTACTAACACCACTTCTGACCTTGGGCATGGAGGTGCCAGTCCAACTCCTGGCAGAGACAGTTCCCATGTTCGGGGCAAGAGACGGTGAAACCAAGTGGGCTGGAGTAAGATTAGGACCCCTACCTATCTAGTTTTATACCCTATAGATCACAGTATTTATCACATGCACCATGGCTTATCTCTGATACTATACTGTCAGATGGTAGTCTTAAAGTAGTTGACATCATCATGCCTTGTAGAAGAGAAAAGTTTGAAAGCTGGCAGCAAGTTATAGGTCTAAACAGTGCATAACCATTGCAGGTGGATAGCCCATTGTTTTGCAGGGGAATGCACACACACATGCACCAAGTGGGCTGGAGTGAGATTAAACCCCTACCTATCTAGTCTTACACGCTACAGATCACAGTACTTATTGCACGTGCCACAGAGTAAGCCTGTTGCATATGTGATTGCAGACACAGTACTTGTGCATTACACAAACTAGGCTTGTGTTGAACAGCATCTGCGGCCTGAAGAATGATATTGTTTCATACTGTTATCTGCATCTAGTTTCCTAGCAGTTATATACATTTTTATTCTAGCTATGTGTGTACAGTTACCAGTATGGCCATATGTGGCTGCTTGCAGTTACATAGGCAAAACTGTGGGCAGGGACAATGTGCCTTGTCCATACGTGCATTGAAGACATTATACATTATACCACCTCCTCAATGTGTCTGTCTCTGGGGTGACATCCAGCAGGCACAGGGGCCTGTAGGTAAGTGGATTATGTACTGTTGCATCCTTAATTTGGATCCCTTGAGCAACAGTATGGCTATGTGATAGTGCAGATTTACTTACCATTATTAGGGTATGTCGGACAATACAGACATCCACACACATATTTCTGTACATAACAGGGAGGTATATATAAATGTAGCTGTGTGTGTGTGTGTGTGTGTGTGTGTGTGTGTGTGTGTGTGTGTGTGTGTGTGTGTGTGTGTGTGTGTGTAAGCTATGTATATTGTTATGTAGATATACGGGGGAGTGTATGTATCATTTTAATATATATAGCTATATATACCAGTATATATTGCACACATGTACACACGCACACACACACACACACACACACACACACACACACACACACACACACACACCAAAAAAAAATCTGTGCCTGTCATATTTTCTGACTGCAGTTTCCAAAAACCTTACAATAACACATGAGTTTTGGGAATGTTGTCTTATCGAAAAACACCAAAGGCAAGTGAACACCAAGAAGGTTACTCAGCAGGCTGTTGAACGTTAAAAATTCTAATTTAATGAGCGCTTTCAAAGGGGTCAGTGCCCCAACTTCATCAGACAAGAAAAAACTTTTTCATCCGTCTTTATGTACTTATGCATTCATTAATTGATTACTCAATTATCATCCTTAATTAACCTATTTGATCTATATCTTCTTTGTTTAAAAACATACAACATAACATTCATTCCTAATTTAATACTTACAAGATAATGCACGCAATCTATGCAGAATACTATAGAATACTACTATTAAGTATAAATAAAAATAAAAAATAAATAAAGATAAGAACATTTTAATGTTGTCTTATCCAATTATTCTCAGCCAGACTATCTAACCTGTTAACAGAGTGATGGCAATGCCATACACTTGCAAATTTGTCTTTGTTGGGCAGGTTATAATTAATGGACCCTTGGGGCACTATTACCGAGTTGGACTCTTCGGCTTTTGAGCTTAGTCCATACTTACATTGGTCCTTGTGTAAATCCCCTCCTGAGGACTATTAGTATGGCTTCAAAAAAGATTAAGTTGTTCTCCTATCTGGGTAGGGGAAGGTGTATCCTTAGGAGGGACTTATGACATTGATGGACTTATGACTTATGGTGTAGTTTCCTCTCTTTTCTAGTTAAGGTTCTAAATACTTGATGATAGCTCACAATGCAATGTATAATTTTAGTTGATAAAGATCTTTTAGTTAAGAACACTTCTCCCTTTAATGTTTAACTTTTTGCTCAGCCAGGTTAGGGATTTAGTCAGTATGATTAAAGTCAATGAGGTAGATTGGTTGCATCTTTTTTCTCCATGTTTTTGGTAGTTCTTATGATGCTGTTGTTAAGTGTTATGACACAGCCTGATACTGCTCTGGCTTTTGTGCTGGTCAGTAAATTCATTGTGTTAAAAAAATAGCAAACATTGGTCACTATGGACAACAGCCCAAGGAACACCTCTTCACCAAAACAAAGTATATCTGCATTCACACAGGTCATATTACATGAGCCCTGCAGCTCTTTCACACTCCGTTACCCCTGTTTCATCCTTTTTCATCTAATCTTGTCATCCCCTCACTTACTGCCTCCTCATTCATCCTACTGCCCACTTCTCTCTACATCTATCTCTCTTCCTCTTTTTCTACTCCTTTTCCCTCTGCATGTCTCTCTCTGTTTCTCGGACTTCTCCCCATGGTATCCTTTACTGCAACTACCCATGTCTAAATGCCCTGACTATATGGTGTTCACTTTCCACTAAATGGAGCATCAACTCTGGATGATATAACTGCATGTTGATCATTTTCCTATATAGGTGATCTTAGTGGAGAAAACTGCAGCATTTTTGTCTTATGATTTTGATAATCTGAACTACAGACACTTAGAGTCTTGTCCCTCATGTGTCATTTAATATTGTTATCTGCATATGTGAACAGAATAGTGAAGAAAAGATAAACAAGGTATTCCTCTGTCAGCCTGGACCCCATACTGACCCCAGACATCTGATGCTGTCTACAGCAGACATGCATTAAAATGAGTTTAACAAAAAAAAAACAGCAGCTCACAGTATTAATAAATTATTAAACATTTATTTTAGTTTAATAAAAATAAATTTCTGTATAAAGGCATATCCATTAGTATATGCATATGTGCTACAGATTTTGTGTGTGTGTGTGTGTGTGTGTGTGTGTGTGTGTGTGTGTGTGTGTGTGTGTGTGTGTGTGTGTGTGTGTGTGTGTGTGTGTGTGTGTGTGTGTTTTGGGAGGTAATACACTCGTCTGGCAGTTTTCACAGAGGACTAAATCTCTGAACTGCTAATGAGCTGCTTTCGAAGCCCAGGATGCAGGGTTTGAGTCCTTCCACCTTTATGTGCCTACTATGTTACTCTGAGTAAATTGGTTAACCAGACAGGACTCATGGATTGCCTGTGAAAAGTGCTAGTTTTTTCCAATGGGCTTCCTCAGATAGGTAAAATAAAATAATACAAAAAAATGCATCTGTGTATTAATAATTGTTTGTGCATATACACACACACACACACACACACACATATGTATATATATATATATATATATATATATATATATATATATGGTTTACCATCAGAAGGTCGAACCTGACCCCATCATATGATGGGATCATCAACTGACTTCTGCAAAACCGATAATGTCATATTCTGACATTGTTGAAATACGACTCGTCGTAAACCTCGGAATCGGCTTTAACATGGGTCAAGATGGGGGCGAGATACGTACTTCGACAATGTCAAGTTCGACACTGTTGCCGTTCCGCCTCCATACTTTGACTGTGTTGGGCAGGCGAGCGAATAAAACTTTCCACCATGACTGTTTAATTTTTATTTGAAGTGCTGGATGGTTTGACCATGTGATATATATATATATATATATATATATATATATATATATATATATATATATATATATATATATATATATATACACATGGCAGCAGTCAACAATGTATACTGTTTTCAGGAGGGTTTATATATGTCAACAGCACTCATTGTCAAGTGCTGAGTTTATCAAATGCCGACTGTTCGATGTATTTATGTTCATAGGTTCATAAGTTTATAGGTTGGTACTAGGCTATCGGCTCTAAGGCCTATGCAAGCCTAGCCATAACAATTCCCTGGAAATTTTTTCCCACAATATTTAATTCTCTGGGCCCCTGTGTAGCAGGGCAACTGACATGATCCCCGGGGTGAATTTCCTATCTCCCATCCAATCATCAAGGTTCCTTTTGAAGAGGGCCAATGGGGCACTCTGCTTGACATGTATGGGCAGTCTATTCCAAAGTATGGGGAGTCTCTGGGTCAGGAACCTATCCTTCCAGCATGTTTTGTTCATTGTGATGATAAGGTTTAGATCCCTGGAGGGTGTGGCTCTGATGGATTGGGATTTATTTAAGTGGAGCATGTCCAACAGCTCAGGGTTTGGCATGGCCTTGTATGTTAAGCAGAGATCGCCTCTGAGTAGACGATATGCCACAGGGTATAGCTGGAGTTTTTTTAGACGGTCAACATATGGCATCTGCTTTAGGCCTGTGATTCTTTTAGTGAGGTATTTCTGTGGCCTTTCCAGCTGTTGCAGATGTCTTGTGAGGTACATACCAAATGGGGCATTATACTCTATAATGGGTCTAATGAGGGAAGAGTAGAGTGGGACAATGACCTCCTTTTCTCTGGATGAAAAGTCCTTAGTGATGAGGTGTGCAACATAGAAGGATTTCCTGACTGTTGTGGTGGTTATCGAAAGTGAGACCACTGTCCACTTGTGTCCCTAAGTCTCTCATCACACTTTCGATGTTTAATGTCCTGTCACCTATGTGGTAGTTCATGGGTACATGTTTTTTTCCAAAGGGGATAACTATACATTTCTTAGCATTAAGCTTGAGCCCATGGCTCTGGCACCAGGCATCTGTTTCTGTAAGGCCCTTTTGTAGAATATCCACATCATTTGTGGATTCAATAATGGCTCCCAGTTTGCAGTCATCTGCAAACTTTGTTAGCCAGAGTCCCTTAGTGTTGGCCTGTACTTCAGAGAAGTAGATGCCAAACAAGAGTGGTCCCAGGACTGAACCCTGAGGTACTCCACCTGTCACTTGTCTGGAGCTGGATTTGGAGTCGGCTACGTTTACGGTCTGGGTTCTGTCAGTGAGCCAGTTGGCAACCCATTGAGTGACATAGGGATTTATGCCCAGATTAGTAAGTTTATCTATGATTCCAGAGTGGGAGGTGGTGTCAAATGCCTTGGCGAGATCCAGATAGGCTATGTGGACCACCTTACCCTCGTCCACAGCTCTGGAGACCGATTTGAAGAAGTCAATCAGATTCAGGAGACAAGATCGGCCCTTCACAAACCCACACTGGGTGGGGTCCAGTGTCTGATGATTGCCAATGTCTTTGTTTATAAGTTCCATGATAATGCATTCCATGCCCTTGCAGATCAGGCTTGTCAGACCGATAGGACGGTAGTTCCTGGGATCCAAGGCGGATCCTCCCTTGTGGAGCGTGATAACTGTAGCTGTGCGCCACTCAGTGGGCACAAAGCCTGAGGTGAGGCTATGATTAAACATGACACTTAGGTGGGGTGCTAGTTCATTTTGTAGTTCATGTAGTACACAGCCTGGGATGTCATCTGGTCCCATGGATGCTGTAATCTTAGCTTTGGAGAGTGCAGTTTCTACCTGTGTGTCTGTGATTATCGGAATTTGGCAATCTTTTGGTATTGAGATGGGCCCTTTAGGGGGTGAGAGCGGAGTGAAGTTGGCACTAAATCGATCTGCCAGGATATTGGCAATATCCTTGCAATCAGTATATTTAATGCCATTTTGTTGTAGCTCAGAGCAGATATGAGCATTGCCATTTAGATTCTTGACATAACTATAGAATGCCTTGTGGTTGTCTTTAGAATCTTTGGCAATTTTATTTTCGTAACTAGCTTTTGAGGATTTTATGAGGGATCTCAGCTTCTTACTGAGGCTGGTGAGGGAGTTTTTTGCATCCTGGGATTTTCCTCTTTTCAGCAACTGTTTCTTCCTTCTGTTGTATAGTTTGTTTATAGGTTCTATTTGGGATGGCACGATTCATGCATGAGTGGATGTGCTCGTACAGTGTTTTATTGTGTAAGATTCTGCAGTTGAACTTCCAGATCCTGTCTGCGTGGGTGTTGTGAAGTTTGTCACTTCTGACTTCAGTAGCATGAAGTTGGCTTTGAAGAAGTTTTTTAAGGTTTCCTTACTGGAAGTTGAGGGTGGGATGTGGATGTCAAGGGTGATTTGCTTATGGTCAGACCTGACCAATCAAGGGGTGACCACTGGTGTGGAGCATCTATCTCCCATGTCGGTAATGACCAGGTCTAGGATATTGGAGCCCCTAGTGGGACAATGGATTAGTTGATCCAGGGCATTGGAATTTATGAATTCCAAGAAACGTTGGGAAAAGGAATTGGTACCTGAGTAGTTTTCCCAGTTAATGGCAGGGTAGTTGAAATCACCCAGTATTAGGGTGTTTGGTTGTATCTTAATATTTTGCAGTATGTTTAGGAAGGTGTAGTGAGAATCTTGGGGTATGGTGGGGGATCTGTAGCAAGCTACAGTTTGGATTGCAGGCTTACCTAGTGTTAGTTGCACCTGGAGAATTTCAGATGCACTGTGTTGGGCAACTAGCCTGGAGGTGTGAATATCCTTGGTGAATATGGACGCTCCTCCACCTTTAGTGTTTCGGTCTTGGTTTTGTGGCCGAAAAGTGTGGTAAGAATTGTAGCCTGGTATTGCAGGGGTGCTCTCTGGAGCCTTGAACCAGGTCTCAGTCACTGCACAGATATCGATGTTCTCCATTTTAAGGAGTGCCTCGAGAGAGTGCATTTTGAGGTTTAGACTTCTAGCATTGAGTAGCATTACCTTCAGATTTTGCATGCTTGTATCTGTTACAGTGGTGGTTTTATCCTTTGAACCTTGCCTAAAAAAGGCACTATAGGGGTGGCAAGAGCTTTGGCCAGTAACCTGAATCCCAGGGGTGACAGGTGCAGACCATCTCTGGCAAAGCATCGTGGTTTGTCGATCATGTCTTCCCAGGCAGACAAATACTGGATCCCCTTTGAATGATACCAGAAGCTTAGCCAATTGTTGAAGTCAATCATTTTGTCCTTATACTGTGGTATAATTCTGGGTGAAGGCAGGATGCTACTCAGGGCTAGGGTCATACCTGCCTGGGTCACATGATCCAAGAGCTCTTCCATGTCTCTTTTCATGTAGTCCAGGGAGGTACGTCTCAAGTCATTTACTCCAGCATGGACAATGACAGAGTCGTATTTGTACTTGTGGAGTGACTTGAGTGCATGCATTATGTGGCGGATCCTGGCACCCGACAGGCAGCTGACTGTAATTTTCTCCTTGTTCAGCCTGGTGAGTGGGACATCAGTGTGCCTGACTATAGAGTCACCTATGACTAAAGTGTTGGGTACATTGTCTTGCCTTAGGGGCTGTTGCTGGGTGGCACACTGGTGTTGTGAACTATGTGTCACTTTGGTTGTGACTTGGTGTTTGTTTGGGTTTCGGCTTCGGAGGTCCTTGTTGCTTGGGCAGGTTAATGTTAAGGGCCTCCGCATATGTGGGTTTAGTGTTGCTATGTGTGGAAGTTGATGGTGTGGGTTTTGAAGGGCTATGAGTTGCTAGAGGTGTAATGCAGGTGTTAGCCTTCTCCTCTTGACTGTCTAGCACAGTCTTAATCGGAGAGAGCTTTGCTTCCAGTTTGGCTATGTAAGTATATCTCTCGCAGGTTGTAGTGTTGGGTGGTAGGAGGAGAGGATTGTCTGTGTACATGAGGCAGTTGCTGCATTGCCTCAGTATGCCCAGATTCACCAGGTGGACATGAGAAATCACCAGAAGCTGACCCTTGGACATGCCTGTTTAGGTTATTTTTTGTAAGGTTTAAGAGCTGTTTTCCCATACCTTTGCAAGGTACTTTGCAATTGTAGGCTGTTTAGTGCCTATGATTAATTTCTCCTTATTGACAATGAGACCTGAGTGCCTGGATCAGTTTCAGGCTTCCTGGTGCTTTCCAGCAGGTTCTAGAGCAAGTGCTAGTCACAGGGTTTCAGATTTTAGTGCTACTACTGAGAAACCAGCTAGTTTTAAGGGAAAATTTGAAGAGCAGACTTTCTGGCACCTGGAATAGTTTAACTGTAGCCTCGTAGTGCTGCATGATGTGAAAAATGTGCAAACACATGCGTTTTTAAGCCAGAAAGTTGAAAGGGATAGAAATCAGCCCAAAAAGACTAATAAAATTACAATTTCAGAGCTGGAAACCACTCCTCTAGCGTTAGATAGGCAGTACAATGCTCACCAGTCCCACTGATAGGCAGTAGGACTTCCCTCTACCACAGCAAGGTCTGGATAGCTCTGAGCACAGAAAATAAAGTCCTGAGACAAGCAAGGCCTGAGATAAGGACTGGCTAGAAAAAGTGGGAAACAAGCAAACAAGATAGTATATATATTTTTTGTTGTTGAAACAGGCTAAACAATGCAATAATACAGTAAATAAACACAGAAAAGGCTAACACACGAGTGTGTAGTCCTAAACAGTAAATGCAATTAAAACTCTACAAAATTAGCAATTTAAAACTTTTTAAATGAAGCAAGGCAAGTGCACAACTGAAAAATGATTTAAGTGGCAGTAATACAGCAGAATAAGTAGCTAGTCTACATATACAGATAAGTCTATATATACAGAAAAGCAGCTAAAACACACAAACACTTCAGATGCAGTGCAACCTAGAGCACTTGAGTTGTAGCAATATTAAGGCAATTACAGTTATAATAAATGCTCTAAAATATACTCTATATTTCCAAAATGTTTGAGAAGCACAGTCAGAACATAAGGAAATTCAGGCAAAATTTTTTTTTTTTTGAAAGGGAAAAGGAGAAACAGAAGGCCTTATCAAATGTTCTCTCTGTATTAGGTAGAATGAGCTAATGACACTAGACTGGGAGGAGTGTCCCAGATCAGATTTACAGTAGGGGCGGGCAACTGCAAAGCCACCAAGTATAACAAAGACACTAACAGGGAAGGTGGGTGGGGACACTAAAGCTATTAGCCTACAAAGGGCTTAAATACCAGAAGAACAACTTTTTTTTTTTTTTTACAAAAACACAAAAGAACCAGTCCCCACTAGCCTGAAGCCAATTAATACAATCTAGCCAAGGTAAAGAAAGGCTTCAGCTAATTCAAGATGGCCTGTTCATGTGCTTTGAACAATCACTGTATAAACAAACAAGCCCAGAGCCAACAATTCTAAACTAGGACAAATACTAAAGCTATTAGCCTACAAAGCACCAGAGAAAGCCACAAAATGAAAGTTTTTAAACAGATAAATATTTGTAAAGATACAGAATGATTTTAACTGCAAACAAATCAGTTACCCATGCAGATTACAATAAAAGTGCTATATATAAATTGCTAGAAACAATAAACTGTATAAATAATGGAAAAGAAAACAGGATACTTATATATCTCAGCTAAGAGTTGGAGTCAACACCTCTCATCCACTCTACTCAGTGTGTATAGCGTATGTGCTTTGAGTTACATTGAGTGGCTGAGTGCGTTAATGCCAAAACTTCGGGGTACACCAAAAGTTTAAGCATTAGGTCTCAGATTGTGTGTGCAAGTATTTGCAGGTTAAGATTAGAGTAAGGGATGAGTAAAAGGATAGTGTTGCACTTGTGCACTACTATATGGGAGGTGAGCTTAAATGTCTATGATAAGGTAATGTATAGGGTTGATGATAGCTAGGGGCAGGGTTAGGGTTAGAGTTAGCCCACATGAGTTTACTGGTGTAGGTTTTCAAGAGTGTGTCTGTTATCAATGTTATTTTATTTTTTTTATTTTATTTATTTATTTATTGCTTTTTACTTGACTAATCAGAAAAGGACAGCATTTGTTTTCTTTTTCAATCAATGTAGCAAGGACAATTTGTTTCTTCAGTTAAATATGTGCTGACATACAGAAGTCATTTTAATGATTGCCAACATTTCTGCCCATTGACATTTTTATATGTAAGTATATCATTACTTGTTTGTAAAATGGTAAAGGTCTTCACTTCCCATGCACAAGATACAAGGTTTGATCTTGACTTCTAGCTAATGCCTGTTTGGAATTTGCTTGTTCTCCCTCAGTCTCTGTGGGGTTTCTCCCACCTCTGAAAAATGTGCTGTTTCCTTCTTAAACTCACCTAATAATGGAGCTGTGGGCAGCAGCACACTCTAGATGGTGCCCTATAGGAGGAAGAGTTGTATTGGCCTACTGCTTTGGCCATCTATCAAGGTGAATAGTACTGTTAAAATAGGAGAACATGGATCACAGACTGTGGGCAATGGCAGGGCTAGCCACTCAATGTTGTAAAAATATGGCTCTTAGTGATCTGGTTGTGTTGAATAATGTTGCCAAAATGTACATGGGCATTTACTGGTGATAAGTGGATTGAGGACCCAGCCTACTCTGATCTATGCCAGGGATCTATGCTAATGGTGGGAGGGGTGTATATCACCTATTGGCCAGGGTGCCAGCCTTAAAACCTAACAGCACTAGGTCAATAAGATTCTGTCCGGCACTTGTCCAGTTGACCAGCTTGGATTACCTGCAATAGCTCTGTTGAGCAAACGTTGGACATAAAACCAATCAACCTGCCAAACATGAACTATGAATTGTTATACTCAGTGTAGGTTCACTGACAGAATGAGGCTTGGGACTGAATGACATGATGGTAAGGCGGAGGAGGCTAGACATCCCTTGTATCCAGCAGACAAGGTGGAATGGCAGTGCAGCAAAGCCACTAGGCTTGGGTTTTAAAAGTGAGAAAAGGAGTACAACAGTTTCTGGATCTACTAGATAAAGCAGGACAACAGGAATTGGTGTTGATAATAGGTGACCTGAATGCACATATCGGGACAAACAGAACAAAATATGAGGACTGCCTGGGTCCACATGTGTGGGACAACAGGAATAAAGAAGGAAAGGCCATTACAAACTTTTAGTCAAGCAAATGGCTTGATGACAGCCAACACATAGTTCAGAAATAAGATAACATTCAAAAGTGGCAAACATGCAACTCAGGTGTCTTCCTCCTAGTACGGAAATGGCAGTAGGATAGACTTGCTGATTTCATAGTAATCTCTAGTGAAACTGTCAGCCCACAGCATAAACCACTTGTTGCCACAGTCAGCTTCAAGCAGTGGTCAGAGAAGGCTCTAATGTCAGCAGAGTCTGCAGTGTTAACTGTTATTAGACAGAATATTAGATGGGGTGACATTGTTTCTTTAACTGACAGGGAAGAGTATATGTGGATATTTTTAGAGCTGACCACATTCCTGGTTTAAATGAAGCTGTGTCAATTAAATCTGTTTTGAAATGCAAACACTTTAGATGAAATTTTTGTATTTTTATTGGATGTTTTATAACATGTGACTGTGACCATTGTTATTTCGAATAAATATGTAAAATAAACTTTATAATGCCTGCTGAAGCACTGGTATGGTGTTGAAAGCTTGCAGGTTGGTTTTTATTACATTTTAGAAATGTAACTGTGCCACTGATGTTTTTTGTTTTGTTTTTCTTTTTTTTTCTTTTGTTTAAGGTAATGGATATGTTGACCAACTTCAAGCAGCAAATATCCCTATACATACTTATTTCTTCTATTCACTCTTTCAGTCCTAAATCACAGTATTCTCTTCCTTCCAATCTTCTAAGTCCTATCATACTAGGTTTCCTCTATCTTACACATAGTACTACATCTAATGCCATAGTCGGTTTCTGTACTTTAACTGGTGCCGATAGGCTCACACCAATATCTTCCTAGCATTTTCCCTCACTTTCTCATTTTTTTCTGTACTTCTGCCTATAAAGCCCATAGTGCACAGGGCTAGCAACTTTGTATTAGAGATCTACTTTATCTTTATAGTCATGTAAACAGAACACATACAAAAATCACATTCTAAAATGCCGCACCTCAGGACTTATCCCTCCTATTATCACTGTAGTGTTAGTACATTTATTGGCATTGTTTTCATTCCTTCCACTGTCTTTTTCACCGACTAGCTTATCTGTTGCATTCCAAATTTTTGATAGTCCATAAATGTAATTTACCATTCTTAGTTTTCATAAACAAACCCTCTTCCTGTAATTAATTATTTATGTTTTTCCCATTCATCCTCCATCTCAGATTATTCTATATCCACCACTGCCACTCCTTCACATATCTCACCTACCACCCTAAACTATGTCCGTTATTTATGCAACTTTGCTTTAAATAAATCTCATAATCATTGCTCTACATAATAAGGACCTATCTGTTTGACGAATAGTTGTGTATCTCCCCATGGTTCTCATGCTTCATGTGTTTCACACTATCTGTCCTTAACAGAACTATCTACTTCATCTTAACCTGCATCATACTTTTATAGTTCATTTAACTCCATATGCAACTTGTTCTCATTAACACCTTTCTTAGTTTGCCTACTCTTGCTTCCCCTAGCTTTCATTTCCTTAGCTGCACTACTTACTATATGTATATCTCTTAACTCTTCTCAGCATACAAAAAGGTAACCATTTGAAATGTCAAGACTTGCTTGAGCCTGGAAACACAGAGACTGAGTCGCCAAAAAGTAGACTTATATATATTAAGTATGAGATGACCATTTCTTGGAATATTCCCTTTTCTCCAAGGTATAGCAATCTGGGAGTTAGTGTGTGTGTGTATGTATATATATTCAGGGCCACATCAGGACCTCTCCCACAAAAAAAAAGTTTAAAGGAAAAGCGTGATCTTTGAGATTTACTATTTTCCTGGCTTTTTAGTCTTTTTTCAGCTTGTCAGCTTTTGGCGTTTCAAGTGCTGACATTTAAATAGGGAGCCACCCTAAAATAACAGTGTACTGGACAAAGTAACCCATGACCAAATCATCTACACCACTCAGTTTTTCTACATCATATCTAAACATACCACTCTACAGATGGTCTATCAAGCTATTACATGTCCCCATAAGAATAACTGTACACTCAGTCTCTTAGCCAGACACCCTGACTTAATCAGTTATTTAAACCTATCTACATATCTACTCAAATACATTATTTCCTTCCTCTGCATTACACACAGCCTGTCATTAACTTATCATAGCTTAGCATCCTACTCACGATCTGCCTTATTTTCCTGTCTGGAGACATTGAACAAATCCCTGTCCCCTTCATCCCCTTCTTATAGTTACTGTCACTGACTCTGTCCTAGGTACCTACTCTTTCCAGTGATATAAAGATGTAAAGCATGCACAACTTGATAGCTGCACTGTGAATAACAAATCTGACTTTACACAGTCTTGGATATTCACTCACAACCTAGTTGTGATTACTGTAACTGAAACTCAGCTGAAACCGCAAAACAATTACATAGTAATTCTGTCTTGACTGTGCTGGTACAAAAATTGAGAGGCTTTGTTATCAATGTACATGCAATAAACAACTTTCAAATCAACACTGGTCCAAAATGGTTATTAATATAACTTATACTAGAAGGTCACACCTGTTTGTATAGCTCAGCAGCCTCTATTCCTCCTCTAATAACGTCAGATATTATAAATCACATATAACAAATTTTAGCAAATTGAAATGCAGAATGTGACTGCTGTGTTTTAAGCAGGAAAGATACTAGTTTTGAGTGGTATTTTTTATCTCCAAAAATTACGCTGAGATTCAAAAACAAGGCAATTGCTTTTATAATCAGATATGTAGATGGTGCCATTCTAGGGTGGTACTTGGTTATGTAGATGGTGTCATTCAAAATGACTAATGTATGTGTTAGCTTGGGAAAAGATGGCTAGCAAGCCTTTCTCAGTTACTAGATGTGATCTATACTTCTCTTATCATGTTGTTTGTATTCTGGCTAAACCCTTTTTTGCCTCCATCAAGTAATTTTTTACACAGAGTCTGTATACTGAGCATTACAACCTAGTAAATCCTAATTTAGAATTCCTAAAGGTGGATCTACAGAGTTTAGGGAGGCTTAGAAAAAAAAATGCCCAAACTTGAGGCTGTCTTGAAACTTGAAGACATTCATGTATTAATGTTATACATACACTTTCCCTCTTTCCAGGTTTAGCATCTATCACTGCTTCAGACCAAAGGACAGTTGGGGGGGGGAGGTATCAGTATTAATCAAGTATATCATTACTTCATGAATGATTTCTTGAGACCACAAATATGGACTCTTAAATGACCAAATCACCCTAAAGAAGATTACAGCAAGATGAAGGACCCCATCTATGCCCACTACTGACACCAACAGCTGTCTTAATGCACAGTGCGTCCTTAACACTATGAATGCTAAATCCCTTGTACAAATAATCAACCATCTTACCAAGGGCCCAGAAACCCTCAACATTATTCTCACAAATACATGCCCTTCTTGCACATCTCCTTGTGTATCATCTTCCTTTGTTAAATCAGATTTTAAGTCAGTGACGTTTTCTTATAAAACTGTTGGAATTTCACCTATAAATACATTTGTGTTTAAGGACTTCTCAAAAGCGAACCTTCAATTACTAGATCTATCAATCCATAACTCCATTTTTGTACATGGAGTCAAGGTGTCACATCAACACTGACCATCATCTAGATCCAGTGCTAACACCACCAGGTGACTAGATGACCTAGATAAATTCTGTAGTCCAATTCCTCCAGTGGACCCCATTGCTAAAGCCATCACCTGTACCTCTGATAGTCCCACTTAAATAGCTGTATTGATAAGGCAATTCATATATGCCTCTCTGCATCAAATATAATAAGAAATGTAAAAATTGTCCCATATGGTGGAATGCCTATATATAGAGAAACAATTTAATAAGAGAAATAAATTAGTTAATGCTTGTAAGAGGTCTCATTCTATCCACCTTAAGAACACATTTTAGCAAACTGAAAAATAGTTTAAGGGTAGCATTAGGACAATCAAATTTGAGTATTAACTTAAAATAGCCATTGAAACCAAAAATAACTGCAATTCTTTCTTTAACTACATCAGGAAGTTAAGAACTGACATGCAGCAATATCCACAGATACTCCACAATAATACCATCTCTCTAATTCAAAGTAAATGCCAGATAACAAAGCTGACAAATCTATTACAAATTTTACTCCATTCCCCCATTATAATTGTCCCACAGATTCCACAGTGCCAGTCATCCCCTATAGTTCAGTCCTCTCAAAAGCTAAGTACTCATCAACCACAGACCCTGATAACATATAAGGTTGTCTAATTATCTGTGCTAGATATGGCCCAACTGAACTTCTTCTTAATCTCTTTAATCTAACCTTGTCCACAGCCTGCATTCCCAAAGCCTGGAAAACAGTCATTGCAATGAACCTGGCCATGGCCTTTGAATATATTTTCTATGTCAGACTTTTAAAATGAATATGAATCCAGATGTTATGCAGTGGATAGCTAATAGATTTTCAAACTGAAAAGAGTTTCAGGTGCCACTTTAAAAATTACCAGTGGTATACCACAGGGCTCAGGTGCTAGGCTTCTCCTATTTAGTGTCTATTCTCAGAATTTCAAGCCATGAGGCTCAATCCATTTTTTTACCTCTAATATTTACTGTAATAATGTGGTACAACAGTGAATGATAGTGTAAATTAAATCCAGCATTAATGCCCACAGAGATACCTTGCTAAAAGGTTAAAAGGCCTAAACAACATGTCCAACATGTCCTACATGGATCAACTTAAAGCCTTGTCACTATACTCAGTATCCTACAGACAACGAAGAAGCAAACTGTGTCTGTCATACAAGGCATTCTCCAATCCATCACTGATGGATTTACTGCACATCAGCAAGTCAAATGGCATCAGAAATACTCAGTCTAGAGAGCTAAAATGAGGTATACCTTGCAGAGTATACTGCTGTTCTCAAACAGACTCCCATCCCCATAAAAGACAGTTCATCCATGTCCATCTTCAAATGCAACTTGGATCTATGGATGGGAAGAAGAAATTTACCACAGGACTGTCCCTGTACTACTTATGGACAGAAGCAGCTCCTAAATGCTTTATCACATGCATGGGTCCCCTCAAATTATTTAATATATGATTCCAGTTATTCTCGCTAGAAGTAATATATAATTATTGACCATGGGATGGGCAAGGCCAACTACTAACCAAAGGTGAAAAGTTAAACTGAACACAAAAAAGTAAATTGGATAGGTTTAACATGGTCCACAAGGGCAGATATCCTAGTACTTACCTATGAACCTATGTGGCTGGCACAACTGGTATAATAGGTCAGAGTGATGACTTTAGTTTACATAATTTAATATTTAGTGGCATATTATTTGTGTGATTTTCTCATAGATAACTTAAATTTTCTTTGAATTCTGTGGTAAAGGAAAGTCAGGTCAGCATGAATGAAAAGATTTATGGGATAAATACCTGCATGAAAAAATAGATTTAAATGGAAACATGTAGAGCATCTAAGACTAATTTTGAGCACACATATGCTTAGACAGGATGGCATGAACTTGTCAAAATAAAGGAAGATAAATTTTGCAGCAAATATACTGCAAAATTTGACTACTGCAAGACAGGATTTTGGCCATGTTAGAAAATGTAACAGTTCAGATACTGTTTGATATATCTCTGATGGTTGTTAACGCTAGGAACATTAGTAATAAAGTTTTTTTTTTTAATTGTAAAATTTGTTACATTCCCACAATATTGATATTGTTATTGTTTGTGAAACATAGTTGTGACACGCATGCACTGGTGCAAAAAACAAAAAGCAGCTGATGAATCAGAGAAACTCAGTTGTACTTTCGTACCTTGTTTGAAAAAATACCTTCGTACCACGTAGTAAAGAGCCAAAAATCCACTGCACTGCACTGGCCCAGTAATCAAGGAGCTTCAATCCTCACCACTAGCACCAGTGAGGGGCATGCACATTGGGAAGAATAACAAGTACACACACATTAGAGTACAATTTCCCTTAAGAGCACACAGAGATCAGAGTCAGTCTGGGGCTGGTTTCTCCCTTTCTCTCCCAGTCCCCAATAAGACTCCCCTCTGCAACAGCTATAGGGTTCAGATCTCAGCCGAGTACTCAAGCCAAAACCTCCAGGACACTCTCTATCCAACCAGTGCTTCATGTCCCTGTCCAAGAAGCTGAGATACACACACACTTTGAGATTTGGTTTATATACAAACACACAGAGAGTCCTGTGGAAGGGTGGCACAGGTTCTCCAGCTATGCCCCCTCCTGCCAAGCTATAAGGTAGTAATCACTGCCACCAACTACTCTTATCAGCTACTAATAAGGCCCTTCCCAAAGGGTGACCAATTTCACTGTGTAATATTACTGCTACCCAAATAGTAAGTGTAACCCAAGGCTAAGGCTATTCTGGAGTGGCTTAGTACAGTATCACTAAATACATGAAAGTACTCTAAAGCTTAAAGTATCTCTACACAAAACAGCCACAGATGAAAGGTTTAAAAAATATTTAATGATAAATAATAAAAACACAAGACAATACTTATTACTTCAACACAATGACATTACAGAGTTCAGAGATCACAGGAAAATGCTTTAAAATAATACTGTAGAATAGTCTGACATAAATGTACTGGCTATTTCTATCTATCTTTAAGAGAAATCTCTGTTCTAAATAAATATCTTACTTACAGAGCAAAGTCAGCGTGCTGGTGAGTTGATGTGTCCATGTTCAGACAAAATCCAAAATGCTCTACATTTCTCTCTGGGAAAGTCTTAAATTGATAAAACAGTACTGCTGAGTCATTTCAGATTACATCATTCTTAACAGTTCTGACTGAGTTTCCCAGACTAACAGAAACTCAAAATTTACATTTCTTTTTATAATCTGCACCTGCAGGAAGCCACAGCAATAAACGACATTTTACATGTAAAATCTAGTAATTAACTCTTGTCCTAAAACAATAGAAAGAATTCCTTAGTCCAAACATCCTGTCTCCGAGGTTGAGATCAGTCATACAATGCTTGACTTATCAGCTTTCTTCCAGCAGAGTGCACTGTGGTTACATTTTTGAAGCTCAGTACAACATATAGTTTAATCCTAACATATGGTTAGTTCTATTTACATTTGTAGAACAAGCCTGTGAATTACATTAATATTTACAAATGACATAGAATTATCTACAAAATTCTATCTAGCTAGGCTGGCAGCCTTCACATATCCCCCCCCCCCCAGAACTCAAGCTATTTTTAAGTGACCCTTGAGAAACCTTGCTTGAGAGGGTTAGGTCTGTCTGGGTATACCTTACCCCATTCCCTGTCTTGAGAGCCCATCTGCATTGGCATTGTTAATCCCACTGTGGGGCTGCACTGACATATCATATGCTTACAACCCTAGGCTCCATCTTAGCAACTAGGCATTTTGCTGGCTGGCTCAGTCTAACCATGTTAGGGGTTGTGATCTGTAACTACAGTGAATTTCCTTCCATACAGATAAGGCTGATGTTTCTGTAGTGCCCACACTATGGCTAGACATTCGTTTCCTACAGATGCATAGCATTCCTCCCTGGGTTGGAGCCTAGAACTGAGATAAACCACTGGGTGCTCTTCTCCTTCTGAAGAAATCTGGCTAAGTATAGCCCCCACCCCATGGTTCAAAGCATCCACATGCACAACAAATTATTTTCTGTAATCTGGACTGGCTAACACAGGGGGTCCTCCCAAAGCTTCTTTAAGCTTCTGGAATACCTGCTCACATGCTGTGGGCCACACTACCTTAGCTGGCCTGTTTTTCCTTGTCAGGTCTGTGAGGGGAGTAGCTATGGTGCTATAACTGAGGACAATCTTTCTGTAGTACCCTGCTGTCCCTAAGAATGCCCTCACCTGCTTTTTGGTAACAGGTCCAAGCCATGCCTGAATGGCTTACACTTTGGCAGGTTCTGGCCTGATCTTACCACTCCCCACTCTATGTCCCAGATAGGAGACCTCTGCCATACCCACTTGACATTTGCTCAGCTTAATGGTCAGCCCTTCCCTCTGTAGTCTGGCCAGCACCTTCCTGACATGTTGAAGGGGATCTTGCCAGGAATGTCTGTAGATGGCAATATCATCTAGGTAAGCAAGGGCAAACCCTCCTGCTCCTGATATGATATGATCTATCAGCCTCTGGAAAGTTGCTGGGCCATTCTTCATCCCAAAAGGCATTTTTGTGAATTTATACAAGCCAAAATGAGTCACAAAGGTTGACCTCTCTCTAGCACTGGGAGTCAAGGGCACCTGCCAGTAACCCTTGGTAAGATCAATGGTGGTAAGATACTTAACCCCACCAAGCTGTTCTAGGGCCTCATCTGTCCTAGGCATGGGGTAAGCTTTTGACTCTGTGTGACTATTTAATTCCATGTAGGCCACACAGAACCTGATGCTCCCATCCTTCTTTGGTACTAGCACCACTGGGGAGGCCCAAGGACAGTTGGACTCCTGAATTATCCATAGTTCCAACATTCCCTGTATCTACTCCCTCAGAGTCTGTTTGACTCTCTCAGGCACCCTATAAGGGGCCTGCCTAATATGCCTTTGAGGTACTGTATCCACTTGGTGCTGCACCAGGTGGGTGCACCCTGGTTTCCCAGTGAACATCTCCCAAACTCCTGTAACACTGCTCTGATTTCTCAAACCTGGGTACAAGATAGCTGCTGGAACATTGCTACCCCTTCCACTGAGGTGTCAGTCAGAGCCTCACTGAGAAGATCAGTCACCAGTTCTCCCTCAGACTTCTCCTGCAATCCACTGCAAATACTCAGCACAAGGGCCTCCCTATCATGGCAAGGTTTCATCATCTTAACATGGTATAATTTGGGCCACTGCTTCCTGCCTAACAGTTCTGCCATGTAGTTAACATCACTTATCTTTCTTACCTTCTTGTAGGGTCCCTCCCAAGCTGCTTGATGTGTCTGACAGGAATGAGAACCATTACCTGCTGCCATATAGCATACTTTCTAGCTTGAGCATTCCTGTCATACCAGACCTTTTTTCTGTTGTTGGGCTTCTGCCAGGTTCTGCTGGCCCAAGCCCATGAGTTCCCTGAGCCTTGTCTTGAGGTTTAGGACATATGCCACAACAGACTCCTTGTGGTATTCACACTTGCCTTCCCACTCATCTCGAATTAAATCTAGAGGCTCCCTCACCCTATGCCCATACAGCTACTCAAAGGATGAAAAACCTGTGGATTCCTGGGGAAACTCTCTGTAAGCAAACAACAGATGGGGAAAATATTTGTCCCACTCCCTCTTAAACTGGTCTGCAAATGCCCGTATCATGAACTTCATTGTAGAGTTTAACCGCTCAACAAGACCATTAGTCTGAGGATGGTAGGGGTGGTCTTCAGGTGCTTCACTCCACAGTACTTCCACAGACAAGCCAGCAGATTTGACATGAAATTGTCACCGCTGCCAATCAGTATTTCTTTTGGGGAAGCTCCACCTTTTCCGCCTCAATGGAGGACAAAGCCTCTGCCACAGGTTATCTTGTAGCATGATCTACTACTACTAGGATACACTTTTTCCCTGTGGAACTTGGGGTACTCAGAGGCCCCACACTATCCATAGCTACCCTCTGAAATGGCTCCTCAGTCACAGGTAAAGGCATCAAAGGAGTTCTCACCTTGTCTCATGCCTTGCCAACATTTTGGTACTGCTTACAGGTCCTGCAGTACCCTGTTACATCTCTGGAAATTCCAGGCCAATAAAAGTTCTGAATAATATATCTCTTTGTACGTTTTATGCCCATATGACCTGCAAAGGGAATATCATGCTATGGCTAGAAGCGCCAGATGGTAAGCTCTGGGCACTACCAACTGCTGTTTTTTTCTCACCTTCTAGCCCTACCTCAGGGGTCCACTCTCTATATAGTAATCCTTTGTCCCATTATACAGATTCCCCCTTCCCCTTGAGAATCAGCTGACACACTAGCTACATGATTCAGGCCTTGCAATGTAGGGTATGAGAGCTGAGCCTGTCTCAACTCTCTCTTAGTAACTCTTCCCAGCTCCCCTTTCACAGGAAGTCTGGCATCCTCTGACAGTGTTGCCTCACTGTCAGCCTGGGTACTCTACTTACCTCTGCCCTTGCAGTCATTCTATCCAAGGGACCATCAGTACCCACAAGCAGCTGTGGCTCACCTTCAGTCTCACTGCTATGGTGTAGCTCCCTCCCTGAAGTAACCACCTCACCAGTCCTGGCTGTAAGTGTGCAGTCTGTCTGTGTCTCCCCCAGGCTACCAGACCCACATGATTGTCTCCAAGCCTGAATGCGTGTAACTCCATGAGCACATGGTACTGCATTATCAAAATCATTCCCTGTCAGGACATCTGCATGGATATCTTCAAACACACCTACTTGGTGGCTTCCTTTTCCACCCTCCCAGTCAAGGTGAACCCTAGCCAAAGCTATTTGGAATGGGGTATCTTCTAAAGCTGTGACTGGAGTAAACTGCCCAGGCAAGTAGTGCTCCTCTGTAACCATTGCATGCTTTACAATGGTTATATCAGAGGCAGTGCATCTCTTAGCAATGGCCTCTTTGCCATTCACTATGATAGGATATAACCTCTTGTGGTAGTTTGGTACCCTTGTTGTCTCAAGACAACCTACTGTTGGCATTTTGTCTTTCCCACTTACTGGCTCCCTCACCTTTTGTTCCCCACCTTGCCTTTGTGGACATCTATATGCCACATGGCCCCACTGGTTGCATTGAAAACATTTAACCCTAGGTCCTAGACATGTACCTGGACTAGTGGCTTCCCCTGCTACTGCCAGATTCTGTTGGGGCAGTCTGGGATGCCTATCATGGGTTCCTTTAGGCCCATGAGTAGCACTGGGTGTCCCTTTCCTGTGCAGTGATACCCTGCTTGCTAGGTATAGGTCTCCCTTCTTCCCCAACTCATCTGAAGTAGCACATTGTCTATCAGCTAACCAGATACTCATGTCCTCAGGCAAAGTTCTAAGGGCTCTTTCCTTCACCAAAAGGTCTTCCAGCCCTTCAAAAGTGGTGACCCAACATCCACTCACCCACCAATGAAAATAAGTGCTTAATTCAGCAACATATTCTCACACACTTTCATCTGCATTGTGTCTATGCTCACAAAATGTTTTCCTATAATCTTCAAGTGTTAGCTTAAAAAATTCTAGCAAACAATTCTTAACACCAGTATAATCAAATAATTTATGATCAGATATCATGGACAACACAGTTACAGTTTTACCATAAACTAAGGGGGTCAGGAACCATACCCAGAGCCTTTGGTCAACATCATACTGTTTACATACCCTCTCAAACATATGAATGAAACTATCAAAATTATTCCCCTCTGTAAACTGTGGAAGAAATTTACTGACCTTTTGTGTTTCTGGGGTCCGGTTACTCCCTTGCCCATTACCTCCATGACTCTGGTGAAGAGTCATCATCTCCTTTTCATGCTTCCTCTACCTCTCCTTCTCCTCAGCTTCCATTTCCAAATGCCTGGCCTCCAACTCAAGTCTCTTTAGCTCCAGATGGATTTTTAAGTCCTCTGCAGAAAGGTTGATCTGTCCATTCCCTGAGTGTTGTACAGCTCCACGGCCAGTCTGATTGTCCTCCTGGTTGCTATTTTCTGCTGCAGCTGGGAGAAAAGCTGCAGTCATGTCTGCTTTAGTCAGGTTTCTATGCACCAGTCCTTTAGCCTGGCACATCTCAGCAAACTGGCTTCTTGTTAGCTTGCCATACTCCTCTGCTGACATGCTTGCCTGCTCTCCCTGGCTAACAAAGCTAACAAAAGAAATAAAACAATTGTGATCTGAACTCTGTCTATTCACTACATGGCTGATTTAGAGTACAAAAACACATTCAGTGATCACTGTACACAAGCTACAGGAATTCACTATCCACACCAATACAAGCCAATTAGTATGTGATGGGCTAACTCACCACTATCAAACAAGTAATATTTGATGTGGGCATCCCACCACTGCCAAACAATTAATATTTGATGTGGATATCCCACCACTGCCAAACAATTAATATGTGATGCCTGTGCACTGGCCCAGTAATCAAGGAGCCTCAATCCTCACCACTAGCACCAGTGAGGGGTGTGCACATTGGGAAGGATAACAAGTACACACAGTAAAGTACAGTTTTCCATAAGAGCACACAGAGATCACAGTCATTCTGGAGCTGGTTTCTCACTTTCTCTCCAGATCCCCAATAAGAATCCTCACTGGCACAGCTATAGAGTTCAAATCTCAGCCGAGTAGTCAAGCCAAAAACTCCAGTACCCTCTCTGTCCAACCAGTACTTCATGTCTCTGCCCAAGTAGCTGACACACACACACACACACACACACACACACACACACACACTTTGAGATTTGGTTTATATACAAACACACAGACATTCCTGGGGAATGGTGGCACAGGTTCTCCAGCTATGCCCCCTCCTGCCAGGCTGTAAGGTAGTAATCACTGCCACCAACTACTCTTATCAGCTACTAATAAGGCCCTTTCCAAAAGGTGACCAATTTCACTGTGTAATATTAATGTTATCCAAATAGTAAGTGTAACCCAGGGCTAAGGCTATTCTGGAGTGGCTTAGTACAGTATCACTAAATACATGCAAGTACTCTAGAGCTTAAATTATCTCTATACAAAACAGCCACAGTTGAAAGGTTTAAAAATATCTAATAATAAATAATATAAACACAAGACAACACTTATTACTTCAACACAATGACATTATAGAGTTCAGAGATCACAGGAAAATGCTTTAAAATAATACTATAGAATAGTCTGACATAAATATAGAAAACAGCTAGACTAATCTAGTTGTGTCTATCTATATCTGAGAGAAATCACTGTTCTAAATAAATATCTTACTTACAGAGCAAAATCAGAGTGCTGGTGAGTTGATGTGTTCAGGTTCAGACAAAATCCAAATTGCTCTATTTTTCTTTCTGGGAAAGTCTTAAATTTATAACACAGTACTGCTGAGTCATTTCAGATTACATCATTCTTAACAGTTCTGATTTAGTTTCCCAGGCTAACAGAAACTCAAAATTTACATTTCTTTTTGTAATCTACACCTGCAGGAAGCCACAGCAATAAAAGACATTTTACATCTAAAATCTAGTAATTAACTCTTGTCCTAAAAGAATAGAAAGAATTCCTTAGTCCAGACATCCTGTCTCCGAGGTTGAGATCAAACAGTCATACAATGCTTGACTTATCAGCTTTCTTCCAGAAGAATGTTATTATGAAAGACTGTGGTTACATTTGTGAAGCTCAGTACAACATATAGTTCAATCCTAACATATAGTTAGTTCTCTTTACATTTGTAGAACAAGCCTGTGGATTACATTAATATTTACAAATGACATAGATTTATCTACAAAATTCTATCTAGCTAGGCTGGCAGCCTTCACAATGGTTGAAGAACAATGAATGGAAACCAGTTCTGTCATAATATAAATATTGTTACTGTAAAAGATATTCCAACAACAAAAAATTCAGGTGGAGGTGTATGCGTACATCCAGCTTTGGGTTTTTTCTAATCATATCAACCACTTGGTTAATGATAATTATATAACTATAGTTTGTATACAAAGATTTATAGTCTAGGGATGAAGTCATTGTTTGTTAGTTACATTAGGCCCAAACTTTAGTGTGGAAGAGACATATGGAAACCTTATAAGAAAACAAGCATAAGTAAACTGGAAGGAGTGCAATGGAAATATACCAAAGACATCCATATATGTGAAAATTGATGTTATTATGAAAGACTAAAATATATGAACTTGTATAGTGTCTCATAGAGATATTTAAAAGGAGACCTTATTCAGGTATATGTGGCATTTAGAGACAACTACCTCTGGGGATGTTTGAGGTTATCAAAAAGTAGTAGAGAATCATCAGACAACCTGTGTAGAAGATTATATAGTGATGAGAGGTATACTAAATAGTTGTCTGAGAGAGTACCTGACACATGGAATACACTACCAAATTGCATTAAAGCAAGCACCAGTATAGATCTTTTTTAAGAACCTGTGTACTTATTAAAATAACTGGCTTGGTATACTGCCAGGCTAAAAGGCCATTATTGCTGTGCCTGAAATATTTGTATGTGTAGTTATATAAGTTTGCAGATTACTGTAATTTGCATCTTGTTATTGTTCAAAGGAATTATTTAAATTTGTCTTAAATTATATTGTTCATGGGAAAATTGGAGGCAATCAATCTGCAGATTATTACACACTGAGCCAATAACTAGTTAGTGACTAAAGTTGAGGATCAAACCTTGTGACTGTAAGGTAAATATCTCAACCATTATGCCAACCACCAACCCTCCTATCCTTTTTTCCCTGACTCACAATTACTCCAACAGGGATATATTAAGCTGACAAATGGTACAAATATAATGGTCTCAAAATGAATGTAAAAAAAATATAGTATAGTCCTTTTTGTTAAACAAAACTCAAGATGTCATCCGATACAGGCAACACACCTTCCAGTCAGATACTGTCCTAAGGATCTATCTATCCTTAACTTTTGACCATCATTTCTATTTAGTAGTTTAGAAATCCTTCCATCTGACTTATCACATCTTCAAAGGCATCTCTGCTAGAATCAGAAAAAAAAATATTTCTCCTTTGCTCATCCCTTATCAAAGCCATTATTGAATATAATGCACCTTTTCGCATGACATGCATTTATATAAATATATCACTCAGCTTGAGAGGCCTCAGAAATTCCTAACTAAAAACATCAATGACCCCAAGACCCACTGTTATCAGAACAGACTGCCCACCATCTCCTTGTATTCAGTATCTTATAGACTCCTACATGATGATCTGTGTCTAGGTGTTTATGAGCCATGAAAGATTCAACCCTCCTTGATCTCCTCTTCCTCTGCAAAACAAATGGTTCGTCAAATACCTAGTTAAAATACCTATACCTTCATCATAAGTTCATAGGTTCATATGTGTACTAGGCTAATGACCCTGGAGCCTTTACAAGCCTAGCCCATAGGATTACCCTGGCATCATGCCACCCGACCTTAGTTCCTAATGCCTCTGTTGAGTAGAGTCACTGGAGTGATCCCCAGGGTGAATTTTCTATTTCCCATCCACTCATCAAAATTTTTCTTGAAGAGGGCCAGTGAGGCACTCTGCTTGACATGTATTGGGAAGTCTATTCCATAGCACGGGCAGCCTCTGGGTTATGAACCTGTCCCTCCAGCTTGTTCTGTTGATTGTGATAATGAGGTTCAGGTCTCTGGAGCGTGTAGTGTGGAGAGATTGGGATTTCTTTAGATATAGCATTTCTAACAGAGCTGGGTCAGACATGGCTTTGTAAGTCAAGCAGAGATCGCCTCTAAGTAGGCGATATGAGGCAGACAATAGTTGGAGTTTTTTGAGACTGTCCATATAGGACAAATGTTTAAGGACTAGGATCCTCTTTGTGAGGTACTTTTGCAGCCTCTCCAGTTGTTGCAGGTGTCTAGTGAGGTACATGCCAAATGGGGTATTGTACTCGATGATTGGCCTAATGAAGGATGAGGAGAGGGAGACAATGACCTCTTTCTTCCTGGATACAAACCCCTTAGTAATAAGATGTGCCACATAGAAGGACTTTCTGACCACAGTGGCAATGTGGTGGTAAAAAGAGAGATTGCTGCCAACCTGTGTTCCCAGATCTATTATAAAGCCTTCTGTGTTCAGTGGACTACCATTGATGTGGTAATTCATGGGTTGGTCTCAGTGAGGCCTTTCTGTAGGATGTTAACATCACTTGGGGAGTTAATTATGGCACCCAACTTGCAATTGTCTGCAAAATTTGTCAACCAGAGTCCCTTTGTGTTGACCTGGACTTCACAGAAGTAGATACCAAACAGGAGAGGATCCAGGACTGAACCCTGTGGGACTCCACTTGTAAGTGGTTGGCAGTCTGACTTTAACACTGTGATTTCTATCTGTGGTCCAGTTTGAAACCCACCTAGTGATATAGGGGTTGATGAGTAGCTTAGTGAGTTTTTCAAGGATTCCTGAGCGGGGAATGGTATCAAAGGCCTTGGCCAGATCAAGGTAGGCTGTATGAATCACATTGCCTTCATTCACAGCTCTGGTGACTGACTCAAAGAAGTTGACCAGGTTGAGCAGGCATGATCTACCCTTCACAAAACCAAACTGTGTAGGATCCAGAGTTTGGAGATTCTCTATATCCTTGTTTATTAGGTCCATAATGATGCTTTCCATAGCTTTGCATATAAGATTCATCAGGCTAATGGGGCGATAGTTCCCAGTGTCTGTAGTCGCTCCTCCTTTGTGGAGAGGAATGACTGTAGCAGTGTGCCATTTAGTATGGATAAAGCCTGAGGTGAGGCTGTGATTGAACAGGGCACATAGGTGAGGTGCCCTGTTCAATCACAGGACAGCTCACCTATGTGCCCTGTTCAATCACAGGGCACATAGGTGAGGTGCGAGTTCACTCTGTCGTTCATGTAGAACACAGCCAGGGAGATTGTCAGGTCCCATAGATGCTGTATTCTTGGCCTTGGACAGTGCTGTTTTAAACTGTGCAGCAGTAATACTGGGTGCCTGGCAATCTACTGGTATTGTGATTGGTCCTTTGGTGGGGGAGAGAGGGGTAAAGTTGGCACTGAATCTGTCTGCCAGTATATTGGCAATATCTGCTGGCTCTGTATAGGAGGTGCCATTGTGCAATAGCTCCAAGCAAACCTGGGTATTGCCATGGAGATTCTTTGCATAACTATAGAAGGCCTTGTGGTTGTCTTTACTATCTGCTGCAATTCTGTTTTCATAGTTAGCTTTAGAGGATTTGACGAGGGATCTCAACATTTTGTTGAGGTTCATAAGGGAGTTTTTCCAGCCTTGGGATTTCACCTTATTCTGCATCAGTTTCCTCCTTCTGTTGTAGAGTTTACTTATGGCAAGGGACCACCAGATTGGCTTCCTTTTTTTGGAGGAGAACATCTTGGCTCTATTGGGTATGGTGTGATCCATGTATTTGTGTACATGTTCATACAGGGCATTAGTGTATGATTTGGTAGTCATACAGCTGTTCTCCAGTTGCATGGATGCTTCAAAGTTAGCCACCTCTGTTTTTAGGAGCCCAAAGTTAGCTTTGGAGAAGTTTTTCATGGTGGTTACCTTTGCAGGGGGGGTGGGAGGGATGTGGATTTCCAAGGTGATTAGTTTGTGGTCGGATATAACCAGGGAGGAGTTGACTATTGGTATAGAGCAACAGTCTCCCATGTTAGTAATGACCAGGTCAAGGATGCTGCTACCTCTAGAGGGGGTAAGAACGAGCTGGTCCAGGGCATTGGAATTAATGAATTCCAGGAAATGTTGGGCAAGTGAATTGGTACATGAGTAGTTTTCCCATTTAATGGAGGGGTGGTTGAAGTCGCCAAGTATGAGAGTGTTAGGTTGGACCCTGATATTCTCCAGGGTACTTAGGAATGTGGAGTGTAAGTCTTGGGACATGGTTGGGGACCTATAGCAGGCTATGACCTGAATCACTGTCTTACCCAATGTTAGCTGCACCTGAAGTATCTCTGATGCGTTATGTTGGGCTATCGGTCTGGAGGTGTGTGCATCCTTTATGAATATGGAAACACCACCACCTTTGGAGCTTCAGTCCAAGTTCTGGGGCCGAAAGGTGTAGAATATGTTATTCCCTGGTAGTGTAGGGGTGCTTTCTGCTGCCTTGAACCAGGTCTCTGTTACAGCACAAATGTCAATGTTCTCCATTTTAAGTAATGCTTTGAGCGAGTGCATTTTGAGATTTAGACTTCTAGAGTTGAGCAGCATGGCCCTCAGATTGCATTTGTTTGTAGCTATTACAGTGGTAATTTGGTCTTTGGAACACCACCTAAAAAAGGCACTATAGAGGTGGCAAGAGTCTTGGCCAGTATCCAGAAGCCCAGGGGTGACAGATGCAGGCATCTCTGGCAAAGCATCAAAGTCTGTCAATCATATCATCCCAGGTAGACAGATACTGGATCCCCTTAGAATGATGCCAGAAACTTAGCCAATTGTTGAAATCAATCATTTTCTGCTTGTACTGTGGTATCATTCCGGGTGATGGTAGGAGGCTGCTCAGGGCTAGGGTCATACCCGCCTGGGCTACATAATCTGGGAGCTCCTCCATGTCTCTTTTCATGTAGTCTAGGGATGTACATCTCAGGTCATTCACACCCACATGTACAATGACAGAATCATATTTGTACCTGTTGTTGAGGGACCAGAGTGTGTGGGTTTTGTGGCAGACACTGGCACCTGACAGGCAGCTGACTGTTACTTTTTCCTTATGTATATGAGACATCGGTGTGCTTCACTATTGAATACCCTTATGACTAGTGTGTTGGGCATGCTGTTTTGCCTTAGGGCTTTGGTTGAGTACACCGTTTAGGAGGGTTATGTGTCTCATGATTAGTGTTATGTTGTTATGGTAGAATACAGTTCTGCCTTGGAGGTCTCTGCTGTTTGGGTAGATTTTTATTGAGACCTCCACAAAGGTGGGTGTGTGGTTTGTGTTTTTATGTGAAGGCAGTGCTGGTGTGTGTTCTGGAGGGCTGTGTGTTTCATGTGGTGTGGTGCAAGTGTTGATCTTCTCTTCTTGACCAGCCATTCCAGTCTTGGCTGGAGACTGTGTGGCTTCTAATTTGGATATATAAGTGCATCTCTTGCAAGTCTGAGTATTGGGAGGTAAGAGGAGAGGGTTATCAGTATACATGAGGCAGTTGCTACATTGCCTCAGGATGCCCAAGTTCACCAGGTTAACAGAAGAAAGCAGACGGAACTGACCTTTAGACATGCCTGGAGGGGTGGGCATTAATAATAAGTACTGGAGTTTCCTTGTAGAACATTTAGTGCTAGTAGCACTTTTGTGTGCTGCAATAATTGCTACATGAAGTCTGGTAAAGTGCTAGACAAATAAGCTAGTAAAAGTGCAGGAGAGGAGAGAACTAGCAGATCTCAGAAGCTTACAAACAGTCCAGGACACAGCAGATAAACAAGACACATTTGCATGACAGATTCTTATCTCAGTGTAACCCCACCTCTGGAACAAACTTCTACTACATGTCAAACAGAATAGCCGTCTTGCCACCTTCATGTTAAACTTAAATAACTGGCTGGACAGCCTTATATGCTCCTTGGTCTATCTTATTTTTTTCTCCTTAAGACTGGAGGGGACATTTGATTATTGTTTATTGGCTAGGCTTGCATTGTTCTATTGGCTGATCACCCAATAATTACCTACAAACCTATGAAACTAAAGAACTTGTGAACCTGTGCAGATGACTTTATACTACTGGGGTGCTGCTTAGACCCCTTCACTTCAGACACATTCAAACAACTGCTGAGCTTGCTCTAGCCCAGCTAATATGTATATACACCAACATGCCTGACTAAAAACATATTACACAATCCTTTTTTAGGTATGTCATTAACCAATATACTAGACGTGCATATATCTAAAATATAACATAATTTTCAGTGAGCATTGCTCAATGCTATCATATTGATCTTTTAAATACTGAAACTCCTGCTCTGGATAATGTTAAGGGCTCCTCATTTCCTCAAAAGAAGAAATTTCTCTATTTAACCTGTAGGTCTGTATTGATGGATCCAAAATGTATAGCTGCAGCAGGACTACTCATGTATTACAGTGCTTTAATTCTGTTGTCTGCCCTTGCAAAATAATATAAATAGCAGTGCAGTCAGAGATAACACCTGCACCTGGTTAACTGGTGACCATTGCAATGAAAGGAGATACTGCCAGCCCAGCTAGCTGGAATTTTGTAAATAATTATATGTCATTGGTGAATATTGAAGTGATTTGTGTAAGATGCTTGTGTTACAAATGTATAAGAACTGTATGTCATGTGTATATCAGACTGGTTTCTACAGGCATGTGCATTAAAAAAAGGATATTTTATAAAGTGCTTGTACTTAAAATGTAACCACAGTATGCCCTACTGGAAAAGAACAGAACTGTACATGCACTATTGTAACTGTTTAAATGTATATATTTAACAGTGGAAACTGGAATACAGGAGGTTAACTTCAGAAAAATAACTGAAATTAAATTACTTCATAGCTTTGCCATAAAAGATGGTCCCCAGGATTCATGAAGGTTCCGTGCAAGAATAAGTTATTCTTGCACAGAACTGACCATGTCCGTGTAGAGCAGCAGCTCACCTTGCATATTCATGAAGGTGCGCTGCTGTACTCTTAAACGGACATGGTCTGTGTGTACAAGCACAGGGGGGTGTCTGAGAGCAGTGCTTTCACTATACACACATCCCCTGCATTCCATAATTGCCTTACGGCAATTTAAATATGGCGAGAGTGTCGTTGGACACCATTTCTTGTCAACTGGACAAGTAATCTGGACAAAGCCATATGCAGATGTCAGATATTGCTCTCACAAATATACAAAGTGGATAGAATGACAGGCTTCACATTAGCATGAAGTACACAAAGGGTATGAAGTGTAAAACTCAAATGTCTATCATTGTTTCATAATGCAGTCCCTAATGCTTTGCCACTAATTTGCCAGAAAGCCACAATTGTATGAAAAATGGACCAAAAATATAAGGCAAATATCTGTGCAGTCTGTGACAATCTGTACAGTTGAGAGGTATGGCAGACACTGTTAGTATCCATGGAGCATAACTCTCAAATGCAAATTCTATCATGTCATCACCGTTTTAAAAGCATAGCCCCCCCCCCTGACAGATAATGTTGCAGAAATCAACGAGCATACCCCATACAGTACAAAAACAAAACACAACAGTTCACATTTTTTTTTCAGTCCACAATAAAGTTTAAGCATAGCTGAGCGGGTGTGCACATCATGCAGCTCTGCTCAGCCTAGCTTATACATCATAAGGCGCTATATATATATATATATATATATATATATATATATATATATATATATATATATATATATATGTGTGCAAAAGTATCGCAAAATGGTTAGAGCATTTGCTTTGCAAATAGTCATTTCTGGTTCGATCCCCATTAAAACCAATTCACATTTTACATATGAAAGCAGTACATAATTTATTTTTTTAATAATTAGGTAGTAATTAACATATGTTTGTTAACCAGAGTAGAGTAATAGGTCCAGATGTGAGGTGTCAGTGTAATAAAGTTGTGAAACCCCCATATAAACACAAGTGCCCCATACAGTATTGTCACACAAGAATAAATGTAATGAAAGCACATTGGGGGATGTCAGGGGAAGGTAAACAGAATTATAATATGTTAGGAATGATGAATTAATCCCATGCAGTTGATAGTCCATAAAATAAAACATAAGCAATGTTAAGCATTGCACAGCAATGCTGACCAGGTGTAAGCATTGTGTAAATATGAATGCTAAGCAATGAGTAGCCCAGCTAAGTGGATTTGCCCATTGGTAAGCAGTGTGGAACCTCCCCTTTAAGTACTGCCAACCTTAGCTAAGCAGGTTTGCCAGTAACGTAGCTTAGCTCAGCATATTCAAAAACGTCCAATCACGGGAAAGGGTGGGAAATTGGCCTTATTTAAACCTCGCAGGCAGGAATACAGCTCATAACTCGTTGCAGCTCCCCACTGTAGGCAATATGGCAGGTGTTGGAGAGGGCATGTGTTTGCAGGCGCAATGCTATGGCATACAGGAGTCCAAGGTCATGGTAGGATTCCCTGTTAAAAACTATGATGTGAGACTGCTGCAGGACCAGTACCAGGGCTACCAAAATAAAGTGGAGGCCTTGAAAAGTCTCGCCTGTGACCTCACCAGTGCCACTGGTATCCCTCAGACTGATGAGCATGTCCAGCACCACTATGCCGACATGAAGCGGAGGAAGAGGGAGCTCTTGGACCAGTGGGTCCAAGAAGCATGGCAGAGGGGTGTGTCCCTGGCATGTGTAAGTATTCATATCAATAACTGTTTACCAAAGACCAGCCTGTGTATGTGATGGATAGTTATGCATAAATGTTTCTCTATCTTCTTTACAGCTCCAGCTGAGTGAACCAGGAAGCCCATGCCAGCAGGGTGCAGCGGCTGTGTCGTGAGGCTGGTGAGTAACAATCTAGCTTGTAGTATTCATGCCAAGTAAATATAAAGGAGTAGAATGTCACTTGGCAGCATTAAAAATGGGTATAGTGTGTACCGAATAAAGCAGACAATATTACAGTAATAGTCTCATATAGGTTATATATAAATAAAACTGTAACTGCCTGTCAATAAAATTCAAAACCCTGGACTGGTTGTGTTTACTCTAGTATAGTATTAATTGAAATGTGTAAAGATTATGCATAGCAGCTATAATTCTGAAAGCATTAAACAATCAAGTCTCATCTGATAAAGTTAGTGCCTCTGTAAGACACGAGATTAACTGATATTAAAAATGTCACCCACCAAGATCTGATATCTGAATAGTAATGCTTGTGTTAACCACTGTTTTCCACACTGTGCTATGTCAAAAGGTATGTATAGGAATGTATGTATACAAATGTTGTAATTACAGGGTCAGATTGTACAATAAAGAGAGAATGACACAGAAATAATTCAAGAAAAAGACAGCAGTTTCTCAATAGCATCTTCTAATGAAACACAAACTTGTTGTATTTTTATCAGAAACAGCCACAGTTCAAATCCCAGGAGTGGCAGTAAGCTGTATGCATAATTTCAACTAGTATTTTGTGAATATGTGTAGAAACAGTCAGGTAGTGTTAACAAACATTCCCTCCATAGGTGTTCCAGGAAAGAGGATGTATAAAGTAGCTATAAAAAGCCTGTAGTTATACTGTGTCCAACACCCATGGTCCAACCCCAAGGCTGCAAATGACAGCAAGGTAAGTACATGCACCAAGTGGTCTCCACCAAGAAATGTTCAAATGTGTCATGCTGTCACAGCTACCGGTCCCTCATACCAGCAACTAGGGTGACCAATAGAAATCATGGCAGAGTATGTCAGTAGCACACACACACACACACACACACACACACACACACACACACACACACACACACACACACACACACACACACACTATGAGTGCACATATGTAACGCTGACTATGTGAATATGGGTAGAAACAGTCAGTTTGTATTAACAAACATTCTTTCCACAGGTCTTCCTGGTAAGAGAAGGTATAAAGTAGCTATAAGAAGGCAGTAATTATGCACTGTGTACAAACATACCACTGCCCAACCCAAGGCCATAGGTTGTAATAATACTTGTAGAGTGATGATTAGAGCAATGATCATTAAAGCTGTGAGCACTGCAAGAATCTACATTTGTGAACTGACATCTCTCTCTCTCCCCCACCTTATCTTTACCAGTAATCTAAACACATAAATGAATGGGTATGTTTTCTACCAAACCTACTGTTGGGACATGTGTCCTATTGTTCTACAAATGTTGAAATGTATTCCAGTTAATGTTCCCAGTTCAAATACTATCATTGGTGGCCTGTTGCTATCAATGTAACATGCATGCCAGTGTAATGCCCACTGTAGTTCCATATATGCATGTGTTCTGTTTGCTATGCAAATGTTCCAAATCTGTTGTTTTGGGTTAATGGGAATACTCATGCATGTTGTTATAACTAATCCTGGAATGTGTTTACCATCACTAAATAACATATGTTCTAAAACTGCAACACTATAGCACATCTGGGAAGGTTGATCCCAGCAGATCTGCCTCTCCTGCCTCATCTGGCCAGGGCACTAGGCCCCAGCATGTCTAGGACCCACTCTGGGACCTCCTTTTCAGCTAGTCCTACACCACCTTCGGGAGGAACAGCCTCAGGGGATGGGGCTCATCCCCCTGGGCGTGGGCACGGACAGAATCTTATCACCCAAAGCCAGGTCCAGGGACTGGTACATAGCAAGCTCAACAAGGAATTGGGAGATCTGCTATGCCAGCTTGAGGGCAGTGTGGTACAATTAGAGGGTCAACCTGCCTCTCCTGCTCAGCCCTCAGCACAGCCATCTTCGGGGCTATTAAGGTGCAGTGGTGACTGCCCATGGGTGAAAACCTCAGTCCCACTGTATCCATTTGGGGGCTTGTGCACTTATATATATATATATATATATATATATATATATATATATATATATATATATATATATATATATATATATATATATATATATATATCTAGGCTAACCCTTGTGTTTATAAGGTAAACACCTTAACCATTATGCCATCCTCCCACCCCTGGAGGATATATATATATATATATATATATATATATATATATATATATATATATATATATATATATATATATATATATATATATATATATATTAAAGATGTCAGTACCCTGCTGTTTTATCACACTGGAATGTGATCACTGTTTACCAGGGCTGAGGTATGCTTAGCAAGTTTCAACATCACAGACATTGCCAACATCCTAGCTGACAGGTTCAGTGCAAACTTCTCCCCCACCTCCCCACCAAAAGGGCAAATATCTATCCCAGCAGAGTGCTGCCCCCCTGACATCTCAGATGCTCAGGTAAGAGCCCTCTCCAAAGCAAAAACACAGCATCAATGGGACCAGGTGTCCTGGCTCGTCCTACATGAACTCCAAGAAGAGCTTAACCCAAACATAAAACTACTGTTCAATCTCAGCCTTACTACAGGATATGAACCCAAAGAGTGGTGTACAGCAACGGTGGTCCCTCTCCACAAAGGTGGTGCCTCAACGGATCCTGGAAACTATCGCCCCATAAGCCTGACTAGCTTGGTCTGCAAAGCTATGGAAAGGATCATCATGGACCTTATAAATAAAGATATTGGGGACCTACAGACACTGGATCCTACTCAGTTCAGCTTTGTTAAGGGCAGATCCTGCCTCTTAAAACTTGTTGATTTCTTTGAAACAGTCACCAAGGCCATTGATGAGGGGAAGGTGGTCCACACAGCCTACCTGGACCTCGTAAAAGCCTTCGATACAATACCCCACTCGGGCATGATAGATAAGCTCACCAGCTTAAATATAAACCCTTATGTCACTAGATGGTTTGCAAACTGGCTCAAAGACAGAACCCACATGGTTAGAATTGCTGGAGCCATGTCAGACTCCAAACCAGTTACAAGTGGCATCCCACAAGGCTCAGTCCTGGGACCTCTCTTGTTCGGTATATATTTCTCAGAGGTACAGGCCAACATGGAAGGACTGTGGCTGACCAAGTTCGCAGATGACTGCAAACTGGGCACCATAATCGACTCTCCAGCTGACACAAGCATCCTCCAAAAGGGCCTCATAGAAACAGACAACTGGTACCAGAGCCACGGCCTCAAGCTAAACGCCAAAAAGTGTATAGTCATCCCCTTTGGCAAAAACAAAGTGCCCACAAATTACCACATAAGTGGTAATCCATTAAGTACGGAAGAAGTAATTAGGGACCTGGGGACCCAAGTTGATAGCAATCTCTCATTTGACAACCACATGGCCAAAGTGGTTAGAAAATCATTTTATATAGCCCACCTAATCATGAAGGGATTCACATCTAGATCAGGGGAGGTCATTGTGCCTCTTTACTCATCCCTCATCAGGCCCATAATTGAATACAATGCCCCTTTTATAATGTACCTTACCAGATACCTGCAGCAACTGGAAAGACCCCAAAAGTACCTCACCAAGAGGATCAAAGGGCTCAAACAAATGCCATATGCTGCCCGGTTAAAGAAACTCCAGCTCTACTCAGTGGCATACCACCTGCTCAGAGGCGATCTGTGCCTGACGTATAAAGCCATGTCCAACCCGGAATTAATGGACATGCTGCACCTCAGAAAATCCAAATCCCATCAAGCTACGCGCTCAAGAGACTTGAACCTCAGCACTGAAATAAATAGGACATGCTGGAGGGACAGATTCATAACCCAGAGGCTGCCTTCACTCTGGAATAAAATCCCAGTCCAGGTTAGGCAGAGTCCCTCATTGACTCTCTTCAAGAGGAATCTTGATGAGTGGATGGGGGATCGTAGGTTTACCCCGGGTATCACTTCTGTGTCACTGTTAGACAGAGGCACAGTATACTAACCTCAAAAAAGGGCATAGCAAAATTAATTTAAAATGGGTGGTGAAAGCCAAACACACTCTGGCTAGGCTTATAAATGCCCTAGGGCAGATAGCCTAGTCTGAACCTATGAACCTATGAACCTATGAACTTAAATGTAAATGCTAAGATTTGCACACTGGTAAGTTCATAGGTTCATAGGTAAGTACTAGGCTATCTGCCCGAGGGCATCTATAAGCCTAGCCAGAATGTGTTGGCTTTTGCTGCCCCCTTAGATTAGCTCCCTGTGCTTTGGTCCAACAGAGCCATTAGTTCCTTGTGCCTCTGTCCAGCAGAGCCACTGCAGTGATCCCCGGGGTAAATTTTCTGTTTCCCATCAACTCGTCAAGGTTTCTCTTGAAGAGTGTTAATGAGGGGCTCTGCCTAATGTAGATTGGAATCCTGTTCCAAAGACTGGGGAGTTTCTGGGACAAGAATCTATCCCTCCAGCACATCTTATTTATCATTGTGGTGAGGTTTAGATCCCTAGATCGTGTGGCTCTTGGGGATTTTTTTTTAGGTGGAGCATGTCCATCAATTCTGAGTTGGACATGGCCTTGTATGTCAGGCAGAGATCACCTCTGAGTAAGTGGTATGCAACAGAGTACAGCTGGAGTTTCATCAGTCGGGCTGCATAGGGCTTATGTTTGAGGCCAGTGATCCTCTTGGTGAGGTACTTCTGTGGTCTTTCCAGCTGTTGCAGGTATCTTGTAAGGTATATCCCAAACGGGGCGTTGTACTCTATGATGGATATGATGAGTGATGAGTAGAGGGGCACAATAACCTCTTTTGTTCAGGATGCAAACCCTTTTGTGATTAGGTGGGCCACATAGAAGGATTTTCTAACCACCTTGGCAATATGATTATCAAAGGAGAGATTACTATCTACTTGGGTCCCCAGATCCCTTATTACATTTTCTGTATTTGGGGGACTACCACGTATGTTGTAGTTCGCGGGTACTTTGTTTTTTTCCAAAGGGGATGACTATGCACTTTTTGGAATTTAGCTTGAGGCCATGATTTTGACACCATCTCAGTGAGACCCTTCTGGAGGATGTCTGTATCAGCTGCAGAGTCAATTATGGCCCCCAGTTTGCAGTTGTCTGTGAATTTGATCAGCCATAGTCCTCCTGTGCTTGTGTGTACCTCTGAGAAGTATATACCGAACAGGAAGGGTCCCAGGACTGAGCCCTGGGGGACGCCACTTGTAACTGGTTTAGAGTCAGACCTAGAGCCTGCAACTCTCATCATGTGGGTTCTATCTGTGAGCCATTTGGCAACCCATCTCATGATGTAGGGGTTTATGTTCAGGCTGGTGAGCTTGTCTATAATACCAGAATGGGGAATGGTGTCAAAAGCCTTTGTGAGGACTAGGAAGGCTGTGTGGACCTCCTTTCCCTCATCTAAAGCCTTGGTTACTGTCTCAAAAAGTTCACCAGGTTTAAGAGGCATAATCTGCCCTTAACAAAGCCAAACTGGGTAGGGTCCAATGTTTGAAGGTTCCCAATGTCTCTGTTAATGAATTCCATGATGATGCACTCCATAGCCTTGCAGACCAGGCTAGTCAGGCTTATAGGGCGATAGTTCCCACGGTCCATTATGACTCCACCTTTGTGGAGCAGGATAACTGTTGCTGTGCACCACTCTATGGGTACGTAGCCTGTAGAGAGGCTGAGTTTGAACAGTGTGTTTAGGTGAGGGGTTAGTTCATTTTGGAGCTCATGTAATACACAGCCTGGGATGCCGACTGGTCCCATTGAAGCTGTAATTTTGGCTTTGGATAGGGCTGTTTTAACCTGTGTGTCAGTGATTGCCAGGACACTACATTCTTCTGCTATGGTTATGGGCCCTTTAGGGGGTGAGAGGGGGGTGAAGTTTGCACTAAACCTGTCTGCCAGAATGTTGGCAATATCAGTCGGTTCAGTGTATTTTGTGCCATTCTGCACTAACTCAGAGCAAATCTGAGAGTTTCCACTTAGGTTCTTGACATAGCTAAAGAACACTGTGGTTATCTTTGGAGTCCTTGGCAATTTTTCTTTCGAAGCTCGCCTTGGATGATTTTATGAGGGATTGTAGTTTCTTGTTGATACTGATCAGGGATGTCTTTCCTTCTTGGGATTTCACTCTTTTCTGCACTAGTTTCCTCCTTCTTTTGTGTAGCTTGTTTATGGCAGGGGTCCACCAGACTGGTTTCCTTTTCTTGGAGCAGTGAGTCTTGGTTTTGCTTTGGATAGCACGATCCATGCATTCTTGCAGGTGCTCATAGAGTGCCTTTGTAAGGGATTCAGCAGCTTGGACAGCATTGTCCTTTAGCATGGGGGCTGTGAACCTTTCCACCTCGGTCTTAAGTAACGGGAAGTTTGCTTTTGAAAAGTTTTTCACGGTGGTTTCCTTGATTGGGGGTGGGGCGGAATGTGGATATCCAGAGTGATTAGTCTATGGTCTGATCTAACCAGTGAGGGTTTGACCTCCGGTGAAGAACACTGATCGCCCATGTTGGTGATGACCAGGTCCAATATGTTGTTACCTCTGATGGGAGTGTTGACCAGTTGATCCAGGGAGTTCGAGTTTATAAATTCTAGGAAGCATTGGGCAAGGGAGTTAGTAGTTGAGTAGTTCTCCCAGTTAATGTTTGGGTAATTGAAATCACCCAATATTAGGGCATTTGGTAGGACCTTCATATTTTCCAGTGTCTCCAGAAATGCAGAATGGGGGTCCTGGATCTTGGTGGGTGATCTGTAGCAAGCTTCAATTTGAATTGCAGTTTTTCCCGTTGTTTGTTGCACATGGATAATCTCTGAGGCATTGTGCTGTGCCACTAACCAGGAGGTGTGGTTATCTTTGATGAATATGCACCCCCACCTTTTGTGTTTCGGTCCAGGTTCTGTGGCCAAAAGTATGGTATGAGTTATAGCCTGGTAGTGCTGGGGTGCTCTCTGGTGCCTTAAACCAGGTTTCTGTTACTGCACAGATATCGATATTCTCCATACTGAGGAGTGCTTTGAGTGCATGCATTTTGAGGTTTAGACTTCTGTCGTTGAGTAGCATTACCCTCAGTTTTTGGTTACTTGTCCTATTTACGGTGGTGGGTTTGTCTTTTGAGCCTTGCCCAAAAAGGGACTATGGGGGTGGCAAAAGCCTTGGCCAGTATTCGAAAGCCTAAGGGTGACAGGTGCAAGCCATCTCTTGCGATGCAATGTGGCTTATCGAGCATGTTATCCCAGGTCGACAGATACTGGATCCCTTTTGAGTGACACCAGAAACTTAGCCAATTGTTGAAATTTATCATTACTTTCTTTATACTGTGGCATCATTCTTGGTGAAGGCAGGATGCTACTCAGGGTCAGGGTCATACCAGCCTGGGCTATGTGATCAGAGAGCTCTTCCATGTCTCTTTTCATGTAGTCCAGGGAGGTACGTCTCAGGTAATTCACACCAAAATGGACAATGACAGAGTCGTATTTGTACTTGTTCTGGAGTGACCTGAGTGCTTGTGTTATGTGGCAGATCCTGGCACCTGACAGGCAGCTAACTGTATCTTCTCCTTGTCCAGCCTAGTTAGTGGGACATCAGTGTGCCTGACTATAGAGTCGCCTATTACTAGTGTGTTGGGTATGTTATTTTGCCTTAAGGGCTGTGATTGCATGGCACACTGATTATGTGATGTATGTGTTTCATGGTTTGTGATGGGGTGTGGAGGTTGCTTGAGTGTCTGCTTTGGAGGTCTCTGTTGCTTTTGCAGATTTTTATTTAGAGCATCCGAGTATGTTTTCGTCTATTTATATGTGTTATTTTCCGGTGTTGGTTTAGTAGGTCTATGTGAGACTGGTGGTGTGCTGCAAATATTTTCCTTCTCCTCTTGACTGTCAGTTCCAGTCTTGGGATGAGAGAGCTTTGCCTCCAGTTTGGCTGTATAATTGCATCTCTCGCATATATTAGTGTTTGGTGGTAGGAGGAGAGGGTTGTCTGTGTACATGAGGCAGTTGTAACATTGCCTCAAAATGCCCAGATTCACCAGTTGGACTGGAGAGTACACTTGAAACTGCCCTTTGGACATGCCTGAATAGGTAAAGTGAGCTGTTTTACTGATTAGCTGGTAGGGACTAATAGAGAGCCTTGTCCTTCTGGGGGGTATAGGGGGTCAAGTTCTAGGGTTAATTAGTGCTTGCTATGAGTTTTGAGCAAGTGCTGGGCTGTGAAATGAATGGTTTGAGTGCTTAAGTTGAAAGTTTGTCTAGTTCCAAGGGAAAAATTGAAGAGCAGACTTCGTGGAGCCGGGAATAGTTTAACCCTAGCTAACCGGCATCACCCGGCGCACAAAACCGAGTAAATGCAGTTTTTATAGCAGGGAAATGAAAGAGATAGAAACAAGCCCAAAATTGTAAATAAACTACTAACATCTGAGCTACAGCAAACAAGGCACACAAATTTCAGAAAGAAACAGATCAAATAAGCAGCCACAATAAGCATTTAACCAGAAATTCCAGGCTCAGAAGGGCAGAATCTAGCCTCTCCTCCCACAAGAGTGTAGACTACAAACCTTCTTAATGTAAAATAACTGGCCTGAAGCCCAAGTCCTTAAACCAGAACTAATGCGTCTAGAACTAGTGAAGCCTACATGGTGTAAGCGCCTATGCGTTTAACCATATGTTAGCACCGCTTACCGTCACGCAACCTCACGCAAACATGCTTAAAGCTGCTCAAAACCACCTCAATCACTCTGCATCCAACAGTCCTTGTTCTGTCTAGCAATAAAACAATCAACCTTTGCAAGTCTTGAACTCAGAACCCCATTGTCAAAGCAATTTACCAGCAAGCCACCCCAGCTGTATGGCTTTAGATTTTTTTCTCAAACATACCCTTCTTTACAGCCAGTTTATAATAGGGAAGAGACACTGTGCAATTAGGAAGGAATGGTATCTTTAAATATATACATACATATATATATATATATATATATATATATATATATATATATATATATATAGAAACATACATAGAGAGAAAGAGATATGTAGGGAGATCTGTATAGGTGTACAACAATATATCAATATATTACCAATAAATACTGAGGTGTATGTGTGTGTGTGTGTGTGTGTGTGTGTGTGTGTGTGTGTGTGTGTGTGTGTGTGTGTGTGTGTGTGTGTGTGTATGTGTGTGTGTGTGTGTGTGTGTGTGTGTGTGTGTGTGTGTGTGTGTGTGTGTGTGTGTATATATATATATATATATATATATATATATATATATATATATATATATACACACACACAGCCAGACAGACAGCAACGTCTTATTTTGAATGTGACAAGTCAAAAATGGTATAAGCCAGGCAGTACATGATATACACACACTTGCCAGTGCTGGGATTAGAACTCCTGTCTGTCTAGTTACATCTACTATAGTTTTACATAGTTACCACTTGCACTACAGAGGTTACTGAACTTTCACATGGCCAAAGCTGCTGATAACTGCACAGCTGTGGTAAAGTATTACAGGTGGCAGACTGCCTTCTGCTCCACCCTTACATCATGCTAGATCTTTCAGTCTTGCACTTCAACTAGCATTATGGCTTGGCACTTCACCAGGTTTTTGCATCAAGAAGTATGGCACACCTGGGAGCGGGCAGCAGTACTCATTCATCACATATGTAGCCCCAGTACTTACTGGTTATCTCCACCCCCTCCTGCCATGTTTGAAGGGCAGTTTAATGTGCTTTCACCGATTAACCTGGTGCACTTGTCCATTCTAAGGCACTGTTGCAACTGCCTCATGTACACAGACAACCCTCCCCTCAAAACTCCAAACACTCAGACCTGTGAGAGTTACCAATATATCACCCAATGTGGACATATGCACTCTTCAGCAAAGACTGGACTAGCAGGTCAAGAGGATAAGATTGACATCTGCACCACACCATGTGGAACACATAGCTCACCATGACACCCACTTTGACAGCCATGACATACAGTGAAAAGCCACACGCCCACCTTCCTAGAGACACTCAATGAACATTTACCCAAACAGCACAGACCAGCAAGGCAGGCACCCACTCAGACACCATAACATGGCATATGCCAAGGGACACATATTTAACCTACACAGTGTGCCCCTCAACCTAAGCTCCTAAGGCTAACCACCTTGCACAATACAGTGATCATGGGTAACTCAATATTGAGGCACACACATATCCCACTCACTAAGTTGAATATGGAACAGGTAACAGCCAAATATCTATCACATGCCAGCATCCAACACATGACACAGCCAGTCATGTCACTCCACAACAACTACGAGTATCACTCTGTATCCATGTGGGTGCAAATGAGTTGGGACACACCTCCCTAGACTACATGACAAGAGACATGGTTTATCTCTCTGATTATCTGGTCCAGGCAGGTATGACAGTAGCCCTGAGCAGTGTACTGCCATCACCCAGAATGATGCTGTGGTGCTATCAACAGATGACTGACTGCAACATTGGCTTGCATGTTTTGTGTCATTCTCAGGGGATCCAGTACCTGTCTGTTTGGGATGACATGATTGATAGAACTCAGTGACTTGCCACAGATGTTGTACATCTGTCGGGGCTGGGTTTCCAGGTACTGGCTAATTGTCTTGCCACACCTATGATGCCTTATTAGGCAGTGTTCCTAATGTAACTACCACCATAACAGCTAGACATGTATGCAATCTGAGGCTTATGCTGCTCAACAGTAGACATCTAACTGTCAGGATGCAGTCAGTCAAAGCACTCGTTGGAGTGGAGGACACATCTGCTGTAATGGAGAGGTGGTTCACAGCAGCAGACAGCAGACCTGTAGTATCAGGCTATGACACATTCCACAGCTGTCAGCTCCCAAGCATGGACCACACCACACCTCCATAGGTGGTGTTGTCTCCATATTCATTATGGCTAGGAGCACCTCCAGACTAGTATTCCAGCATAATGCATTGGAGATACTTCCGATACAACTGCCTTGGGGTAATAGTGCAATCCAGATGATAGCCTGCTATGGGTCCACATCTATGTCCCTAGACTGGCAATGCACATTCCTCAACACCCTGCATCTATGATGGTCCAACGCAATACAGACATAGTATGAGTTGTCAACTACCCCTCCATCACCTGGGGACAGTAGCCAAGTGCCAGTACAGTGGCCCAACACTTCTGAGATTCATCATTTCCAATGCCCTGGACCAGCTCATACTGACCCCTGGTAGAGGATGCAACAACCTTGACCTGTGTTGACTACTTAAATATAGGCATATATGTCAATCCCTGCATGGTGAGATCCACACAGGCTGTAATCAACATGGAACTCAACATGTCAGCCACACCCCCACAAAGGTAACCACCTTGCAAAACCTCTCCAAAAATGACTCTGCAGCCATGAAAACAGGGGTGGATGTCTTCACTGCACCCATGGCAATGCGAAATAGCTGCATGACTGTGGAATCATACACATATGCACTATACAAACAGGTACATAAATGCATGGTACTAGCCAGAGCCAACAGAACCCAGACACTGTCCTCCAAACACTGGGTGACAATGTGATGGTCCCCTGCCATTACTAAAGCGTACATCAGAAGGAAGACCTGTTGCAGAGAAAGATGGTGTCCCATGACTGTTGAACTCCCTTATTAGCCTCAAACACAACTTTGGATCCCTCATGGGATCCTCTACAGGCATCTATGATGGCATACATGCAGCAGACACTGGTGACAATCACAACAACTTTTGATATGTACATTGACAACCTCCACAGCATTAAACACAAGTGCTGTGAGTTACTGCACAATGCTAATACCTATCCTGAGACAGCAGATATTGGCCACAATCTTGGCAACATATTCAGTGCCAGCTTTATCCCTCTCTCCCCCCAGAAGTGAAGTTCTGAGTGAATGTGTTCTCATATGCTGTATCCCATTTCTGTTCTAGACATCTGTATGTCGCCAGGATGTGGCCCTGCAGCAAGACCATGGGATATGGCAGTGTGGTAACACATCCACCATGTCATAGGCGGGGTACAGTCTGTGCACAGAAATCACAGGTCTGTAACACAGTGATTGCATATGCCTCAAAGATTATAGGGCTGAGAGTTGTACATAAATATATGTTGATTTACAGCATCTGTTGTAGAATGGATTTGTTGGTAAGTGTTGTGGTTTGGACACACCTCCGATTGCTAATAACCACAGCCACAGGGGATACTCATCAACCAAATATACTGAGATTACTATTCACGCATACACACACACACGCACACACACACACACACACACACACACACACACACACACACACACACACACACACACACACACACACACACACACACACACACACACACACACACACACACACACACACACACACACACACACATTTGCCAGTACTGAGATCCATAGGTTCATTGCTTCATAGATGTGTAGTAGGTGAATGGGCCTGAAGGCTCTACAAGGCTAGCCCAAGGGAATACTCTGTCATCAGGCCACATGAAAATAGTCCCCAGTGTGGCTCAGGAGTATAGTCACTGGAGTAGTTCCCACGGGTGGGTGTTGCATTCCCCATCCACTCATCCAGATTTCTATTGTGGGTGGCCAGTGATGTGCACTGCTTCACATGTATGTGATTTATATTCCATAACATGGACAGTGTCTGGGTTGTGCACATGTCCCACATGCATGTTCTTTTAAGTGTGGAAGTGTGTGTGAGGTCTCTGGGGCATGTTGTGTGGACAGATTGGTATCTTCAGAAGTAGCATTCCTGACCTCATTTGGTAAGACATAGCTATGTAACTGAGGTAGTGATTGCACCTCTATAGACAGTATGATACAGGGATTCATTGGAGTTATTGGAGTCTGTCCATATAGGGCATGTGTATAAGGCATGGTATTCCCTTTGTGGGGTACGTTTGCAGACTCTACAGTTGTTGCAGGTGTCCAGTGGGGAACATGCCAAAAGGGCCACTGTATACATTGATTGGGCTACTGAGGAGATGGAACAGGGTGCCATGTCCTTTTACTTGCTGGATAACACACACTCAGGAGATGTAGCACATCAAAGTACTTTCTGATGTCAGTGGCACTGTTGTGGTCAACAGGCAGATGACTGTAAACCTGTGTTCCCCATTCTGTTATAACAGCGTCACTGTTCAGTGGACTACCACCAATGTATTACTTTATGTGAGCCATGGTGTTCCCAAAGGTAATGGCAACACATCTCTTGGCATTGAGGTAATGTCCAGGGTTCTGACAACAGTTATAGGTGTCAAGTGGCCTTTGGGTGTGATGTCAACATCACATGGATTGGGAATGCTACCACCCACCTTACTGTTGCATGCAAACATTATCAGCCAGGGTGCCTTTGTGTTCTCCTGCAACTCAGAAGGGTAGATCCCAAATATTAGAGGACATGGGTCCATACCCTGTGTGACACAAGTCATGTCTGGTCATTGGTTTGACATGGAGTCCACTGCAATCACACTGTGGGTACTGTCTGTGAGACAATTTGGAGGAGAACTACTGATATAGTGGTTGCTGCCTAGCCAAGTGTATTTGTGTCTGATTCGTGGGTGGAGAGTTGTCTATGAGCATTAAAAGGGTTGCCTATATTGTTAACTAATCCATACTGTCACATAGTCATTGCATATGGCACCACACATTTAGGGCTGTGGATTGTCTACACCAACCTCTATGGTGTTTAACAACTGTTGGCCTTGTAATGTGGACATTGGGACATATACTCGGTCCTCAATATAATAATTTAGCAAAACCCACCCCCGAAAAGATCCTGTTGTTACACAATCACACCAACACCTACATAGGATACTGATGACACACACACACTTGCCAGTACTGAGCTTTGAACTCCTACCTAGCTATGGTATGACTACTACAGTGTTACGCATTTATCGAGCATGCCACAGAGGTTATAGGATGGATATTGTCCCAAGGTAATTCTAAGGGTGATGTAGTGGATGAGAGATTTCACAAAATATTTTACCCTACACACACATTTACATTTCCCAGGAGTGAGGCTCACACCTCTATCTATGTTTTCAAACCTTTATGTTATGCATTTACCACACGTAAAACTGATCTTACATGTTTTAGGATTGCCAACAGGTACTCCTAAGGTGAATGATTTCTGCAGGACTGCTATAGTCAGGCACTGAGAAGTGTACTGGGTGTAAATGGGGCCAAAATCTTTAAGGTACAGACACATATGTGTACACACACTTGCCAGGAATAAGATTCAAATACCTACTTATTGCTACTACATTGCTCCACATTTATCACACAGGCCACAGAGATCATAGGTAGAACAGTGTCCAAACATATCTCTAAGGTGAATGACATCAGCAGCAGTGTTAAAAAAGTGGTAAGGGAAGTGCAGTGAGTGTGAATGTCCACAAAATTGGGTCTTTACAAAGACACACACACTCTCTCAAACAAACATTTTCACAGATGCCACAACTGGGATTAGAACTCCTACCTAACTAGTTTGCTATACTATAGTATTACACAGCTATCACAAGTGCCATGGAGCTTATATGTTGGAGAGCTGTCCAAAGGTATCTTTGAAGATGAGTGACATCAACAGCAGTGCAAAAGGAAGGGTAAGGAAAGTGTTGTGAGTGTGAATGGCCACAGAATTACGTCTCTACAAAGACACATAGACTCTCTCACCCAAACACACACATTTCACAGTTGCCAGGACCAGGATTATAATGCCTACCTAACTAGCTTGCTACATTATAGTTTTATGAAGTTATCACAAGCACCACAAAGCTTATATGTTAGACAGCTGTCCGAAGGTATCTTTGAAGGTGAGTGACATCAGCAGCAGTGCTGAAGGAAGGGTAAGGGAAGTGTAGTAAGTGTGAATGGCCACAAAATTAGGTCTCTACAAAGACACACACACTCTCTCACCCAAACACACATTTTTACAGCTGCCAGGACCAGTATTAGGACTCCTACCTAACTAGTTTGCTACAATATAGCATTACACAGTTATTGCAAGCGCCACAGAGCTTATATGTGGAAGAACTGTCCGAAGGTATCTTTGAAGGTGAGTGACATCAGCAGCAGTGCTAAAGAAGATGTAAGGGAAGTGTAGTGAATGTGAATGGCCTCAACCACATTCATCTAGAAACACACACACACACACACACACACACACACACACACACACACACACACACACACACACACACACACACACACACACACACTCACACACAACTTTACATTTGACAGGACTGAGATTACAACTGTTACATGGATACTTATTTGTACTGTAGTGCTACACAGTTATCACGAGCACCACTGAGACTATAGGGCTGAGGGCTAACCAAAGGAATTTCTACATTGAATGACATCAGCACATCATGGGATATAGGCCAATGGGATGTGTACTGGGTGGGAAAGGCCTCATAATGGGATTCTCTCTGTCGCTGTCTGTCTCTCACTTCCCCATGTCTGTTTGTGTGTATGTTTGACATATTATATTATGTTGGCCTTAGATATGTGTCAGTATTCCTATCCAATGTGTGTGTGTGTGTGTGTGTGTGTGAAGTATCAATAATGTACAATTTGGTGTGTGTGCACAGACATCTGGAATAACTGATATCTGTAGTCCACTATGTTGTCAGACATGGGCTTCATTTTTCTAAGTTTAGGAGCATGCCCAGTATGACATTCAATATTGAGTGTGTGCATCCATCCCAGGGAGGGTTGGACTCCAGTTCAGGGTTTTGTGTGCTACAGCTACACCTAGCAAACTGTTTCTGCAGGATATCTGTAGATAGGTTGCCAATATGGAGATACAATGAGCATAACATATGGTGGATACTGTAACTATTGCTGTCTGTGCTGCTTGTGTACCATGGTTGATTGTAGCATAGATTTTCTGACATATGTACCTTTGACACTGTGATGTATCAAGTCATCAACTACTGACAGTTATCATTCTTTGCTCACAGTTATTTACCAGGGAAATACAAGATGAATGAAGCTGAGACCAATATTCTGAGGCATATAGACTACACATTCTGGCACACTCCTGCCATTGTGCAGGGGTAGCTACAGACAATAGACTGCTGGTTCTGTGTAAATGGTCCAGCACCTTGTTAGTATGCTGGCTGGGGATTCCCTTCTTGTGCTATTCTCAACTTAATGGAATGGCCATATCCTGCTGGGGCCATACCTCTCAGCTGTACAGATACAACCAGGTTATCCAGAGGCAAGACTCGTATATCTGGTCAGTTTACCTTCACATTGTGGTTTACAAGCAGTTTTGTGGCTATTCATTCATGGATTTGCAGTCAGGTGGTAGTATGGGTGAACATTAGATTTTCAGACTTCACAAACTCCATGACATCCATGCTTCTACACCCCCCCCCCCGCTGTTATTCTCTCCTCCTCCTAATATTATGTAAGCAATATCTCAGAGATATCCCTATAGTTGGGCCTTTATCCCGGTAGTATTTATGCCCTGGTCCACAGTCCTTGCAGTAGGACATGGAGAGGCATGCTACTGGCATTTGTCAACATGGCCTTGCATTTGTTTTCTGTTTACTGTGTTAGGTTGTTAGTTAGTACCCCTTACATTCCGTACATTGACACTATGGGTGAAGAATGGGCCTTTGCCAGAGGACTATAGGCCATTTGAGAGTGCTGTAGGCCATCTGTAGCAGGTCAGTGTTTTCTGTCAGTCATGCATTCCCAGCCTGCAAGCCAGTGGATTACCCTGGGGTAACAGTGGTGAGTGGTTGAGGTGTTCCTGTCAATCCTTCCTGTTCATATTGACCCATGGGTCTGGATGTGGTCGGGTTGCTGCTTACAGCTAGGGACACACCTGCATTGGACACCTATTCAGCATGCTGCATCATGCATGTATTCCCATACAGAGATGGGTTCATGCTGTACTCATTCCCTATAGAAAGGATATGACCTGTGATAAACCTGTGGCTGATGGTGTGGTGAGCTGGGTGCATGTGTGATATGGAAGCTACTTGCACCTGACTCACACATATACCTGGGACATTCCCCTTATGCTGGCTTGTGTGTGGACATGGGCGGCCTGTCACTTTATGAATGTGCCTTTTGTGGTCTGCTAGTGATTGGCCAGACTACCAGTATTCCATACAAGAGGGACAACTAATGTGATGCTAACCTCTATGTATAATTCCAAACTTGTGTGCAGTTGACAGTTATTTTATATGCACTCTATGTACGTTACTTCCACCTGTGTACTGTTTCTATGTATGGGCCCCCATTCATGGCATGTCCAGTTTTCTGACAGTGACAGATACTGACATCTGGACAATGAGTATGTACAACTGCTGACATGGGTGTAGCTGAGAAGCAATGTGGTTGGCACTGCAGTTGTTGGAACATGGCCCTGTCATCCACTGTACTGTACCTAGGTCACTGAGACACAACCATCCAGGCCCACATGCCGACCACTTCCAGGCAATATTAAACATATAACAAACTTACCACACTGACCCCTGCATATTGTACACATGCAACAATGTAGATTGGGACAGCTCTGGCAATCTGTGCTCCAGTAATATTACTCCTCAAACTTGCATGTTACTGCATTTCTATATGGGATTGGTGGGAGGGGTGCACACCTGAAGACTTTAAACATTTGCAATGACTGTACTGGTATTTCAGTTACTCTGTTGGCTTCCATTTCATATTGTATTGTAACCTATCATGTAAAAATGAGGCATATCAGTAGAGTACACATGTTAGATCTTAATGGCATAAATTTCAGTTTCAGACTTCTTACCCTTCAGAACTAAAATGCAACTGCCAGACCTGTTGTAGTATGTCTATGTAGGTTTGGTGGGGAGCTGTTCCCCATTGCCATCATTTGGGGGCCTTAGCCTGGCCTTTCTTTATGGTCATCTACACCTGTCCTGCTGGGTGAGTTTGGTGGTGGGTATGTGACCCTCATTTACATCCATGTGTGTGACCTATTAACACCCACAGTTATTTGGGCCATTACATGTACTGCGGTGGGAGTTGTCACCTTGTATAGTGCTGCCTAGTATGTTTACACCAGTATTTGTTATGAATTTCCTGCTGTCCCATATAGCTGTTAGCTGTCTGCTGCTACCCCATTCAGCCACCCAATTCCCTTGCATGCTTTCATCCATATCATACATACAAGTATGAGAACATACTACTCCATTCAATAACTGATAGGAAGGGTGACTTACCTTGTTGCTGGGCCAGTACTGAGGACAGTGCTGAAGGGCTGACTATGTCAGATGCACATAGTACACTCCCTATACATGGTAAAGCACAGGTAGTGTCATGTTTGGCATCCCTTTTACTGTATGTGGGAGTCAGAGAGTGGTATCAGTCCCTGAGTCCCTACAGTGTCAGTATGTGTGTTATGCATTCCCCCTTTGCCAAGGCATGGGCATACTGGGCATGCCTCCTTCTGCCTACAGGGGCAGGCTCAGGATGTTCCTCCTCTGTGTCTCTCTGTGCATCTGCTGGCCTTGGCAATGGTGGGGGACTGTGTGGCCCTGCCCCGTGCTGTTCCTGCTGCAGCTGTTTCCACAGGATCATATTGTGTAGCATGGCACATACTATGAACATTTGTGTACATGTAGCTGGACAGTACTGCAAGGCTCCACCGGATATGTATATGTCAAGGCAGTGGAACCATGACTTAAGCATCCCAAACACATGCTCTGCTATGATCCTAGTTTTTGTGTGTGTGTGTGTGTGTCTCATTATGGGTGTTCTTGTTCATGCGTGTGCATTTCTGATGGGTGTCATCAGCCATGGCTCCAGTGCATAGCCAGCATCCACCACTAGATGGCCATATGGGATGTCCCCCCTGGAAAATGCCTGATAGCACTGTGAGCAATGCCAGAAGTGGGAATCTTGATAGCTTCCAGGGCTGCCAGCACACACATTCATGATAATGCCCTGGGCATCGCTCATGACCTGGCAGTTGATGGATGGGAAGCCCTTGTGGTTTATATAGACCCTACACTGCTCACCACGTGGTGGTTTGATGTGGATGTGCGTTCAGTCTATAGCACCAACTACCTCAGGGTATTCTATACAGAAGAGATGCATACTTCTGGTCAACACCTCACGGGTGGTGGGGAAATATATGTGCTCAATGGCATGTGGTGTCAACCTAGATGCTGATGCCTGTGAGACCCCCATGATATCCCGAGTTGGTCTTTGGAAGGTACCTATGACTAGTATTCTTAAGCCTACACATACCTTGGTATCTACTGGGATGGGTTCCCCTTTATTAGTTCTGTGCGTGAGGCATGGCCGGCACAGCTCACAATTTGCTGTAGAATGTCCCTGTCCACACTATAGCGCTCCACTATCTCCAGCTCATGTAGGCCCTGGTAGGTTACCCTGGTTCTGTACACTTTTCTCTGCCTCCTCACTGTGGGTTGGTCGTCAGCATTCTCCTCCTCACCACCCTCAGTCTCTAGCGCATATTAATGGAGTAAAGCAGCTGCAGCCTGTAACATTTTTAGTTAGTTTTGCCAGTTAAAAATTCCCCATCTGTGCACACCAGTGGTGTAGAGCTTGTGGGAAAAAACAGTCTGCAGTGTGTTTGCATAGTTTATAGTAGTGTGTTAGGCTGCTGCATGTCTAATTGGTTGATTCTGATACATTCCACCTGCCAGCTATGCTAGTTCTCCTTGATTGCCTTCCTACTGCTGTTTCCCCTTTCCAGTTCAACCCTATTTCAGCACCGAGGTGTGCCGAGCATACCCAGTGCTCAAATGTAAACAGCGCTGCCATATCCTCTTTGTTTTTTATTTTTGTTTAAAACCCAGTGCGTGGTGCACACATCCGTTTAGGCTATGTACACACTGCTCAGGCATATCTGACACACCCCCTTCCTTAGCTGTGCTTAGCTAAGGGCAAACATGGGCCACAGAGCTCCAATGAGCTTACAGCAAGCATGACACACCCCCTTATGAAGTCATTCAGCTCTTACACTTGCACTTGCACTGTTGTATTGCTGCACCTACATGGTTAGGTAGAAGATGACACTTTGAAGAAATCTGTGATTCAGTATAACTCCCCTCATTTGCATAACCCAGTGTGTAGGTCATTGGTTACTGCACTAACACTGACCCTTTCCCACTGACAACCAGTGCTCCATGGTATTGTTTACATTTTGCATGCCATTGACTATAATGGCAAAATGCAGAATTAACTTAAAATTGACTTTTCTCATTTTTTTTCTTATTTTCGGCATGATCCCATTTGCGAGCCACTGCCCTAGGCTTAAACAGCCAAAATTGGCCAAAAAAAGTTTAATTTTCATAATAATTAATCACTTTTTAATGCCAATAGCCTTATATTTGGCCATTGGCAGGTCTACTGTACATATTACATGCTTTTCCATGAGCTGTCATGCCTCTGTTTTGTCAGTTGCAGAAATGTACTCAGTTATTTTCTGAATACATTTCTGCACTGACACTGTTCTAGCATGGAGACGTAGCAGCTTGGTGAATCACAAAATCACCTCATTTTGCATAGTTTTCACCAGCAAATGAGGTGATTTGCCTAGTTGCCAGTTTGCAGTGCTAGAACAGTGTAGGACCATTCATGCATGTAAAAATGGCACTATCCTGAATTGTTCGGCTGACATTTTCCATGCAGGAGCTCCTACTGTTCCTGCATGGAAAATACAGCTTTCCTGAATCCCGGGAAGAGTGTCAGTATTGTGTAGCAGTGTATTGTGAATATGTTATTTGGCCTGTGTACAGAGTGGGGTAGTTGTCAGTGCTCTTGGTCCTTTTCTATCTGATGTTGCATGCTGCTCCAGTTTGTGGTACCCTATCAGCTTATATGTTTGTAGGGCCAGACTGAGACATGTCCCATACCACAGTCAGGCATCAGACTACACTGTGAATTGGGCCAGTATATGTAGGGGTAGTGTATGAGTGGCAAACATGATGATTTGTTCACACAGTCCATATACTCTTGTATTAATTAGGCTTATCATTATGTGACTGTGACTGTGTTGAGATTGGTTGTGGGTATGCACTTTCACACTGGTGTCTGTTACTCCATGCTGTTACATCCCTGTAGTGCCTGCTATATTTGCAATTACATGTGTATTCCCCCAAAGGAAAATTGGGTTAGTGTTGTGGCAGTCAGCCTGTAGTTTAGACAGTGCTTGGTGACATGCCTATCAGCTCACTGTATTTTCCCTAGTGTAATGTTATGTCCAGATATTTGTCAGATGTACTGTTGCCTGGCTACCATAAGTCTTGTGTATTTCTGACAAAGCAGTGGGACGCTGTGAAGATGTATGTCAGTAACTAGTGGGAAGTACGTAGGCTTGGGACCTGTGCTCCTCCAGTTAATATATGTTAGGACAGACAGGAGGGTGTGGGTGCATCAACTGTGTGAGCTTATCTCCAGTATTTGGGATGTATCCCCATTTTCATGGCTTTAAACACCCCCTTTGTCAGGCATGGTCCACATTTCTTGCACTAAGGAGTTCTGTGTATACCTCTCGATTGACCATATTTTTTCAGACTGTCCAGGTTTATTGCTCATATTTTTGCTGTATTCCACAAAATCATTACTGTGATTTGTGTGGTATTTCTCTATGATGATTTTATGATGTCTGTCAGTAACTGATGGAGTACATTTCAGTTTCAGAACTGCCTTCCTTCAGAACATGTATGCTGACACAAACCCTGTTACTGTAGCAACATTCTACATTTATAACAGCAATACTTACATTATGTCCCTTTGCACTAAGAGGTTTTGAGTTATGGTGCTGAGGTATGACTCCACTACATATGTTATAGGCATATTATATATATATATATATATATATATATATATATATATATATGTATACATGTGTATGTATGTGTGTGTATATATATATATATATATATATATATATATATATATATATATATATATATATATCCTTTTATGTGTAAATATGAGTGTTGTATATTCCTTTTCAGATGTATCTGACCATATTTATCTATGTGTATATTTAGATATAGAAACATGACTGATTCCACAGTGTTTTTACTAACAAGTAGTAAAAAACGTAGTACTCAAAGCAGTTTTTCACTACTATTCAGCACGTGTACCGAATGATATATTTGAAAAAGCAACATTCATTCATTAGCCTAGATGACTTAGTGGCTAAGTGCTTTTATTATAGTGTACAAGGTTCTGGGTTCAAGACTTAGTTTAGTTTGTTGCTGGGCAGAACAAGGGCTGATGGAGACATGGTGATTAAGGCACTGGTTAAACGAATATGTGCTTACACCGTGTAGGCTTTGCTTACCAGTGCACAAATCTGCTTAGCATTTACATTTAAGCAATGCTTAAACCTGATTAGCATAGCTCAGCCCTGGTAACCAGTGATCACATTCCAGTCTGATAAAATAGCAGGGTACTGACATCTTTAATAACTGTATTTAATTCCATGCACATAACATGCTTCTATGTGCTGTCATTACAGTAACAAGGGTTATGAGTATACTGCATGGGACACCTGAGTATACATGGGTAGTACCACAATCTTTTCTCTTTGTATTTGTTTCATACTTGGGTAGTATCCCAGGTTATATACAGTCACACTTGCATGTATTGTATCATAATGTTACTTGGTAAATCAGTCGTGGACTCTAGGCAATGCAGTCAGTAAATACTCACATCTATTGATATTACCAAAGTCATATTCCTCCTAAAGGATGTTACAACAAACCCAATCACATCTGCAACTGTCTCAATGTATGACATCAGTATGACCAATCTACCACTGTGTTTGTGCGTCTGTTCCCACCTTGTGATATAGGGCTTGATGCCTAGCTTATTGAGTTATTGCATGATTCCTGAGTGGGGAATGTTATCAATGGCTTTGGCCAGCTCAAGTTAGGCTGTATGTCCCACCTTGCCTTCATCCACAGCTCATGTGACTGATAGCAAGAAGTTTACCAGGTTGAATGACCAGGTATGACCTATCCTTCACAAAAGTAAACTGTGTGGGACCCTGAGTCTGCAGATTCCCATATCCCTGTTTATTAGGTACATGATGATGTATTCCATAGCTTCACATAACAGACTTGTCAGGCAGTTGGGGCAGTATTTCCCAGGGTCTGTAGTCACATCTCATTTGTGGAGAGGGGTGACTGTAGCAGTGCACAATTCAGTAGGGACAAAGCCTGAGGTGAGGCTGTGCTTGAATAGGGCACACAGGTTAGGTGCCAGGTCACTCTGTAGTTCATGTAGAACACAGCCAGGGATATTATCAGGTCCCATAGAAGCTGTATTCTTGGCCTTGGACAGTGGTGTTTTAACCTGTGATGCAGTAATACTGGGTGCCTGGCAGTGTATTGGTATTGTAATTGGTCCTTTGGGGGGAAGAGAGGGGCAAATTTTGCACTCAAGATGTCAGCCAGTATATTGGTATTATTTGTTGGCTCAGTCTGGAAGGTACCACTGTCTAGTAGCTCAGAAGAAATCTTGATATTGCCATGGAAATTCTTTGTATAACTGTATGAGGCCTTATGGTTGTCTTTACTATGTGTTCCAGTTCTGTTCTCACATCTAACTTTGTAGTATTTGATGAGGAATCTCAACTTTTAATTGAGGCTGATAGTTTATTTCCAGTCTTGGGACTTCACCTTATTCCATATCAGTTCCCTCCTTCTGTTGTGCAGTTTCTTTATGGCAAGGGACCACCAGATCAGCTTCCTTTTTTGCAGGTGAGAGTCCTGATTGTATTGAGTATGGCGGTATCCATGCATTTGTGTATGTGTTCATAGTGCATTGTTGTTTGATTCAGCTGTCATGCAACTCCACTACATTTGCATGCATGCCATGAGATTAGCCACCTCTGTTTTTAGAAGGCCATAGTTAGTTTTGGAAAGGCTTTTCATGGTGGTTACCTGTGCAGGGGGTTGAGAGGGCTGTGGATTTCCAAAGGTGAGTAATTTGTGTTCAGATATAATGAGGGAGGAGTTGACTATTGGTGTAGAGCAGCAGTCGCCCATGTTAGGAAGAACCAAGTCGATGTGATGGGCATGTGCATCAGTACATAAGTAGCTTTCCCAGTTAATAGTGTGGTAGTTGAAGTCAACCAGTATGAGACTGTTAGGTTGGACACTAATATTCTCCAGGGTGTTTAAGGACATGGAGTGCAAGTCTTGGTACATGTTTGGGGACCTATAGCAGGCTACAACCTGAACGACTGCCTTACCCAATATTAGCTATGCCTGCAGGATCTGTAATGCATAATGTTGGTCTACCACTCTGGAGGTGTGTGCATCCTTAATGAATATGAAAATACCGCCACCTTTGGAGCTTCAGTCCAGGTTCTGCAGCCAAAACCTGTGGAATGAGTTATAGGCTGGTAGTGCTGCGGTGCTTCCTGCTGCCTTTAACCAGGTCTCTGTTACAGCACAGATTTCATTGTTTCCCATATTTAAGGGATACTTCCAGTTAGTGCATTTTCTGATTTACACTTCTAATCTGCAGCAGCATGACCCTCTGATTGCATTTGTTTGTAGCTGTCATATATTTCTGTTTATTTATGTATACATATACATATATATTTATGTATATATGTATTTATATATGTATGTATTTATTCACCTTTCTATATATATATATGTATGTAAGTACATATGTGGATCTCTCTCTCTCTCTCTCTCTATATATATATATATATATATATATGTGTGTGTGTGTGTGTGTGTGTGTGTTGTATTATGTATAGATTTGTCCACATATATGCATCTCCATATATATATATATATATATATATATATATATATATATATATATATATGTGTGTATATGTATATAGAGTACCTGACTGGTTCAGACTCCTTTCCCTAATGTTGAATGACTGCACTAACTGATATGTTTAGAATGTCACCCCTATTTTGCAGTCTCGAATGGTGTAATGGTACATTGCTTTGATACTAGTTTACAGGGTCTTGGGTTCAAGACTTGGCAGGCCTTTTTCTTTTGTTGCAAGGCAGAACAGTTTTGCTGGGGAGGAAGAGATAAGAGCAGTAATTGAAAGAGGTCCATAGTTTGGGCCCCTTCACTCCCATTTAGACAGCCTTTGGTCAGATTTGTTGCAGTACGAGGTTCAGAGTGTGGATCCGATGTCCGAATGCACTACATGTGTGTGTGTGTGTGTGTGTGTCTGTATGTATACACATATATATATATATATATATATATATATATATATATATATATATATATATATATATATATATATATATATATATATATATATCTGGATCTACTTCAGTAGATTAGTTCGAACCACATATGACCAAGACCATATGTTTGAACTCGTAAAAGTTTGAATACTGACGTAAAACCACACAAAACCAACACCAAATTAAATGTCTATAGCAGGGGGGCATAACCCCCTGCACCCCCTACACCCCCCTTACTTAAATATACCAATTCTGAGATTGCACTACATTGCGGAAATGGGAAATCTTCCCTTTCCACTCTGTACGGAGATCTGCATTCAGTCAGATTGGACTTTTACAAGTTCGAACATATGGTTTCAGTCATATGCGGTTCGAACTTATAAACATTTGATCTACTGAAGGGGACCCATGTGTATATATATATATATATATATATATATATATATATATATATATATATATATACACTTTCTCCCTACTGTTGAATGACTGGCTGCATTATATGTTTGAATAATCATCAGCTACATCTATAGTTCAGATGGCTTAGTGGTAATTTGTGTGGCTATGGTGTGCAGGGTCCTGGGTTTCAAGCCTTGCTATGCCTGATCATTTTGTTGCTGAGCAAATCAAGAGCTGTTGTATATGGAGTGATTAAGGCACTTTTAAGAAGTTGTAAGTGGGTTTGCACAGGTTTGCATGGTGGTAAGTAATGCTAACTTCCAGTTAACTATGCTGACAGTTAACCTTATAAAGTGCTTCAGTTAACCTTATAAAGTGCTTAATGTGTGTGGGCATTGCTTAGCACCATGCAGTCTTACTTCTGCTTCCTACTGCTTACTCCCGCTTACCCCTGCTCTAATTTCTTTAAAAGAAAAGAAAAAGGGGTGATAGGAAAGTGCTGAAAGAGAGGGCACAAAGAGGGTAAAACAATATGAAAGATAACTAGGGATGTGCAGGATGGATGTAGGAAGGTGAATAGCTATCCATTTCTTCTACAGCAACAGCTGTGCATATATACAGAATTTGGAATTACATTTGGACACTCAAACCCGTGAGAGAGAGAGAGAGGGGTGAGGACAACAATAATGTGTTGTAAAGCCAATTAGACAAGATTACATGTGCCCAGTGGACACATTTGTGAAATGGACAGCTATGTATGGGGCAACGTTTTTTGGGGAGCAAATTGCCCTTTTTTTTTAAAGTAAGAGTGGGATGTTGGGGAAGGATATAGGTATATTTGGGGACATAGGTTGGGTAGGAAGACAGACAACACAGACAAGACAGCATACAGGGGTGATATATGACATATATGGGGGTAAACACCTTGAACGGGGAGGGGTGTTTGGTAATCTGAAGCCCATGAGCCCTCAAATGGATACAGTGGGACTGAGGTCCCCACCCATGGGCAGTCACCACTGTACCTTCATGGCCCTAAAGGTGGCTGTGCTGGGGCTGAGCAGGAGTGGCAGGCTGACCCTCTAATTGCATTGTGTTGCCCTCAAGCTGGCACAGCAGATCTCCAAATTCCTTGCGGAGCTAGGTACACGCCAGTCCCTGGACCTGGCTTTGTGTGACAGGATTCTGTCTGTGCCCACACCCGGGGGGGACTATCCCCATCTCCTGAGGTGGTTCCACCCAAAGGTGGTGCCGGACCAGCAGACAAGGAGGAGCCAGGGTGAGTCCCAGATGTGCTGGGGCTGGTACCAAAGTCAGATGAGGCGGGAGAGGTGGATCTGCTGCGATCGCCCTTCCCTGATGTGCTATGGTGTTGCAGTTTTTAGAACATATTTTGGTTAGCAATGGTAAACACATTCCAGGATTAGTTATAACAGCATGCATGAGTATTCCCATTAACCCAAAACAACAGATTTTGAACATTTGCATAGCAAACAGAACACGCATATATGGAAGCACAGTGGGCATTACACTAGCATGCAGGTTACATTGATAGCAACAGGCCACCAATGAAAGTGTTTGAACAGGGAACATTAATTGGAATAAATTTCAACATTTGTAGATCAACAGGACACATGTCCCAACAGTAGTTTTGGTGGAAAACATGCCCATTCATTTATGTGTTTAGATTATTGGTTTAGATAAGGTGGAGAGAGTGAGAGATATCAGTTAACAAATGTAGATTCTTGCATTGTCACAGCTTTAATGAACACTGCTCTACTCATTACTCTACAGGTATTATTAAAACAACTATTGCATTGGTTTGGACAGTGGAATGTTTGTACAAAGTATAATTACAGACTTCTTATATCTACTTTAGAATTTTTCTTACCTGGAAGACCTGTGGAGGGAATGTTTGTTAATACTACATGACTGTTTCTAACCATATTCACATAGTCAGGGTTACATATGTGCACTCATACCGTGTTTTGTGTGTGTGTGTGCGTGTGTGTGCGTGTGTGTGTGTGTGTGTGTGTGTGTGTGTGTGTGTGTGTGTGTGTGTGTGTGTGTGTGTGTGTGTGTGTGTGTGTGTGTGCTACTGACACACTCTGCCTTGATTTCTATCAGTCACCCTGGTTGTTGTTAGCAGGGACCAGTAGCTGTGACAGCATTACACTTTTGAATATTTCTTGGGGGAGACCACTTGGTGTATGTACGTATCTTGCTGTCATTTGCAGCCTTGGCGGTGGACCATGGGTGTTGGACACAGTATAACTACAGCCTTCTTATAGCTACTTTATACCTTCTCGTACCTGGAAGAGCTGTAGAGCGAATGTTTGTTAACACTACCCGACTGTTTCTACACATTTTCACAAAATACAAGTTGAAATTATGCATACAGTTTACTACCACTCCTGGGATTCGAACCATGGCTGTTTCTGCTAAAAATATAACAAGTGTGCATTTCATCAGAAGGAGCTATTGAAAAACTGCTGTCTCTTTTTTGAATGATTTCTTTCTCAATCTCTCTTTGTTGTACAATCTGACCTTGAAATTACAACATTCTTATACATACACTCCTATACATATCTTTTGACATAGCACAGTGTGGAAAATAGTGGTTAACACAACATTACTATTCAGATATCAGATTTTGCTGCATGACATTTTTAATATCAGTTAATCTCATGCCTTATTGAGGCACTAACTTTGTCAGATGAGACTTGATTGTTTAATGCTTTCAGAGCTATAGTTGCTATGCATAACCTGTACACACTTCAAATCATACCATATCAGAGTAAACACAACCAGTCCAGGGTTTTGAATTTTATTGACAGGCAGTTACATTTGCATTTATATATAACCTATATGAGACTATTACTGTAATATTGTCTGCTTTAGTCAGTACAAACCATACCCATTTTTAATACTGCCAGATGACATTCTACTCCTTTATATTTATTTGGTATGAATACTACAAGCTAGATTGTTACTCACCAGCCTTGCGATGCAGCCTCTGCAACCTCCTGGCATGGGCTTCCTGGTTCGCAGCCCACTCCGCTGGAGCTGCAATGAAGATAGAGAAACATTTATGCATACCTATCCATCACATACACAGGCTGGACTTTGGTAAACAGTTATTGATATGAATACTTACACATGCCAGAGACATCACCCTTCTGCCGTGCTTCTTGGGCCCACTCGTCCAAGAGCTCCCACTTCCTCCGCTTCAAGTTCGCATAGTGGTGCTAGACTTGCTCACCAGTCTGTGGGATGCCAGTGGCACTGGTAAGGTCACAGGCGAGACTTTCCAAGGTCTCTGCTTCATATTGGGAGCCCTTTTACTGGCCTGCAGCAGTTTCACGTCATGTTTTTTAACAAGGAGTCCTACCATGACATTGGACTCCTGTATGCCCCAGCGCTGCGCCTGAAAGTGCATGCCCTCTCCAACACCTGCTATACTGTCTACAGTGGAGAGCTACAACCAGTTATGAGCTGTATTCCCACCTACGATGTTTAAATATGGCTGATTTCCCCCCCATTGCCATGATTGGACGGTTTTGAATATGCTGAGCTAAGCTAAGCTATGGGCAAAGCTGCTTAGCTAAGGTTGGCAATGCTTAAAGGAGCAGATTCAGCACTGCATACCAATGGGCAAATCTGCTTAGCTGGGCAACTCATTGGTTAGCATTCATATTTACAAAATGTTTACAACCAATCAGCATAGCTGTGCAATGCTTAGCACTGCTTATGTTTTATTTTATGGACTACCACCTGTTTGGGATTAATTCATCATTCCTGACATATTATAAAATTCTTTACCTTCTCTGACATCCCCCAGTGTGCTTTCATTACATTTATTCTTGTGTGACTATATTGAATGGGGCACTTGTGTTTATATGGGGGTTTCACAACTTTATTACACTGACACATCACATCTGGACCTACTACACTACTCTGGTTAACAAATATGTGTTATTTACTACTTAACTATTAAAAAAATAAATTATGTACTGCTTTCACATGTAAAGTTTTAAGTGGCTTTATTGGGTATTGAGTCGGGAACAAGTATTTGTAAGGCGAATGCTCTAACCACTTCACTATTTCTGCATTGCTGTGCTCTAGAGTATATACTTATTTAGCTCCTTATGATGTGTAAGCTATGCTGAGCAAATCTGCGGGATGCACACACCCTCTCAGCTATTCTTAAACTTTATTGCGGACTGAAAAAAATTAAACTGTTGTGTTTAATTTTTGTACTGTAGTGGTATGAACACTGATTTCTGCAACATTATCTGTGGGGGGCTGCGCTTTTACAATGCTGATGACATGGGAGGCTTTACATTTGAGGTATGCTCCATGGATGCTAACAGAGTCCGCCATACCTCTCAACTCCACAGATTGTCACATGCTGCCCAGATATTTGCCTTATATTTGTGATCTATTTTTCATAGAATTGTGGCTTTTGGGCAGATTAGTGGCAAATCATTAAAGATTGCAGTTAGAAAATACGGACAGACATTTGTGTTTTAGACTTCATACCCTTCATTCATGCTAATGCAAAACCTGTTATTCTATCAACTTACATCTGTGAGCCTGACTTTTATTTCCTTTCTCCAGATTTCTTACTCTAACAGGTTGAGAAGTATTAAGTGAACACTCTTGCCACCATTACATTGCCATACGGCAATTATGGAGTGCAGGGGGCATGTGTATTGTGAGAGCACTGCTCGCAGATACATCCTCTGCACTTGCACACAGAACCATGTATGTTTTACAGCATGGCAGTGTGCCTTCATACATCTGAATAGTGAGCTGCCGTGCTGTATGGGAATGGTCCCTTCCGTGCAAGAATAAGCTATTCTTGCATGGAAGTTTGCTGAATCCTGCCAAATGTTTAAAACTAGAGAATGTTCTGCATTGTCTCCAGGGTTAAATAATTATTAATCTTGAAATGTGAAGGAATGTAATTGTTCTATGATGTCCAGCATTTGCCAAAGATCTGAGGTCTATGTATTTTTACAAGTGATGCTAAATACTGTCAGCTTCCAACAGTGGTAGTTTCATCTGGGATAGTCAGATGACAAGAAATTATGTCATTCTGCAAGCTATCCTAACAGCAATATTTGAGATATTAATTTGAGAACTCTCTTAGGGAGGCAGGGCATTATGTATTCTGTCTTGCACCTGACAAGAGCCATTCACCGCACATCTGCCTAGCTCTGATGAAGTACATTTTTAGGGAACAGTACAATTCTCTTGGATATAGTCAGGAATATAGCAAAGCTTATTTTAGATATTTTTCTTTATTTATCTGAGACTGTCCTGCAATGTTGCTTTAAATATTTCCTGTGATTTTGAACTCTAATGTCACTGTGAATATATACTGAGTATTCCTTGTTCATTTATTATTTATTATTAAATATAGTTAAACCTGTGTGGACCACTGCTAATAGCCTTGCTCTTGGTCAAACTACCACGTGTAGTTATACTAATATTACACAGTAAGACTGGACACCCTTTGTTAAGGATATTACAGTAGCTGATAAGGAGTTGGCTGGTGGCAGTGATAATTACCCCATATTCTGGGCAAAAGGGGGCATAGCTAGTAAACCTGTGCCAACATTTCCCAGGTGTGTGTGTGTGTGTGTGTGTGTGTGTGTGTGTGTGTGTGTGTGTGTAAATCAAACCTCAAAGAGTGTGTGTGTCAGCTACTTGGGCAGGGACACAATGCACGTTTTGAACAGAGAGGATGCTGGAGGTTTTGGCTTGGCCATTCAGCTGAGATCTTAATTCTATAACTGTGCCAGTGGGGAGTCTTATTGGGGAACTGGAGAAAGAGGGAGAAAGAGGGAGAAACCAGCCCCAGAATGACTGTAGTCTCTGTATGCTCTTAAGAGAAATTGCACTAGATGTAGAGAGTTGCATCTGGAAATGCTGTGTGTGTACCTGTTATCCTCCCAATGTATTTCTCCCACTGATGCCAGTGTTGAGGATTGAGGCTACTTGATTACTGGTCCAGTGGTGGGTCATCATAACCATAATAAGTTACAGAAAACAAAGGCACTTCATACAAAATCTGGAAATCCGCTAACCCACAGGTAGATACACAGTATTGCAAAGAGCTAAGAAATTCACACACACACACACACACACACACACACACACACACACACACACACACACACACACACACACACACACAAACCCCACACACACACCTACCCACACACACACAAATTCTTTTCCAACCCTAGACTATATCTACCTAAGGTAAAATTGGTCTTATAGCGCTTGCTTGATTTATTTATGTATTTATTTATTTAACATCTGGTAACAAGGTAGGTCTGGATGATCATTTTAATTTTTTCACTGTAAAACATGTCTGTTACTGCTGCTTTTAGCCTCCTAGTAAGACGACCTGATAACTCACTGCATTCTGACAGGGATCTATACCACTGATTCTTTAAAAAAATTATATCATATATTTTTCAAATCATTACCACACATCTTCATTATAATACTGAACACAAGATCTATTGCAACTGCCTGAGAAACAGCTAAAGTAATCCTTCTAACCAAAACCCATAACCTATATAGCTGGAGTATTTAAAACATATTGCAAACATTCCTCCCCATGGAAAAATACCAGAGAAACATTAAAATGAAATTACATGCTAATTAATTCATAGCATGGATTTATACCAGGTTTGAACACTGTTACTGCCCTATTTCAAACCTCTGATCATACCTGTGCTAATATGCACAAAGCCTTTCTGAGAGGAGAGTGTTCATTGACCTTATGAGGATCTTTTGTCTGGTTTGATATTATGTTCTTCTTGATAAGCTGAACGGACTATTATTCTTTAATGGCACCCTTAAACAGACCACAGAATTTCTTGCCATATTGTACCAGATTGCATCAGTTTGTAACAGACTATCCTCCCTTGGTTCCTTGATTTATGCCCCCCCCCAGTCTTTTTCTCCTTACACATAAATAGTGTTTCCTCCTTCCTTGCTTCTTTCACTGAGCCTTTTTTATTCTGGCTGTCTTCTACGCTTATGAAGTAACCCAGATTATACAACTATTCAAACACACCTACAAAATGGCTTAAAATATACATTGAGTTCCACATTTCTGGCCTGTAGGTGAATACTGCCAAATTAAACGTATTTCTCTTTGGCACATCTCCAAAACTTTACTCTGCCATTCCTTTCAAGCTCATAGGTTCCTAGGTGTGTACTAGGCTAATGACTACTATGGACTTTTTAAGCCTAGCCATGCATCCCAAATTTCTGACAAGTTCTGGTACCCTTGATAGGTGTAAGTGGGGGCCTGGAAGATGAACCATTTATAGGCTGCCTGTGTCCATTAGAGACATAGGTGCCAAACCAGAGATGAATTTTGTGTCTCCCATCCAATTGTCCAAGTTACACTTGAATTGGGTTAGGAAGGAACGCTGCTTCACGTGGATGGGAAGCCTGTTCCAGAAATGTGGTAGTCTCTTGGATACATATTTGTCTCTCCAGCAGGTCCTATTTATATCACAAGCAAGGTTTAGGTCTTTAAAATGGGTAATTCTGGTGCAGTTTGTTTTGTGGATATGCAGGAGGTCCATCAGAGATGAGTCTGAAAATGCCCTGAATGCCAGGCATAGATATTCTTTCAACAGCCTGTAGGAGACAAAATACAGGGAAAGGGCCTTGAGGTGGTCTGGATGGGGAATGCTACTTATGCCCTGTATTCTTTTAGTGAAGAACTTCTGTGAATGTTGCAATTGTCGGACATGCCTGGTTAGGTACATACCAAAGGAGGCATTGTACTCAATGATAGGTCTGATGAATGCCAAATACAGTGGGACAATGACTTCATTGGATCTAGATGCCATACCTGTCAACTCTAAGGGGCATGTTATCAATATGATGTTTACCAGGGTTGGTTGACTTCCCAAAGGATACCATTATGTTTTTCTTGGCATCTAGTTTTAGCCCATAGCTCTGACAAAAGTTATTTGTCTGTGTCAGACCTTCCTGTCAGTGGAAGATTCTATGACTGCTCCTCATTTGCAATCCTCTGCAAATGTGGACAGTTAGAGGCCTTTGACATTGGCTTTGACTCCAGAGAAGTAAATACCAAAAATGAGCGGTCCCATGACTGATCCCTGAGGGACTCTGCTTGTGACTGGCCACTTTGTAGAGGCTGACTTCCCAGTTCTAACTTCCTGGGTCCTGCTGTGAGACACCTGGCTATCTACCTGGTGACATAAGAGTTTAAACTTTGCCTCTTGAGTTTATCAACAATCTCTGAGTGGGGTATTGTGCAAAATGCCTTGGACAGGTCAAGGTAGGCAATGTGAACCATTTTAACCTCATGCATTGTGTCAGTAACCTTCTCAAAGAAATCCGCCAGGTTTATTAGGCATGGCCTGCCCTTGACAAAACCAAACTGGGTTGGGTCCAGTGTCTGGAAGGTTCCTATGTCATTACTGATCATTTCCATGATAATTCTTTCCACGGCTTTGCATATGAGACTAGTGACACTTATGGGTCTGTAGTTTCCAGGGTCTGTAAATGGCCCACCTTTGTGCAGAAGGATAATTGTTGCTGTTCTCCATTTGTGAGGCACGAAGCCTGTTTGGAGGCTATGGTTCAATAGCAATTCTAGATGGTCTGAAAGTTCATGTTTGATGTTATTTAGATGGTACCCTCTGATGTTGTCTTTGCCCATCAATGCATTGTTCTTGGCCTTGGAGAGAGCATTGAGGATCTGTTCCATAGTGATAGTAGGGACAGTTATATTTTAAGGTATTTCCTGAGGTGACTTTGGGGGCAGAGAGGGGTAACAGCAGATCTGAATTTGACTACCAGTAGACTTGTTATATTCTTATAGCTCAGTATAGGTGGATCCATTAACAATAAGCTTTGTGCACAATTGTGTATTGCCTTTGAGGTTGCAGACATAACTAAAGAATGCCTTTTGGATGTCCTTGGCCTGGGAAGCCAAATTTATCTCAAATGTGACTTTGATAGACTTTATTTGTCCTCTGAGTTGTTTGTTTATTCTGATGAGAGTGCTTTTATCCTGCTGGGTGCTGCACCTCTTAATTTTTGCCATGATTTTCTTCCTTCTTTTATACAGCCTATTGATGTTGGGATTCCACCAGGGTATCCTTTTGGAAAACTTGTAAGTATAAATCAGTTATAAATATTGTAAAATAAACCTGGACTGTTCTTTCAGCTTTCTTCACTGCATCTCATTTTCACCTTTCTAAGTACATTCTCAGCTGAATCAAGTTTATAATATTATTAGGTTACAGAGTTCTGATGGTAGAACTTCTATAGCAAATAATGTATTAATTCCAAAGAGAATATTCTCTATATGAAGTAACCCTTGAGTTTCAAAAACATACTCATCTCAGGGATCCCCTTTCTTTGAAGTCTTTTGATTTATCAAGTGTTCAGAACAACTGTCCCAACCACTGTATCTTTCTAAATACTACCAACATCCTCTATATCACAAAATGGGTACACTCATTCTCTGGACCACATTGTACAATATTCTTTTCAACAATTCTTGTCCTTCCATCACTCACACTGCAACCCAACTCCTACTCCTGTCTCCCAAGTCTCAGTATGCAGATACTCAGATTTTACACAGACCCAGATTTTGCCTACCTATATCAGAATCTGCTATCAAAAACTTGCCATTCTCAGATAGAATACTCTGCCCCTTTCTATGAGAGCACTACCTATACACCCTTCCCCTAAACCAGCCCTGTATTCTCAGTATTATATTTCTACTAAGTGCAAATCTTTCCCCACTTATCAGCATCACCCTCCAATCTTCTCTGCTTCTCTTATAAATGTACTTCATTTTGAAGTCAGGTGCTTTGCAGGCTTTAGCTATTAACTGTAGAATGCTACTCTACCATTACAAATCTTAGGATCTCTTCCCTTCACTTAATTTTGGCATTTATTTCACTAAAGTGTTATACTCAACATTCTGTCTTCTGCTTTCATTGTTTATATATACATATACATATTCATATGTATATATATATATATATATATATATATATATATATGTGTGTGTGTGTGTGTGTGTGTGTGTGTGTGTGTGTGTGTGTGTGTGTGTGTGTGTGTAGGTCTACTTCTTAATTTTGATATACCAAAATCTTGAGTTTCAGAA
>NC_056733.1:159091700-159101700 GCF_019279795.1 Protopterus annectens | reverse complement strand
CTACAAACATGTCAGCTGATAAGGTAACATACAGTGGAGCAGCATGTAACATCAGATACAACAGGACCAAGAACAATGACATATACCACAGTCTGTACACAGGCCAAGGTATATATTAACAATACACACACTGCGACAATCACCATAAGTACACAGACCTCAGTATTGTACACATAACCACAGAATGTCCAGGTTATGTCATCAGATATAACCCCTACTATACATAACATGTGTAGCAGTCTGATATCTCACTGGCTTGTTATCAGATATGATGTCACTAATTATGGTGTGCAGCACATATGCACCCCTTACTGCATGACATATGTACAAAGGTTGACAGGGTTATGGCTGGAGGCACATACACAGGGCCAATATTGACATGTTGCTGTGATAACCTCATACATTTACTGTTGTAATTGGGTTTGTTGAGCATATGTCCTATGAGGGATATGAAGTCAGTAACTCTCACAGCTGTCACCATCTACAGACTGCACTCCTCACACTACCTTCTGCAGTTCACAGATAGTTGCTCTGTGGGTAACACCTAAAACAAAAGGTACCACACTCTGGCCAGTCTGCAGATGACCCTACAGGTGGGTGTTCCCTCATAAACATAGTACTGACATGGGAGGTATGGAAACATGTAGGAGAGCCATATCCACACATACCCTGTTAAACCAACATTACTCCAAATGCAGTATAGCAGCACTTACAGTCTGTAGGCAGGTCAGGCAAATCCCCCTCCTGTGCATTGGCCTGTTTCCACAGTGTATGTTGTTAGAGGTAAATCCACAATCCATCTGATATGCTGTTTGCCAAAAAATAGATTGAGTTCCTGCTCACAGTGAATGAAAGGCCCAACACCAATATGATGTTCCTAGATATTGGTGTGTATTTCCATGCAATTGGCAATGGGAATGTTACCACAGCTGTTCAACATGCAATCAGCTAGAGGGGGGCAGCAATTCATGCAGAGGCCATCAGCTGACCCGGAGCATCACTTAAAATGCACATGTTGCTGCCTAAGCAATGCAAGTGTAAATCTCCACATCCATCCGGGAGGGAGTGAGAGAGGCAGACAGAGGCACAGAAAAGCCAGGGATGGGTGGGAGAGTAAAACTTACACATGTTTGTGTTACACACCTATCAGTACAGGGTATCAAACCCCATGACGACTATGTAGTGCTATCGCATGTCCATGCAGTTAGTGGATGCCCCACATAGGTTACATGTTGGGGAGCCCTCAGAACGTATATGTGATGGTGAGTGACATCTTCAACAGGGATATGGTAGCTATGTGGAAGGTGTAGTACACTTGCCTGTCGGCATTTACAGGTGTCAGCGTCAGCACAGCCACACTCTCACAGGGGCACACACACTGACACATTTGGCAGGGCCTGGAATACAACTCATCACTAGTGGGATTGCCACAACACAGTACTGTGCAGGTATCACATGCACCACAGGGGTCATACTGAGGTCATATGTGCAAAGGGTATGTGGGGGTGTCTGACATCAGACAGAATGCTTCAGTATGCCAATGGGGGTTGTAGTGAATGTGAATGTGGTCATACGCATCATACACCACACACACACAGACATGGGTACCAGTACTGACATGCATGGGTGTACTGCTTCATGGGTGTGTTGTGGTCGACGGTGTCAGATGGCTATACAAGGCTAGGTGATGGGTATACCTTGGCATCAGGCCACATGACAATGTTCTGCAATGTGGCTTAGGGGTGTGGTGTCTGGAGATGCTCACATAGGTGGGTATTATATTCACCATCCCGTCACCTGGGTGACTATTGCATGTGGCCAATGCTGTGCATTGCTTGCCATGTATGTGTTCCTTAGTCCATGATATGGACAGTGTCTGGGATGTGCACACCTCCCATATGCATGTACAGTGACATGTGGAACTGTACCTGGGGTGTCTGGCCCGTGTTATGTACACAGACTGTTATCATCAGATGTGCCAGTCCTGGCCTCATGTGGACAGCAGGTTGACCCTGCACCTACATTGATAGCATGATACTGGTATTGCCTGGTATTAGTGGCATCTGTCCATACAAGGCTTGTGTTTCAGGCATGGTATGTCCTTTGTGGGTCACATTTGATGGTACCACAGGTGTTGCAGTTGTCCAGTGGGAAACATGGGGGAGGTGCACTGTCAGCATGTACATGCCTATTGAACTGATGGACAGGGTGCCATGCCATCTGTAGCCCATTGCAATCAAACCATTGTTATTATCAGTGGTCAATATGCAGGGTACTACCAACATAGCGGCTGTGCCTAGGCAAGTGTGTGTGTGTGTGTGTGTGTGTGTGTGTGTGTGTGTGTGTGTGTGTGTGTGTGTGTGTGTGTGTGTGTGTGTGTGTATGAGACATGGGTTGAGAGTGTTCCCTGGGTAATACAAGGGTTGCTAACATTGTTCAGCTGGCAGTGATGTCACATTTAGGGGTATGGATTTGCACCTCAGCCTCTCGGCTATTTCACATCTGTTATCCCTGTACAGTGAACATTGTGATATATACTTGGCCCACCATATAAAAAGTTTGCAAAACCCACTCCAATTGAGTCCAGTTGTCACACACTCCCAGCCACCTCCACACAGGATACGAATGACAAACGCAAACACACACTTGTCATGTCAGGGATTAGAACTCCTACCTAATTAGCATACAATACTACAGCACTACGCCGTTATAGTACACACCATGGAGGTTGCTGGAGTATTCCTTCCCCAAAGGTGTATTTCATAGTGAATGACATCAGCAGGATTGCCAAAGTAGGGCATTTGAATTGTGCTGAGTGTGACTAGCCTAAAATGCATTGCTCTCTACACAGACTTAGAAACACACACAAAATGTCCACAACTGCCATGTGTGGGAATAGAATCCTTACCAGAGTTCTATATCACACAAAAGCATTATGCTATTACAGGATGCACCAGGAGGATTGCTGGAGTGATCTTTACCCAAAGGTGTATTTCACAGTGAATGATATCAGCAGGATTGCCAAAGTATGGTGATTTAAATTGTACTGAGTGTGGTTAGCTTAAAATGCACTGTTCTCTACACACACAGACAATTGCCAAGTCTGAGATTAGAACTTCCACTTAGCTATTATATCACACTATAGCTGTGCACAGTTTTAAAACACACTACAGAGATTACTGGTCCACAGCCTTCCCAGAGGTGTATTTCTAGGTGGATGACATCAACAGCCTTATCAAAGTAGAGCATTTGAATTGTAGGGAGTGTGATTACCCTAAAACACATTGCTATCCACACAGACAGACAGATACACACAGTTGCCATGTCTGGGATGGGAACTCCTATCTAGCTAGTTTATCACACTACAGCAGTACACAGTTATAGGACGTACCACAGAGATTACTGGGCTATAAGTCTCCCAAAGGTGTATCTCACAGTGGATGACCTCAGCAGGCTTGTCATAGTAGGGCTATGGGGAGGGCAGTATGTGTGCATGGGCCATAACCCATTCATCTAGAGGTTGACACACCACATGCGGGCACACACAGTATCATATTTCACAGGTACACGTATACAGTTGCTAGATGACTACTTCCTTGTACAGTCATGTTACACAGCTAACACTTGCACCATATAGTCTGTAATGCTGACAGATACCGGTAGCTAGTATCTACAGTGAGTGACATCTGAACCTCATGTGGTTGTGGCCCTTTGGCTGTGTGCTGGGTGGGACAGACCCGGGTGGCTCCTTGTCACAGTCACTCTCTTCCACACATCTATGTACGTCTACCTTCGGCTTATTATAGTGTGCTGTCCTTAGATATATGTCTGTATTCCTATCCAGTGTGTGTGTGTGTGCAAAGCATGAGTGGTGCATACTGAGGAGTGTCTGCACTAACATCTGTGACTGCCAGATATGTCTGGTCCATGGGTGCTTGCAGACATGGCCTTCTTTTGTTAAGTGTGTGAGCATGCCCAGAATGTCCTTCTGTATTGAATGTGTGGATCGCATCCAGGTAGTTTGTACTGCAGTTCAGACCTTTGTGTTGTACACCTACAGGTAGCATAATGTTTGCGCAGGGTATCCATCAATCATTTGGCATTGACTGTTACTACATTTCTACACAGGATGGGGAGGGCACACCTGACTGTTACTACATTTCTACGTAGGATGGGGGGGCACACCTGACTATTTCTACATTTCTGGACAGGATTGGGAGGACACACCTGACTGTTACTACATTTCTACGTAGGATGGGGAGCACACCTGACTATTTCTACATTTCTACACAGGATTGGAGGTCACACCTGACTGTTACTACATTTCTACTTAGGATGGGGGGGTACACCTAACTATTTCTACATTTATACACAGGATTGGGGGGGCACACCTGACTGTTGCTACATTTCTACATAGATAGGATGGGGGGCACATCTGACTATTTCTACATGTCTACACAGGATTGGGGGGGCACACCTGACTGTTACTACATTTCAACATAGATAGGATGGGGGGCACATCTGACTATTTCTACATGTCTACACAGGATTGGGGGGGGGCACACCTGACTGTTATTACATTACTAAATAGAATGGTGGGGGGCACACCTGACACTTGCACACATTTGCTATGACTGTACTGGTATGTCAGGTATTCCATTTCATTCTGTATTCTAAGCTATCATGCTGACTAGAGGCATACCAGCATACTACAGATCTTAGCTTTGATTTACCTACATATTAGTTTCTGACTTCCTATCCTTCTAAACCAACGTCCCACTGCTTCACCTGCTGTGGTCTGTCTGTGTAGGCCTCGGGGGGGGAGGTTACCCATAGGCATCATTCAGAGCCCATAGCACAGCCTTTGTTTGTGTTTGTCTACACCTGTCCTGCTGGCTGTGACTGTTGTTGGGTATGTGAACCTCCCTGACTGGCATGTGTGAGTCACTTACCTTGTGGGTGTCCCAGTATTGAGGGTGGTGCTACAGGGCTGCCTATGTCAGATGCACATAGTACACTCCCTACACATGGTTGAGCATAGGCAGTGTCATGTTTGCCATCCCTTTTACTGTATGTGAGAGTCAGAGAGAGGTGTTATTCCCTGTGTCCCTCCTGTGTCAGTGTATGTGCTATGCGTTGCCTCTTTGCCAAGGCCAAGGCATACTGGGCATGCCTCCTTCTGCCTACTGGGGCAGGCTCAAGTTATTCCTCCTCCGAGTCACTCTGTGCTTATGCAGGCCTTGGCAATGGTTGTGGGCTGTGTGGCCCTTCCCTGTGCTGTTCCTGCTGCAGCTGTTTGCACAAAATCATATTGTGTAGCATGGCACATACAATGACAATTTGGGTACATGTAGCTGGTGAGTATTGCAAGGCTCCACCTGATGTGTCCAGGCACCGAAACCATGACTTGAACATCCCAAACACATGCTCTACTATAATTCTGGTCTGTGCTTGTGCCTCATTATGGAGTTCTTGTTCAGGTGTGTGTGCATTTCTGATGGGTGTCATCAGCCACGGCTCCAGTGCGTATCCAACATCCCCCACTAGGTGACCGTGAAGGATGTCCCCATTGGCAAATCTCTGGTACAGCTGCGTCAGATGCCAGATGTTGGAATCGTGATAGCTTCCAGGGCAGCCAGCATACACATTCATTATTATGCCCTTGGCATCGCACATGACCTGGCAGTTGATGGAGGGGAAGCCCTTGTGGTTGATGTAGACCCTACCCCTCTTACCAGGTGGTGCTTTGATGCATATGTGCGTGCAGTCTATAGCACCCACTACCTCAGTATATTCTGCTATTTGGTGGAACAGTTGCATATTGCTGGCCAACACTTCATGGGTGGTGGGGAAGTATACGTGTTCACCAACATGTGCTAGCATGGCATCCAGGAACTGGTGGAGTACCCTGGATGCTGATGCCTGTAAGATCCCCATCATATCCCCAGTTGGCCTTTGGAAGTTACCTGTAGCTAGTATTCTTAGGCCTACACATACCTTGGTATCCACTGGGATGGGTTCCCCTCTGTTAGTTCTGTGTGTCAGGCGTGGTTGGCACAGCTCAACAATTTGCTGTAGGGGCCCCTGTCCACCCTATAGAACTCCACTATCTCCAGCTCATGTAGCCCCTGGTATGTTACCCTGGGTCTGTACACTCTTCTCTGTCTACTCACTGTAGGTTGGTCGACAGCATTCACATCCTCACCACCCTCAGCCTCTTCCACAAGTTGTTGTATGATAGCTATTGCAGCCCCTATCATTTTGTTGTTTTGATTGTTAAAATTTCCTTGCTTGTTTACACTGGTGGTGTGCAGTGTGGGAAAACCAGAGGGGAAGGTGTTTGCATAGTTTATAGTAGTGTTCTGGGCTGGGCTGGTCTGCTGCCTGTGTAATTGGCTGATTCTGATACATTTCACCTGCCAGCTATGCTAGTTCTCCTAGATTACCTTCCTACTGCTGTTTTCCCTTCCCATTGCCTTCCTGTTTAAGCCCAGGGGCGCGCCCCGCAAACACAGTGCTGAAATGTGCACAGAGCTGCTATTTCTTGGTTTAAATTCTTTTTTTAAACCTTTAAAACCTGTTGCGAGGTGCGCACACCTGCTTAAGCAATGCAAAGAGTGCTAGACAGAGTCAGACACACCCTCATGCCTAGCTGTGCTTAGCTAGGAGCAAACCTGAGCCACAGGGCTCCAGTCCGCTTACACTATGCCTGACACACACATCCATGATGTCAGCTAACTCCTAGGCTTGCACAAAGCTATTCCTACTCTTACACTGGTTGGTACCTGACTAGCATGCTGGGGAAAACTGGGATTTGCTATCATTCCCCTCATTTGCATAGGATTGCCTGCTAATGCATAGTTACATGTCTCAAACTGTGCCTCCCCCCTTAGCAACCACTACTCACTGGCCATGTTGTCTTCTGCCTGTCATTGACTTTCACGGCAGAATAGTAATTTTAGTTAGAATGCTTATTTTAGGTTTATTTTATTATTTTCTCCCTGATCCCGTTTGCGAGCCACTGCCCTACGCTTACACAGCCGAGATCGGCTAAAACAAAATAAAAGTTGATTTTTTAAATTTTTACGCTGTTTGCAATGCCAATGGCCTTATACTCGGCCATTGGCATGCTTCCTGACTGATATGAAGCCTTTATTTGGCACTGTCACAGCTCTGTTTTGGATTTTGCAGAAATGTACTCAGTTACTAACCAAGTACATTTCTTCAGACTGCACTAGTCCTGCGTGGCCAGTTTCAAGCTTCCTGGATCGCACATTCACCTCATTTGCATGGATTTCTCCTGCAAATGGGGTGATTTGCATACAGGGGCTTAGTCTGTGCAAGACTAGTGCAGGAGCGCTCATGCATGCCCCTGCAGGCTGCTCCTGGATCACACTGCCACACTGCAGACATATTGCCTTCTAGAGCTCCTGCACTAATCCTGCATGCTGTGCAAGGCATGCAGAATCCAGGGGTGTATTTGGATGTTGAAGTGTTCACAGGGTTGCTGGTTTTGCCCTAATGGTGATTTGGTTTGATAGCGAGATATTTCTCTTTTTTCAGTTGGTGTGACTGTATTGGGTCTATATTACAACGTCAAACTCACAGGAGTTCGAACATTGTAATATCGAACCGTGAAGTTCGAACTGCAATAATTACAAAAACACAGAACAGTGATTTGTTTCCCAGGGAAAAAAATCGCTGTTCCATTACAAAAAAATAAACACTTACACTTGAAACTTAAACTAAAGTGGGGGGGGGCTTCACCTCCACATCCCCCAATGTGGGGGGCTGTGCCCCCACATCCCCCTACTTAAATACACCAACTCCGAGATCGCACCACAGTGGAGGAAATAGCAAAGCCCTGAAAACGGCAAACCAATTTTTTTCTCTGGGAAAAAAATCAGTGTGCCGTGGCTTTGCTATTTTCGTATTTTGGACTTGTTCGACATTGTAATATAGACCCGACTATATAGCTGGTACATTTAAGTCTGGAGGTGTAGAGGCTTTAAGTCCCCCTGCATAAAACACTTATTTTCTTTTGTTCCATGAGGTAGATGTTATTTTTCTTTGTTATATCAATTATATCTGTGTTTTGTATGTTTGGGCATGTGTGCGTTCAGGATTATTTCTTCAGCTTCTTTGCATTTCAGTATTCTTAGTGCCTTATGCTTGCTTGCACAGTTGTGAGATTCAGATTGCAAAAGTGTCAGGATGTTTGTGATGAATCTGTAAACATCCACCACCATACACACACACACACACACACACACACACACACACACACACACACACACACACAGACACACACACACACACACACACACACACACACACACACACATCTATCTATCTATCTGTCTATCTATATAACACATTTATTTTTGAGTGAAGTAATCATTCTTTTTTAGTATTTTTTCAGTCACACCTTAAGGTAAATTTAGTCTGCATCTACATGTGTATTTGTTTAATTTGATTTTATTTTATATAAGTTTGTCTGTTGGTGTAGGGCACTTGATCAGTAAATGACCAATTTCTGCCTCAGCTTGGGCTGTGAGATATAACAAGTAAAATAGTGAGATAGAAACATCAGTTGGTGTACAACAAATACAACCCTGTTTACAAAGCAGAACATGATAAATAAGAAGCATGATTAAATGCAATTATAAAGTGGTAACAGAAAAATGGGGGGAGATCAGACCTCTCAACTGTCCCTGGTCTTCAGGGGACGTCCCTGATACAGACTCCGATTTAGGTCTGTCCCTCTTAATCCCTCTTAAAGCTGGTGACTGCTGAAGAAAAGGTGGTGAATTGCCCTTAATAAATAATGATAGTAATTCAGAGTTATAGACGTTTTACGCCAGAAAACCTGTATTAATCCACATTCTCTTATTCTGCAAATGTTTCAGGTTAATAGTACAAATATTTAAAAAATGTCCTTGATTGTCCCTGATTATTTGGGGATTTGTCCCTGATTCTGTTGAGATTTGTCTCTGATCAGTTGAGAGCTATGGAGGAGGTACAGAATAGATAAAAGTTGGAATTATAAACATAATAAAAGCAAGTTTAATAGAGATGACAGAACAGATAAAAATTGGAATTATAAACATAATAAAAAGATTGTCAATAGAGAAGAGAGACAGTGGTGAAGACAGGTAACTAGGGAAATGGATGTCAGGGCAGAAAAGTAGTATGACTTTAATGTAATGCATACACACACACACAAAGATATCTATGTAGCTATATATATATATATATATATATATATATATATATATATATATATATATATATATATATATATATATATATATATATATATATAGGTAATATGGCCAGTGTTAGGACACTGGAGCTGGGGTAGGTGTTAGGTAAGATGGCCAGTGTTAGGACATTGGAGCTGGGGCAGGTGTTATGTTATATGGCCAGTGTTAGGACATTTGCGCTGATTTTATTTCACTTAGGATGATTTAAATTCCTATCAGAACTTGATCTAGGTCCGGATATCCGTTAAGCTGAGGGAGGAGGTCCTTTCAGAGTTCTGGGGCTAGTAGAGAGAGAAGCAGTGGTTGGTGCAGTAGGGCTTCATTTTGGAAGTTTGGTGAGCTGACCCAAAATGTAAATGACTTTTGTGAGTATAACAAGGATGTGATGGATAGTAGTCTTGCAGAGACAGGAGTGACAATTCCTTGATGAAGGAGTTTAAAGAGTAGAAAGTCTAATAGGAGATATGTTCTTTGTTTATAGCTAATTAATAATTGTATATACCCTGTATTATATATTTCATGTCTTAATGAAGAAAGACACATGTTGAGACAGAGAGAGAGAGAGAGAGAGAGAGAGAGTTATGACCAGCTCCTGTTAACAGTGTTTTGATATATATTTTAGTCTCTTGAGCAAAATCTGTAAAGTAGTGCTCTCACTTTGTGGACACAGCTGCTCAAATTTATTCCAAGAGTTAGACCACAAAAAGCTGGTCTCACTCCAGGGAGGAAACCAT
>NC_056733.1:159061700-159086700 GCF_019279795.1 Protopterus annectens | reverse complement strand
AGGTTAGTCCTCAATTTGCATATGTGGTCTGATTGGACCAGCTATTATTATCCAGAATCCCCCATTAATGATGGAGCATTTATTACGATTATATTCTTATTCTAATTATTTGTTTGCTTTTTTTTTCGTTTTTTTTTTCAAAAAAGTCAGAGGTAGCACAGGAGAAATCAATTAATAACAGCTACTGATGAATAGGGTTCAATAGCATTGGAACATGGGAACCTTCAGGCTGTGTGTCCACTTTATCTGGACATAAGACATAATTAATGTGTTTTTCTTGTACATAAGACTTAATTACTGTGTTTTCTCGTACACTGAGCTTTCACTTCTGATGTGGGGCTCAATGTTCTATTCAGAATTCAAGTGATTATAATGAATCATAACATAAAAACTAACACTCCACAGACGAAAAATAGTGAAAAGATGTTCACTTTGGGACCCAGAGCTTCTTCAGGAAACCGGTTAACTCTGAAGTCATACTGGTATCTAAAACCTTGATAAACCATGTATCAAAAATTAACTGATTAACTGTCAAGTCAAAGCACCATACCCTCTTTTGCAGAGACTAATGGGCACCAGCATTAATTCTGTTTCTAGCACATGTAAGATCACTTAGCATACCCTAGTAAAGGTTCATTAAGTACCCAGAACAAGAGAGGGCTAAGCATTGCTCCTGTTTTATAGCACATGTGAGATTAAAGTGTATGAGATAATTACTTCATAAGAGAATAAATAACATAACATGAAAACTCACATGAAAGAAGACAATAAAAAGACAGGTAATTCAGTATTTTCAACTGTAAGATACTCTTGATGGAGCATCAAAAATTTGGACCAAGTTCATTACATGTGTCAAGTCATATTTGTCATTCCAGTTCACTTTTTTCTAAGAGTGCCAGTTTATATATATATATATATATATATATATATATATATATATATATATATATATGAAATTTAAAGCTGGAATGTTTTGTGACCTCCATAGAGTGTTTTGCCAGGGCATTCCTTTGGATTTAGGTTTTATGTCTGTAAAATGTTGAGAAAATCATATCTTCAGTTTGTTTATAGCTTAGCCCACAGATAATGCTTCACATTTTGTGCATTGGACCCTATAGATGACCATCTCTGTGCAGAAGTCTGCTCTGTATTCTCTGAAATATTTCTTCCATATATTAGGACATATGAAGAGGTTTGGGTTGCTTATGTGTACAGAATGAGCAGTTCTGGGATTTGCATTCAAATGTTCTATTTATGCTGGGATCATTCAGGTCTGTCTGTCTTTGAGCAGGATTTAAGGAAGTCACTCAGTTTTCTGCCTCTTTTAAATATGAACTGGAAGCCTGGTTCCAATATCTTTACAATTTGTTTCATGCTGTTAATCATGACCCAGTTCTGTTTCATTATTTTGTGTATATCTAGGTGGTCTAGGGTGAAGGTTATAGTCATGCTGTATTTCCTTGATTAATTTTTAAGATCCTTATTGAAGTTCCTATAGGTATGGGATAGTCTGTTTGCATGTTCCAAACAAAAATAGTAACCTATTTAATCCCATCTAGTTATGCTCCAAAAGAACAACCTCAAATCACTCTTCTGAGCTTTGTGTCAGGGAGGATTCAAGGTTTATTTTAATTATTTCTAAGTTTTGAGGTGGCTACTGCAAGCAGGATACAGCTGAGGACCCAGGTACTGATTGGAAAGAGCAACAAGCAACAAAGCATTTAGGAATTGAGACTGATGTGATGTGAGAACACCTTCCTCCTCTTGATCATAGAAAGGATGCCTCCAAAACACACACACATGCACACACACACACACACACACACACACACACACACACACACACACACACACACACACACACACACACACACACACACACGCACATGCACGCACGCATGCTCACACACACACACACACACACACACACACACACACACACACACACACACACACACACACACACACACACACACCTCCCCTCCTAAACCTACAGTGATTAAAAAGCTGAGGCTGAGACAGCACTCTGGGGAAGGATTGGATAGGAATACAAGTTCCCTTGTAGTAACCAAATGACTTTCCAAAATTGGATTGTTATTCATTTGTCACTTTCTGACTACTGTGACCATATTCTCCATGGATACAGTGAAGCCCCTTCCATCTAAAATAATCCACACATGCTGAATGCAAGTATAGAAAACTCAAGTTCATGCTTTGGTGAATGGATTCTCTGTACTGAAACCTTAGGGGGCCTGGGCATTGCTGTATGCCTGTGGGACATCATTGGACTTGTTCACTGCCTCAGGACTATCAATTACCAAAGTAGCATGATTCCTAGCTGTTGCCCCAATAACCACTAGTATATAGTTTGTATGGTTAGATCCAACAAAACTGGTTAATTGGGTATCAGAAGTTTCTTCTGTCCCATGATGCGGGGCATTGTTGACAAGATGTATATGTATTCTTGCGCTGGATATCTTGTGACAGTCTAAATAAAGGAAAATGGTTAGCTTAATATGTTCATTGTGCTTTTGTTTTTTTTATTTATTTATGTTTGTTTGTTAAAAAGGATAGTCCAACTGCACCTTACAAGACCCTTTTTCAGTGGACTCCTGAGGAGAAAAGCTCCAATAAAAGCTCAACATTGATTACTTATGGTTGATAGGAACAATATAAGAAAATAACAACGTATATAAAAACAGAATACAAATAATGTGCTGAAATATATGTAATTAGAAGATGAACAAGACATAATTAGAGTATTAATAAATTACAATGGGTAGAAGGTATACAGCATTCACACTGAGTCATGAGATAGATGTGCCATGTATAGACAGAGGAGAGGAGCATGTAGTGAGGAATAAAAGTAGGAAAAGGATGGGAAGAGGGGTTTAGTGTTTTGAAGAGTAAGACAGACTGGTAAGGGGGCAAAGGGTGGACAACAAGGAGTAATGGGTACAAGTACTACTATTGGTAATGGAAGGAAGTTTAGATCAGTCACTGAAAAAAGTATTTAGAAATGAATGTAGTGAAGGTTGAGAAGAGCATGTGAAAAGAAGATGAGCTGGCATAACATTAAGAAGTGAGCCAGAAGTCAATCCCTAATTGTTGGGAACTGATAGAGACAGTGACCTAACATTTGACCAAAATATGCTCATTGTCATAAGATAGTCCTTCTATATTGTACATCTTATAAACAAAGGGATTGTGTCTAGATCTACAGATGTCATTGGCCCCCTTTATTCAGCCCTGATTAGGCCAATCATCGAACATAATGCCACATCATCACTCAACTGAGTGCAGTGAGATCATATTCTGATTTCAGGCACTCCTACTGTGTACAAAGAGAGCATCTGGGTAACAGAAAAAAAAAAAAAAAAATTTAAGCTTGTTTCCTGCCTTTCCTGTTAAGTGGTATAGACTATTTGTAGGCTTCTGAGCCCCCAAGCCCTTCTGTGTTGGAGGGAAGCCTTCTAGCTTAGTTTTTTTTCCTATAACTAGCCAGTTTTCTAGTTTCAGCACTCAAATCTGTTTCTTTGATCTCCAGCACTTGTTCAGAAAAAAAAAAAAAAAATTTTTCATCTGCTTTTACTGTACTTGTGTTTCTACCTACTTTTTTTAACTTTTGCATCATCTTAAAAGTACTCAATTGTATTTATTACTGCTTGGTGTAACTCATTCTAAGCCTTCTGGTTTAAACACTTGGGCTTCGGACCAGTTGTTTTGCACTGAGAGGGTTTGTGGTCTGCACTGTAGTGGCAACACAGGTAGCTTACATCCTTCTAGGTTGGGAACTGCTGATTGAGGGCTCAGTGTCTGTTATTCTAAAAGTGTATTAATTCTGGTTTAAGCACTTGGGCTTTCAGGCCAGTTATTTTACATTAAGAGGGTTTGTGGTCTGCACTCTTGTGGGAGGAGAGGCTGGACTCTGCCCTTCTGAGCTGGGAATTTCTGATTGAAGGCTTATAGTGCATGCATATCTGAACTGCTTCTTACTGAAGTTGGTGTGCCTTGTTTGCTGTGGCATAGACTGGATTCGGGCCTGCTGGATCTAGCTTTGTTTGTGTAACTTGAGCACTAATCCAGGCATTCTCTAAAGTATTCAATTGTATTTATTACTGCTTGGTAGTAACTTGATTAAAGTTTAGCTGCCATTCTAAGTCTTTTGGATTAAGCACTTGGGCTTCAGACCAGTTGTTTTACATTAGGAAGGTTTGTGTCATGCACTGTGGTGGCAGGACAGGTAGCTTTCATCCTTCTAAGTTGGGAACTGCTGATTGAGAGCCCAGTGTCTGTTATTCTTAAAGTGTATTAGTTCTTGTTTAAGCACTTGGGCTTCAGGCCAGTTATTTTACATTAAGAAGGTTTGTGGTCTGCACTCTTGTGGGAGAAGAGGCTGGACTCTGCCCTTCTGAGCTGGGAATTTCTGGTTAAAGGTTTATAGTGCCTGAATATTTGAACTGTATCTTACTGAAATTGGTACACCTTGTTTGTTGTAGCATAGACTAGATCCAGGCCTGCTGAATCTAGCTTTGTTTATATGCTTGTTGTTTGTTTGCTTGTTATTTCCTGGAACGCTAATTCCACCTAATACATGGCTTCTCAGCTTCTGTGGATTACTAGTGATATCTGCATTGCTTACTGTACTTATTTCCTTGTTTCACTTGAAAGAAAGTTACTGTTTGTCATTTTTGCATTTAAGTTACCTGTAACACATTGCACTTAAGTTACCTGGCACTTGCTCACTAAAGCAATTATATGTCAGCACTAAAATTAAAAGCACTACACCCTCACTCCCCACTGGCCCTGGTTTTCAATTATTAAGGAATTCCCAATATTATTCTAGCATGTCCAAAGGTCAGTTGTCAATCTCCTCTCCGGTCCAGCTGGTGAATCTGGGAATCTTGAGGCAATGTTACAACTGCCTCATGTACACAGACAACCCTCTCCTCCTCCCAACAAATTCCAACACATGTGAGAGATGCAACCATATAGCCAAACTGGAGGCTAAGCTCTCTCAACTCAGTACTGGCATAACCAGTCAGGAGGAGAAGGAAACCACACTCACTACAATTCCAGTCTCACATAGACCTACCACGACAGCAAACCAAACACATAATCACACAAAACATACTGAGCTCTAAATAAAGATCTGCCGAAGCAGCAGAGACCTCCAAAGCAGACACCCAAGCAGCCGATACCCCAAAACAAAACACGTGCAACACATATCTCACAAAGCCAGTGTGCCAAACAGTCACAGCCCTTAAGACTAAACAACACACCTGATACACTTGTAATAGGTGACTCTATCGTCAGGCACACTGACGTCCCACTCACCAGGCTGAACAAGGAGAGGGTCACGGTGAGCAGCCTGTCAGGTGCTAGGATCCGCCACATAACACAAGCACTCAGGTCACTCCAAGGCAAGTACAAATATGACTCAGTCATTGTCCATGCTGGTGTGAATGACCTGAGACGCACTCTCCTGGACTACATGAAAAGAGACATAAAGGAGCTCTCTGAGCATGTAGCCCAGGCCGGTATGACCCTGACCTTGAGTAGCATCTTACCCTCACCAAGAATGATGCCACAATATGAAGACAAGATGATCAATTTCAACAATTGGCTTAAGTACTGGTGTCATTCAAAGGGGATCCAATGCCTGTCAGCTTGGGATGATATGCTCGACAAGCCACGATGCTTCGCTAGGGACGGCTTGCACCTGTCACCCTGGGCTTTTGGATATTGGCAAAGGCTCTTGCTACCCCATAGTGCCTTTTTAGGCAAGGCTCAAAAGACAAACCCACCTCCATAGGTATCACAAGGGATAAGAAACTAAGAGTAATGCTACTCAACGCCAGAAGTCTAAACTCAAGATGCACTCAAACTCTCCTTAGCATGGAGAACATCGATATCTGTGCAGTAACAGAAACCTGGTTCAGGGCTCCGAGAGCACCCCAGCACTACCAGGTTATACCTCATACCATGCTTTTCGCCCCAAAACTTGGACCGAACCACAAAAGGAGGGGAGTATCGATATTCATCAAAGATACCCACACCTCCAGGTTGGTGGCAAAGCACAAAGCATCAGAGACTATCCATGTGCAACTAACAGTGGGTAAAACTGCCTTCCAGTTTATAGCCTGCTACAGACCACCCTCCCAAACCCAGGAACCCCACTCGGCCTTCTTGAGAACACTGGAAAATATGAAGGTCTCTCCAAACACCATTATACTGGGCGACTTCAACTACCCAAACATAGACTGGGAGCATTACTCTAGCTCCAACACCCTAGCCCAAAGGTTCCTAGAATTTATAAACTCAAATGCTATGGAACAACTTATTACCACTCCCACAAGAGGGGAAAACATACTGGACCTGATCATCACCAACATGGGGACTCAATGCTCCAGACCAGAGGTGTATCCCTCACTGGTAAGATCAGACCATAAACTAATCTCACTGGATATTCACATCCCGACCCCACCCCCTGCCCAGAAAACCACAGTGAAAAACTTCTCTAAAGCAAATTTTACACTCCTCAAAACTGAGGTGGAATCCTTCAAAGCCCCCGGGCCTGTGGAAAATATGGCCCAGACCGCAGAATCCTTTATAAACGCATTCTATGAACACCTTCAGGAATGCATGGATCATGCGATCCCAAATAAAACCAAGACCCAATCCTCCAAAGGCAGACGACCTGTCTGGTGGACCCCAGCCATAAACAAACTATACAATAGAAGGAGGAAGCTACTAAATGATAAAGCAAAATGCCAAAAGGGAAGGCATCACTGATCAGTATTAGCAAAAACTATGGGCACACATAAAATTGTCTAAGGCCAGCTTCGAGAGAAAAATTGCACAGGACACTAAGGATAATCACAAGGCTTTCTTTAGTTATGTTAGGAACCTGGGTGGTAATTCCCAGATATGCTCAGAATTAGTCGCAAATGACAAAAATACACCGAACCCACAGACATTCCCAACATCCTAGCTGACAGGTTCAGTGCAAACTTCTCCCACCAAAATATCTATCCCAGCAGAGTGCTTTCCCCCTGACATCTCAGATGCTCAGGTAAGAGCCGCCCTCTCCAAAGCAAAACACAGGATCAATGGGACCAGATGGTGTCCCGGGCTGCATCCTACATGAACTCCAAGAAGAGCTAAACCCAAACATAAAACTACTGTTCAATCTCAGCCTTACTACAGGATATGTGCCCAAAGAGTGGCGCAACAGTGGTCCCTCTCCATAAAGGTGGTGCCTCAACGGATCCTGGAAACTATCGCCCCATAAGCCTGACTAGCTTGGTCTGCAAAGCTATGGAAAGGATCATCATGGACCTCATAAATAAAGATATTGGGGACCTACAAAACACTGGATCCTACCCAGTTCGGCTTTGTTAAAGGCAGATCCTGCCTCTTAAACCTGGTTGATTTCTTTGAAACAGTCACCAAGGCCATTGATGAGGGGAAGGTGGTCCACACAGCCTACCTGGACCTCGCAAAGCCTTCGATACAATACCCCACTGGCATTATAGATAAGCTCACCAGCTTAAATATAAACCCCTATATCACTAGATGGATTGCAAACTGGCTCAAGGACAGAACCCACATGGTTAGAATTGCTGGAGCCATGTCAGACTCCAAACCAGTTACAAGTGGTGTCCCACAAGGCTCAGTCCTGGGACCTCTCTTGTTCGGTATATATTTCTCGGAGGTACAGGCCAACACAGAAGGACTGTGGCTGACCAAGTTCGCAGATGACTGCAAACTGGGCACCATAATCGACTCTCCAGCCGACACAAGCATCCTCCAAAAGGGCCTCATAGAAACAGACAACTAGTGCCAGAGCCATGGCCTCAAGCTAAATGCCAAAAAGTGTATAGTCATCCCCTTTGGCAAAAACAAAGTGCCCACAAATTACCACATAGGTGAAAATCCATTAAGTACAGAAGAAGTAATTAGGGACCTGGGGACCCAAGTTGATAGCAATCTCTCATTTGACAACCACATGGCCAAAGTGGTTAGAAAAACATTTTATATAGCCCACCTAATCATGAAGGAATTCACATCTAGATCAGGGGAGGTCATCGTGCCTCTTTACTCATCCCTCATCAGGCCCATAATTGAGTACAATGCCTCTTTTGGGATGTACCTTACCAGACACCTGCAGCAACTGGAAAGACCCCAAAAGTACCTCACCAAGAGGATCAAAGGGCTCAAACAGATGCCATATGCTGCCCGGTTAAAGAAACTCCAGCTCTACTCAGTGGCATACCCACCTGTTCAGAGGCAATCTGTGCCTGACGTATAAAGCCATGTCCAACCCGGAATTAATGGACATGCTGCACCTCAGAAAATCCAAATCCCATCGAGCTAAGAGACTTGAACCTCAGCACTGAAATAAATAGGACATGCTGGAGGGACAGATTCATAACCCAGAGGCTCCCTTCACTCTGGAATAAAATCCCAGTCCAGGTTAGGCAGAGTCCCTCACTGACTCTCTTCAAGAGGAATCTTGATGAGTGGATGGGAGATCGTAGGTTTACCCCGGGTATCACTTCTGTGTCACTGTTAGACAGAGGCACAGTATACTAACCTCGAAAAAGGGCATAGCAAAATAAATTTAAAATGGGTGGCGAAAGCCAAACACATTCTGGCTAGGCTTATAAATGCCCTAGGGCAGATAGCCTAGTATGAACCTATGAACCTATGAACCTATGAACATTTGGCATGTATCTGTCCAGACACATGCAACAACTGGAACGCCCACAGAGAAAAATTACTAAAGAGATACATGGTCTAAACAACCCCCAGGATTCAGCAAGCTCTACACAGCATGCAGGAATAGTGCAGGAGCTGCTGGAGGCAATATGGCCACCGAGAGATCCAGGAACAAGCTCCCGGGATGTGCATCAGTGCTCCTGCACTATTCCTGGATGGACACAGCTCCTGTATGCTAATTACCCTATTTGCAGGTGAAAACCCTGCAAATGAGGTGAATTAGCAATCCAGGAAGCTGGCAGCCATCCGTGCAGGAATAGTGTAACCTGCAGAAATGTATTCGGTTAGTAACCGAGTACATTTCTGCAAACTACAAAACAGAGCCATGACAGCTCCAAATAAAGGGTGTATATAATGTGGAAAGCATGCCAATGGCCAAATATATGACCACTGGCATGGTAAACAGATTCAAAATAACAAAAAAAAACTTTTTGGGGGGCTGATTTCAGACGTTTAAGCATAGGGCAGTGGCACACAAATGGGATCGGCCCGAAAATAAAACTAAAACCTTGAAAAAAGCTTTTTCTGCGAGATCACAATTTTGGCATTATAGTCAATGGCAGGCAGAAGACAGCAAGGCCAGTGAACAATGGTTACTAAGGTGGAAGGCTCAGTGTCAGACTTGCAACTAGGCATTAGCAGGCAATTCTATGCAAATGAGGGGAATGATACTGAATCACAGATTTCCCCTCATGGCTAGCCTGCACCCAACCGTGTAGGTGCAGGAAAACCATGGTGCAAGCCTAAGAGTTAGCTGACATCATAGAGGGGTGTGTCAGGCATACTGTAAGTTTACTGGAGCTCTGCGGCTCGGGTTTGCCCTTAGCTTAGCAGAGCTAAGGAGGGAGGTGTGTGTGAAGCTGCCAAGCACACTTTACATTGCCTAAACAGATGTGCGCACTGCGCACCGGGGTTTAAACAAAAAAAAAAAAAAAATTAAAGCAGGAAATAGCTCCATTCACATGTGAGCACTGGGTTTGCAAGGCGTGCCTCGGGGCTTAAATAGGAAGGCAATGGGAAGGGAAACAGCAGTAGGAAGGCAATCAAGGAGAACTAGCATAGCTGGCAGGTGAAATGTATCAGAATCAGCCAATTACACAGGCAGCAGCCCAGCCCAGCCCAGCACACTATTATAAACTATGCAAACACCTTTCCCTCTGGTTTTTCCCACAAACTCTACACCACCGGTGTACACAAATGGGGACATTTTCCTAACAAAAGCAAAAAAATGATAGGGGCTGCATTTGCTCTCATAAATCAACATGTGGAAGAAGCTGAGGGTGTTGAGGATGAGAATGCTGATAACCAACCCACAGTGAGGAGAAAGAGAAGAGTGTACAGATCCAGAGTAACCTACCAGGGGCTACATGAGCTGGAGATAGTGGAGCACTATAGGTTGGACAGGGACCTCCTACAGCAAATTGTTGAGCTGTGCTGGCCACATCTCACACACAGAAACAGCAGAGGGAAACCCATCCCAGTGGATACCAAAGTATGTGTAGGCTTAAGAATACTAGCCACAGGTACCTTCCAAAGGCCAAATGGGGATATCATGGGGATCTCACAGGCATCAGCACCCAGGGCACTCCACCAGTTCTTGGATGCCATGTCAGCACATGCCGGTGAGCACATATATTTCCTCAACACTCGTGCGGCGTTGACCAGCAATATACGTCTCTTACACCAAGTAGCAGAATACTCTAAGGTAGTGGGTGCTATAGATTGCATGCACATACACATCAAAGCACCAACAGGTGAGCAGGGTAGAGTTTACATACACCGAAAGGGCATCCCCTCCATCAACTGCCAGGTCATGTGCGATGCCCAGGGCATTATAATGAATGTGTGTGCTGGCAGCCCTGGAAGCTATCATGACTCCCACATCTGGCATATGACGCAGTTGTACCAGAGAGTTGCCAATGGGGACATCCCATATGGCCACATAGTGGGGGATGCTGGTAACGCACTGGAGCCGTCTCTGATGACACCCATCAGAAATGCACACACACCCGAACAAGAACTCCATAATGAGGCACACGCACAGACCAGAATTATAACAGAGCATGTGATTGGGATGCTCAAGTTACAGTTCCAGTGCCTGAACATATCTGGTGGAGCCTTGCAGTACTCACCAGCTACATGTACCCAAATTGTCATTGTATGTGCCATGCTGCACAATATGATCCTGCAGAAACACCTGCAGCAGGAACAGCATGGGGCAAGGCCACACAACCCGCCCCCACCATTGCCAAGGCCTGCACAGGCACAGAGTGGCTCAGAGGAGGAACAACCTGAGCCTGCCCCAGTTGGCAGAAGGAGGCGTGCCCAGTATGCCCAGGCCTTGGCAAAGAGGCAATGCATAGCATATACACTGACACGGTAGGGACCCAGGGAATGACACCTCACTCCAACTCGCACATACAGTAAAAGGGATGCCAAACATGAAACTACCTGTGCTTAACCATGTATAGGGAGTGTACTATGTGCCTCTGACATAGTCAACCCCCCAGCACCATCCTTAATACTGGCACAGTCACAAAGTAAGACATGCTCACTATCAGTTGCTGAATGTAGTAGTATGTTCTGCTACCTGTATTTATGGTATGGACATGAGCATGCTAGGGAATCAGGTGGCTGAATGGGATGCCAGCAGATAGTAGACACCTATATTGGCAGCATGAAAGCCTTATCAAATACTGGTGTCAACATAGTAGGCAGTACTAGACAAGGTGATAAAACCCACTGCAGGACATGTGGTCGGCCAAATGTGTGTCCATAGGACACACACATGCATGTCAGTGAGGATCACATATCCAACAACAGTCTCAGCCAGCAGAACAGGTGTAGACAAACACAAAGAAAGGCTGTGCTAAGGCCTCTAATTGAGGGCTATGAAGAACAGCCTCCTTTCAGACCTACACAGACAGACTACAACAGGTCAGGCAGTGGGATGTTAGTTTTGAAGAGTAAGAAATCTGAAACTGAAATGTAGGTCAATAAAACCTAAGACCTGTAGTACACTGATATGCCTCTAGTCTGCATGATAGGTTAGAATGCAGAATGAAATGGAGTACCTGAAATACCAGTACAGTCATAGCAAATGTGTACAGTTGTCAGGTGTGCCCCCCCCCCCACAATCCTATGTAGAAATGTAGTAACATGTATGTGTAGGTATAATAACAGTGGAGCACAGATTACCTGAGCAGGCCAAAGTAGCAGGATAGATTGTAGCATGTGTACAATATGCAGGGCTCTGTGTGTTAGGTTGGTATGTGTTGTATATTGTGTGAAAGTGGTCAGCATATAGGCATGGAGAGTTGTGTCTTGCTGACCAATGGCCAGTACTGTTGATGACAGGGCCAAGTTCTCACAACTGCAGGGCCAAACACAATGCATCCCAGCAAGACACATTCCAGTAGTAATTCATGCTAATTGTTTGGATGTAATATCTGTCACCATCTGAAAGATGGACATGGCATGAATGTGGGCCCATACATACAAACAGTACACAGGTGGAAGTACCCTAGACAGAGAGTGTATAAAATGTTACTGTCAAATGAACACACCTTTGGAATTGTATTTACAGGTTAGCAGCACATTAGTTTGCTGTGTAGTATGGAATACTGATGTCGTTTGACCAAACACTGGCAGATCACAAAAGGCACAGGTATGAAGTACTGAGAAACTGCTGATGTCCCTGCACAAGCCAGCATAAGTGGAATGCAAGTAGCTTCCATAGCACACATGCACCCAGCTCACTCCACCATCAGCCACAGGCACCTCACAGGTCTTATCCCTGCTGTTGGGGATGAGTACAATATGACCCTCACCTCTGTATGGGAATAGCCACAGAATGCAGCATGCTGAAGAGGTGTCCCATGCAGATGTGTCCTTAGCTTTAAGCAACACCCTGCCAGCATCCACACCAATGGATCAATAAGGACAGAAACTATTGACAACACCTTGCACACCTACCCTGTCACCCCAGGGGAATATAGTGGCTTGCAGCCAGGGACACAATGCACCAGCCTGCTACAGATGGCCTGCATCACTACCAAATGCCCTACAGCCCTCTGTCAAAGGCCTGTGTCTCACTCATACTGTCAATGTATGTTATCTCATGGACTTCCAAATAACAGCATAACACAGTCCACAGAACACAAATGCAAGGCCATGTTGACAAATCCCAGTAGCATGTCCACCATGTCCTACTTCATGAACTGTGGACCAACCCCTAAATACTGCTGGGATGAAGTGATAACTATAGGGATACTTATCAGATAATGTTTGCATAATGTTTGGAAGAGGATAGAATAACAGAGGGAGGGGTAAAAGCATGGACGCCATGGAGTGTGTGAAGTCTGAAACTCAGATGTGTGCACATACGATCCCTGCCTGCAAACACAGGAGTGGGTGGCTGCAAACATGCTCATAAACCACAATGTTAAGGGGTAATGACCAGAAATATGAGCCCTGTCTCTGTGTAACCTGTGTGACTCTGTACAGCTGTGAGGTATGGCCATACTGTCACGTCGATGGATGTACAAGCATGGGATCCTCAGCCACCACAGTGCCAAGGTACTGAACCATTTACACAGACCCATCAATAAGTGTCTGCAGCTCCCCCTCCAGAATGGCATGATTGTGCAAGAATCTGTAGGCTGCAGACCACAATACTGGACACAGCTTCATTCATGTTGTGTTCCCCAGAAAATTACTGCAAGCAAATATGTATACTTGTCAGTAGTTGATGATATAAAACATCACAGTGTAAAACAGTACATATGTCTGAATATTTCTGCTAACACCAAAACCATGTAGCAGAAGCAGCACAGACACAATAAGTTACAGTATCCCACTATCCTTTGCCTATTTTGACCCAATATTGTCAACCAATCTACAGATATCCTACAGAAACAGGTTGCTAGCTGTAGGTGTAGAAAACAAAAGCCTGCACTGGAGTGCAACCTACCTAGAATGGATTCACACATTCAGTCCAGAAGGTCAAACTGGCCATGCTCCCACACTTACAGAAATGAAGTCCATGTCTGGCAACAACAGTGGACTATACATAGCTGACAGTCACAGATGTTTGTGCACACACTCCACATTGCACACCAGTCATGCTTTGCACACACATCGGATAGGAATGCACACATATATCTAAGGACAACACACTATAATAGGCCAAACTTACACATACAAAGATGTGTGGAAGAGAGTGACAGACATTGACAAAGAGCTTCCCATCATGAGGCTTGTCCCACCCAGCACACATCTAATTGGCTAAAACCACATGATGTGCAACTGTCAATCATTGTAGACATTTGTTTCTGGTATCCCTCAGCACTATAGTGTCTGTGGTGTTTGTGATAACTGTGTAACATGACTGTACAAGTCATTATTCATCTAGCAGTTATATACACGTTCCTGTTAAATGTAAACCTATGTGTGACTGAGTGTTGTGTGCGTGCTTCCAGATGAATGGTTTATGCCCATTCAAACAAACTGCACTCCCCATTGTCCTACTTTGGCAAGCCTGCTGATGTCATTCATTTTGAAATACACCTTTAGGGACAACAGAGCCCTCTAAGCTCCATGACTCGTGATATAACTGCATACTGCTATAGTGTGATGCACTAGTTAGGAAGGAGTTCTAATCCCAGACATGGCAACTGTGAGACTGTGTGTGTTTGTTTGTCTGTGTATGAGTCAATGCTTTTGAGGTCATTCACAGTCACTACACTTTCCATTGCCCTACTTTGGAAAGCCTGCTGATGTCATTCACCTTGAAATACACCTTTGGGGAAAGAGTAGCCCTATAAGCTCTGTGGCTTGTGAGATCAATGCAATACCTACCAAGATAGGGGTTTGAATCTCAGCACTGTCAAGTGTGTGGGCATGTTTGTCATCAGTATTCTGTGTGGAGGTACCATTGATTGTGTAATAACAGGACTCATTGTTGGGCGGGTTTTGCAAATTTCTTATATGGAGGACCTATTATATGTCACAATGTCCTCCTTACAAGGACAACAGATGTCAAACAGCAGAGAGACTGGTGTAGACAATCCATACCCCTACATGTGACATTATGGATTGGGGAACAATATAGGCAACCCCTGTATTACCCAGAGAACACTCTCCACCCATGTCTCATACACAAACACACTTGGCTAGGCAACAACCACTATTTTGGTAGTTCCCTGCATATTGCCCACAGATAGTAACCATGGTGTGATTACAGTGGACTACAGAGGACATGGCACCCTGTTCCATCCCTACAATAGGCAAATAATTGCTTACAGCGGCCCTTTGCTATGTTCCCCACTGGACGCCTGCAACAACTGTAGAGTCAGCAAATGTAACACACAAAGAAAATACCATGCCTTATACACATGCCTTGTATGGACAGATGCTACTAACACCAGCGAATACCTGTATCATGCTGTCAATATAGATGCAGGATCAACCCGAGTTCCATTGCCAGTTCTCACCACATGAGGTCAGGAATGCCACATCAGATGATAACAATCTGTCCATGCAACATGCCCCAGACACCCCAGATGCACTTCCACATGTCCCAGAACATGCATGTGGGACATGTGCACATCCCAGACACAGTCCATGTTATGGAATATAGAACACATATATGGCAAGCATTGCACAGCACTGGCCACCCACAATAGTAACCCATATGAGTGGATGGTGAATACAATACCCACCTCTGTGGGCCAATCCAGGGACTACACCCCTGAACCACACTGCAGACCATTGTCATGTGGCCTGATGCCAAGGTATACCATTTGCCTAGTCTTGTACAGCCTTCTGGCACAGTCAGCCACTAGACACCTGTGAAGCAATGAACCCATGCATGTCAGTACTGGCAAACCTGTGTCTGTATGTGTGTGGAGAGTAATGATTTGGAAGCCATTCACACTCACTACACCTCCCATTACCCTACTGAAGCATGCCTTCTGATGTCAGACACCTTGACATACCTTTTGCCCATATATCAGCCTGATAACCTCTGTGGTGCATGTGATACCTGTGTAATACTGTAGTGTAGCAAACTAGTTCATTAGGAATTCTAATCCTGACCCTGCCAACTTTGATAATGTGTGTGAGTCCCTGAGAGAGTGTGGCTGTGTCATCATTGACACCTGCTTTTGTGGACAGCCACATGTACTACACCTACCTTATCCCTCCTTTATTACTGTTGCTGATGTCACTCACCTTCAAATGTACCTTTGGACAACTCTCTAACATGTAAGCTCTGTGGCGTGTGCAATAACTACATACAAAATGTCATTACAATGCATAATCAGGCAGGGATTTGAAACCCCGTACTGGTAAGTGTGTGACGCAAACATGTTTAACTCTTACTTTCCTACCCCCTTCCTTTCTTACTTTGTCTCTGTCTGTCTCTCTCACCCCCTCTCTGGTGGATGTGGAGAAGGACACCTGCTTTGCTTAGGCAGCAGTTTGTGTTTTGCAAGCGATGCTCATGATCAGCTGATTGCCTGTGCACGAATTGCAGTCCTGCACTAGCTGATTGCATATGAAACAGCTGTGGTAACATTCTCATAGCCAATTGCATGGAAACACACTCCTATAACTAGAAACATCATGTGGGTGTTGGCCCTTTTCATTCACTGTGAGCAGGACTTCAAGTCGGTGTTTGGCAAACAGCATCACAGAGGGTAGTGGGATATACCTCTTACAACATACATTGTGGAGACAGGCCAACAAACAGGAGGGGGATGTTCCAGACATGAGCACAGACTGTAAGTCTTGCTCTTCTACATTTGAAGTAATGTTGGTTTAACAGGGTTTGTGTGCATATGGCTGGTCTACATGCTTTAATACCTGTCATGACAGTGTTATGTGGATGAGGAAACTCTCACCTGTAGGCCTATCTGCAGACTGGCCAGTGTTTGGTCTTGCATGTTGTGTTACTCACAGATAACCTATCTTCAGAAATGCATAGTCTGAGGATTGCAGTCAGTACATGGTGACAGCCATGAGAGTTACTGACTTCATATCCCTCAGAAGACATATGTCACAACAAACCGTGTTACATCAGTAAATGTATGAGTTTATCACAGCAACATGTCAATATTGGCCCTGTGTTTGTGCCTCCAGCCACAACTCCGTCAACCTTTGTACATATGTCATGCAGTAAGAGGTGCATATGTTCAGTACACCATTATTTATTGACATCATACCTGATAACATGCCAGTGAGATATCAGACTGCTAGATGTGTTACATATAGTAGGGTTTATATTTGAGGACAAAATCTGGACATTCTGTTGTAGTGTATACAGTAGTGAGGTCCTTGTACATATGGTGATTGTGGGCAGAGTGTGTATTCTGAATATGTACCGTGGCCTGTGTTCAGACTGTGGTAGATGTCATTGTTCTTGGTCCTGTTCTATCTGATGTTGCATGCTGCTCCAGTGTATGGTACCCTATCCGCGTACATGTTTGTAGGGCCAAACCCATACATGTACCGTACCACAGTCAGGCATCGGAATACACTGTGTATTGGCCCAGTATATGTAAGGTTAGTGTGTGAGTGGCAAATATGAGGATGGTGTTGATCAGACAGTCCATATACTGTAATATTAAGCATGCTTAGCATATGTGGCTGTGTTCAGATGGGTTGTGGGTATGCGCTTTCACACAGGTGTCTGTTACTCCATGCTGTTACATACCTGTAGAGCCTGCTATATTTGCAGGTACATGTGTATCCCCCCATAAGAAATGCAGGCCAGTGTTGTGGCAGTCTGCCTGTAGTTTGCACAGTGCTTTGTGACATGTTTAGCAGCTCAGTGTACTTACCTAGTGTGATATTATGCCCATATATTTGTCAGATGCACTGCTGCTGGGCCATCATAACTGTTGTGTATTTCTGACAAAGCAGTGGGATGCTGTACAGATGTATGTCACTAACTAGTGGGTAGTATGTGGGCTAGTGAACTCTGCTCCTCTGGTTATTATGTGTCAGGACAGATAGGAGTGTGTGAATGCATAAACTGTGTGAGCATATCTATTCCAGTATTTACGTGATATACCCATTGACATGGCTGTTAACATCCACTTTTTCAGGCTTGGTCCACACATCTTGCACTAAGGGGTTCTGTGTATACCTCTGGACTGACCAGAGTGTGTCAGACTGTCCACATTTATTGGTCATATCTCTGCTGTATTCCACAGTACCATTACTGTGATATCTGTGGTACTGTACTATGATGATCTTAAGATGTCTGTCAGTAACTGATGGCGTTTATGTCAATATCAGATGTGACTTTCCACACATAACATTTCTGTTAAGACAACGCCTATTACAGTAGCAAAAGTCTACATTTATACCTGCAATACTTACATGACATCCCCTTGCACTAAGAGGTTGCGACTATTGGTGCTGAGGTATGACTCCGCTACATGTTTTGGACAGATGTTAAACATATGTGTGTGTGTCTATATATATATATATATATATATATATATATATATATATATATATATATATATATATATATATATATATATATATATATATATATATAGATAGATAGATAGATACATATATATATATATATATATATATATATATATATATATATATATATATATACATATATATATACACACACACATATAATATATATATATATATATATATATATATATATATATATACACACACACATATATTTATAGATATCTACATATATATAGACATATATATATTTTATATATATATATATATATATATATATATGTGCATATATGATATAAATACATATGTATATGTTGTTGTTGGGCTTTTCCCGGTTAGGGGTCGCCACAGCAGAACTCCAGTCCACTAATGATTGGCAATAGATTTTTACGTGCCAAGTTGCTGGCCCTGATACACAACTTTCAACAAAGGTACACCCATTCACGCATGTTTCCACACAGAAGACACTCTAGCTGAGAATTGAACATGACAATGTCTTACCGTGAGGCGATAATGCTACCGCAGCACCACCACTGCAGTATACAGATATATATAAATATATATATATATATGAATATATATGTGTATGTACATATACACATATGTCTACATATGTCTATATATTTATCCATATCCTTATGTGTAAACATGACTGTTGTATATACCTTCCCAGATGTATCACACCGTATTTATCTATGTGTATATTTAGATATAGCAACATACATGATTCAACAGTAATATCACTAACAAGTACTACGCTATTCTAGAAGTCATAGCAGTTGTTCAATACTATTCAGTATGTGTACTGACAGATATATTAGGAAAACAACTGTCGTTGTTAAATACTATTCAGTATGTGTACTGACAGATATATTAGGAAGACAACAACTGTTGAAACAACTGTGATGGCTTAGTGGTTAACTGCTGTGACTATAAAGCAGAGGGCCCTGGGTTCAAGACCTGCAAGGGCTGTTTATTTTGTTGCTGGACAGAACAAGGGCTGTTGGATACAGAGTGGTTAAGGCAGTTTTGAGCAGCTTTAAGTGGTTTGTGCTGGTTAGCATGACGGTAAGCACTGCTAACGTACGGTTAAATGTACAGGCGCTTACACCATGTAGGCTTCGCTTACCAGTGCACAAATGTGCACAGCATTTATATTGCAGCAATGCTGAAATCTAATAAACATGGCTCAGCCCTGGTAACCAGTGCTCACATTCCAGTCTTTCCCAGGGGAAAGAATTCGGTGAGCCGTTTCTGTGGCTTTGCTAGTATCAGGACTGTGGTGGGAAGTTACGGGTCGGGTTCAGGTAAGTGTGCGATTGTGTGGATGTTTGGGCATGGGTTAGGTGAGTTCGGGTTAAGGCGTGGGTGAGGTGGGTGTGCGATAGTGAAAGACTTTAGGGTTAGGACAGGATAGGTGAGTTAGGGTTAGGGCGCGGGTCAGGTGAGTTTGCAATAGTGATGGACCTTAGGGTTAGGGTTTGGGTTAAGGTAAGTGGATAGTTAGTAGTGTATGTACAGTTTAGTGTAGGATTAGATGTAGGAATTTGAGTGTATGTGTGTGGATTGATGTTGTTTTGGTGTGTTTGTGTTGCATGTGTGTTTCTTGGAACAGCGATTTTTTTCCCTGGGAAAAAAATCACTGTTTTAAGACTTTGATGTTTCTGCAGTTTGTGGTTTGAAGATCAAACATATGGTGTTCGAACTTTAGATTTTTCGATGAACTGATATAGTCCCTTATCAGCCATGTGGCACATGCAGTAACTGTTATAGAGACCTGTGACGTGTTCGCCTGTACCCAGGATATGGCACAGCCAAGGTGTCACCACAATGCCATTCCCCTTGTAGGATACAACAGCAGACCATCATCCTGCTGGCACATGGACACCTACAACACAAATGGAATACATTATGGAGACCACATTCACTCAGTGTTAATAACAGCTATAATGCATCATGGCTGGACAGCTACACTTCCTGACATGTAAGCATTAAATTTTTCTGCTGACAACATGTTACACAGCATTACATTGGTACATTGTAGTGCAGTCATCCTGCACATCAGAACCATATTAACCTGTCCCTGCATCAATGTTATGGATGACAGGGATGTGGCACAGGTATCATCATATGTACAGGGTGTGTTGTTGGTTTGCCAGAGACCTAGGCTGAGCCATACATTTGACACAATGTATATGAGTAAGGGGGTTTAATTATTAATTTGGCTGTGGTGATGTGGTGTGTGTAGGTATGGGGTTGCCCTAGCTGTGTTGGTATTGTGTGTGTGTATGCATGCACCAGTTCTGCCATGTGGCTGTCCTATACAGGGGTTTGTTGGACAGGTGCAGACCATACCTGGCAGGGTGTGCAGTACACCATCTCCGGCCATGGACATAAAAACTGTGCCTGCCAGGGGTTCCACGGGCACCACCAGGTGCAAGCCACGATATGGTACTCTCCCCCGATGATAACATATGTCCACTGGATCCGGGTCCCACTTAGGACTGGCTAGGGCCACATGCACATGGCCTGCTGTGGTGTGGTGTGGACAGTGCTCCCCCTGCAGTGCTGGGGCTGGTACTGCCACTATGTGAGTGGCTCTGTGTTCTGGAACATCCATGTCAACCTCCAGCTGTTGGCATTGCTGGCCTACGTCCATGTGGCCATCGCACCACTCCCACTATATGCTTGAGCATGGGCATTCCATGGTCGTGGATTCCCATCATCTCACCCAACCATCTATCCATGACCTCTGAAAAATAACAGAGGGCATCTGCTAGATCACGGATGTTGTCAGTAACAGCTGAATGAGTTGCCCTCTGCAGCCTCAGAGCCTTTCTGGTATACCATTCCATACATGCCTGCACCTCCATGATGGCCTGAAACATGCGTCTGGTGGTACCAGATGTGGCACTTCTGCCAGGGGCACAATGACCAGTATCCCTCCAATGAGCACTCCTGTACACCTGCCTATGTGGTACCCCACCGGACATCCAGCTATGGATGCTGTGCCCAGACACATGTGCCATAGATATCACACTGTCCTGTCCCATGCCACCAATTACCAACTGTCCCTCAGCTATGGCCACTGGTGATGGGGTATGTATAGGCATTGTGACTATGTGTGGGGATGGGGTGGATAACAGTGGGATGTCAAACGATGGTGCAGCTTCAGCCCCTGACAACCCCGCCTGTGCCTCAACACACATATCATAATTTTCAGTGTCTGTATGGACACCAACATCAGATTGCCTGCAGGAAGGACACTGCCCACCTCGCCACCTGTGAGGGGAAAACAAGAAACACACTTTAAGACCTGTACATTATTCATTAACAGTACACACACACACACGCACACACGCACACGCACACACGCACACATGCACACACACGCACACACACATGCACACACACATACCCTGACATTCCACCATACTACTTACCTGTCCCTGACTTTATAGAATGTCCCTAGTTTTGTCTCTTAATTTCTCCATGCTGCATCAGTCTTGAATAATTAGAGTCAATAATCCAGTGTTCACCTTGGTTTTGTACAGATGTCTTGACCATGGCCCCCATATGTTATGGGCTACTACAGTCACTCAATAATGTGCCGCACAGGAGTGTCATACTTAACTATTGTTCAGTAGATGCAAGATCTGTTGCTCTATTAACTTTTTATGTGGACTACAGTAATATGTGGAAACACTCTCTGGTGTTGTCTAGTAATTCCCCAATGCATCTTTAGTGCTGCATACGTGGGTATTCTTTCACCTTTCTGCTGATTGCAATTAAAACAGTATCCCTGGTGTCTAGTTTTCCCTCCCAATGCATCTTTCATGCTTCAGACTTTATTATACTATCAGCTGTCCTGAGATTACATGTCATTAAAGTATTCCTGGTGTCTAATGTGTCTGTCCGTGTACTGCATGATTTCTAAGGGAAGCTGAGAGGTATGAAAAAACCCACCACACATGTGCATACATGTACACACACACAAACATACACACAGATACACACAAGCATTCTGTATACATCAACCCCTCTCCACTCCACCAGATAGCACTTACAGACAAATTAGCACCCCCTCCTGCCCCCCCCCACACACATACACACACTTACAGGTGAGGCTGCACAAAGATATTACACACAGACCTCTCATTACCCATCTGTCAACATGCATGACATATGGCACTCAACAGCATGCAGTGCAGCTATAGTCAATCCCTGCTTGTAACATTATACATCTCTGTGATGCATGGGTTGTGTTGGTAGGTGATGCCCCTTCCCCTGGAAGACACTGTACCCATGTACACAATATTGCTGTGCACCTGTTCAGCATCCTGGCATGTACTGTTCACCATACCTCACAGGTGTACACACCATTACTGAATGTGTATATGTGTAATTTATGTTTGCTCTGCTACTCACAGCCCCTATGTGTTTGTCTGACACATACCTGGGATGATATATAGACAGATGTCATTTGTGAATGCCTGATGTCTGATTTACAGATCTCATAAGCAGCAGTGCATGTATAACCAATAAAATAAAATTACACTGACAACCTTCAAACCTTACCATGGCTATGGGAAGTGTACACATCCTTATTGATATGGTGCCCTCTTCCCTGATACCTCATGGGGCCACATTACTGCATATGTTAACATTACATGAACCTGATATGTTCAATCAAATGCAGTATCAAACAAATGTGTTAGTTGTGCAGATGCTAACTGAGATGCATACAATTTGTGGGTGTATATGTGTGCACACTCTTATCATGATGGTTTGTTGCACCTACTGTTATGTGTACTACAGCAGTCAATATTCTTGGAAGGGGTATACTAGCATGGACCATCTGCATTTACCAGTATTTGGTCACTCTGCCCTACAAATGTCCCCCAACTCTGCATGATTCCAAGGTCAACTCATGTGTACAGCCCTTGGAGGTCACACAGTGGCATCACTATTGCTGTGGAGTCAGGGTTATGTCTGCCACAATTTATGACCTAGACTGTGTGCAGATACAGCCATTCTTAGTGAGCTTTGCATCTCTGCTTTAGTGCACTGTTGTGTTTCAGGATGACACCCCTTCCCTACCCTCAGCCTTTTTGCAGATGCTTGACAACTATGGCCTACACGTGTGTCATTTTGCAGTGTCCCAAACTCTGAACACCATGTGTACCAGCCTAGTTCCTGCTAATGAATGGCAAACATACAGGTGTACACTGGCACCAGCAAGGTACAGATAGGGATGGTGGGCCTTAGGTGAGGTGAGGTGTTGGTTGTGCAGCACATGTATCTTAATTGATACTGTCTGTAGGTTTCCAACATGGTCTTGGTACACCAGTACAAATTGCAATGCATGCCTTTTGGGGACTTTTGCTGTTATGTATATGCTAGCTGTAGAGAGGCCTGGCTGATGTTTCCTGTGGTACAACTGTCACATCTGATTACCCCAACCCATGGTCCACACTTATGCAGAGTCCAGGCAATTGCTGGCACAGGTACTGCACAGCCAGTACTTGCTAGATATTCCTGCAACTCCCTCAGTGTTGTGGCATGTTACTAGGCAGCCTGCATGACCAGTTTGCAACATGTGTTGTCATCTGTCTTGGATTGTCATCTGTTTATTTTATACATTAATCCTGTCCCATACATCCTCACCACATACATGGCTGTCTGCACTGTTTGCCATGGTATATGCAATGGTGAGGTAAGGCTACATATCCGACTCCTGGGTGCTACTTGTTGGGTATGGGATTCATTCCATGGCTTTTAGGATGTGTGCAAGTCACGGCTGCCTCTGTTGCAGGTAAGTTGGCACATTTCATGGCCAAACGTCTTGGACAGCAGAGCATTTTTTGGTGTGACATTTAGGACCTTTACTTGCCGGAAGAATGCATGCTGTCAGTACCTCAAAAGCTGCTTCCACAATATGTTATTTGGAGTGTATGCCCACATATGCTTCCAGTGTTTGTGAAGGTGTGTACTCCCCATATTTGCTGTCCTAACATAGGATTCCATATTACACATTCATTGCTCATGTTAGAACCACATTGCAAGTTGTAAGGGTTGTGGAATGCAGTATTGTGATATGCCGTAGTGTAGATCTGTAACAGATGCCATTGTAATACTGGTGTATACACGGTTGTAGCACAGTATAATAGTGATGTTTCAGACATGTCCCTACTGTAGGTCATTTGTCGTACCAATATGTTCATCTCTGTGCACACATCTTGCAATGCCAGGTTGTTAGTTATATTGCAGGGCTCTTACATACCCTTCAGATACACCACCATGGTGACCACAGTGATGCAGTGCAGTTAACAGCAACAATACGTGAACATCTACAGCATGCAGTATGGGTAGGAGTGTTAAATGTGCACATGGAATATACCATGGCCTTAACATGACCGGTGTATTGGCAAACCTGAACAAACACCATACTCACCAGCTACAGGCTGCTGCCCCAAAGGTATACCAGAGGGACATACATAATTGTGTGAGAGATGTGATGTCAGTAGCCACACCTGTGGCATTGGTACAGGGTGGGTGCAGCATTACAGTACATCAACAGTCCAACCCACAACACTACAAATTATGCACATCTGCTTATTATTACAATGCAGCAACAGACTATATATATTTCATCTCACATATACATGATTAAACTCAACAGATGCAGATGGATACCCAACAGTGGTCTACT
>NC_056733.1:158909200-159056700 GCF_019279795.1 Protopterus annectens | reverse complement strand
TTTACATATATAAATATATGTTTACATATATATATATATATATATATATATATATATATATATATATTGCTATAGACATATATATCTATAGATGTATACATATATTTAAATATATATATATATATATATATATATATATATATATATATACACATCTAGATATATAAATACATTTCCTCTACTGTTGAATGACTGTGCTGGATGATATGTTTGGGAAAACATCAGAGTTATGTATATCTCACATGGTTTAGTGGTGAATCACTGTGGCTATGGTGTTCTAGGTCCTGGGTTCAAGACTTGCAAAGGCTATTTATTTTGTTGCTGGACAGAACAAGGCCTGTTGGATACAGAGTGACTAAGGAACTTATAAGCAGTTGTAAGTGGGTTTGTGTGGGTTTGCATGATGGTAAGGAATGCTAACTTCCGGTTAAATATTTTTACACTCAATTAGCCTCTAAAGTTATCCTGTGTAGGTATTGCTTACCCCCACTCAAACAGGATTAAACCCGCTTACTTCTGCTTAAAAGTTCTTACTCCCACTTAACCCTGCACTAATTTCTTTAAAAGAAAAGAAAAAAGGTTGATAGGAAAGTTGTGAAAAAAGGGCACAAAGAGGGAAAGTCAGTAGGCAAAATAGCTAGGGATGTGCAGGACGGGTGTAGGGTAGTCCATAGCTGCCCATTTCTTCTACAGCAACAGCTGTGCATATACACTGATTTGGAGGTAGATTTGGACACTCAAACCCCTGAAAGAGGGGTGAGGACAACAATAATATGTTTTGAAGCCAATTAGATTAGATTACATGTGTACAGTGGACACATGTGTGAAATGGACAGCTATGTATGAGGCGAGATTTTTTGGGGGGGAACAGATTGCCCTTTGTTTTTTTTTTAAGGTGAGAGTGGAATGTTGGGAAGGGATAGTAGGTATATGTGGGGAAGTAGGTTAGGTAGGATGACAGACAAGACAGACAAGACAGCATACAGGGCAGTATATGACACATGTGGAGGGTAAACACCTTAGATGGGGAGGGGTGTTTAGAGGTTGGAAGCCCATCCCAAAGTGGTATGTTTGTAGACAACTATATTACGTGAACTGTGTTTTACCTGCAGTATACACATCTTACCTGTATACCTGTGGAGGTATTGTTTAACAATACCTGACTCTTTCTACGTATATTCCCAGATTCCAGGTTGATGTTATGCACATACCTCTCAATCTCTTATTGCACACACTCTGGGCAAGTCTTGACAACATGCAGGTGAAACTGGGACATATTTTGACAATTGCCCTCATAAACCTTTGGTGAGTTGCTACAATGACAGGTTTGTTTTCATATACATTTTCTGAATATTTACAGGTCTGACAGTCAGTTATATGTCATTAAATGCTGCCTAAATGTCAGAGATCATCACACTGATTTGCCAGGGGGACAGGGTAACAGGCATCTGTACAGTTGAGGGGTATGATTCTACATACAGCTTACTACCACTCCCAGAATTTGAACCATGGCTGTGTTTGCTAAAAATAAAACATTGTACATCATAGTTGAGTGTGCTATGGGCTATTTAGATATTGCTGTGTATCGCTTCTCTGATTTCTGTCTATAAGCCTCCCATGGTTTTACAATCTGACCTTGTAATTACAACACTTATACAGGGATTCCTAGACAGTTTTATTATGTAGCACAGTGTGGATGACAGTGATGAGTAATACATTATTATTCAGAAAAACTGCAACACTAACAATGCCATATAGTACCAGACTAAACAGTACCAGTCCAGGATTTCAATATTTTCTTTCCAGGCACAGATTTCTTATCTGACAGACCTGTGGAGGGAATCTTTGTTAACACTACCTGAATGTTGCCACACATATTACCAGATTCCATGTTATTATTATTATGCACATACGTCTCACTCTGTTACTGCACACACTTTGGTCATAGCTTCACAACATGGGGATAGAGATGGGACATATTAGTCTTATAACATTTTGATGAGTTGCTAGAGTGACAGGTTTGTTCTTATAGATATATTTCTGACGGTTATGATGTCTGACAATCAGTTGTATGTCATTATTTGCTGCCTAAACTTCTGGGATCATCCCACTGATTTGCCAGGGGGACAGGGTGACAGGCAAGAAATGTAAGCCAATTATCTGAACTTTCTGACAAAATCTGTACAGTTGAGGGGTATGATTCTGCATACAGCTTACTACCACTCCCAGGATTCGAACCATGGCTGTGTGTGCTAAAATTACAACAGTTTATGTCTCAGTTGAGTGTGCTATTTGGAATATATTGTATATTGTTTCACTGTTTTCTGTCTAAGTCTCTCTCAGTTGTACAATATAACCTCTTGTGATTACAACAGTCGTATACAGACATTCCTACACATTTTATTTATGTAGCACAGTGTGGGTAACAGTGTTTAATACAACAGTACTATTAAGAGAATGCAACACTACATTACCATATGATACCAGAGTAAACACAAGCAGTCCAGGAGCTAGACGTTTATTGCCAGGCTGTTACCCTTTTATTTACATACAATCTATATGAGACTCTTCCTGCCGTATTGTCTGGTTTATTCAGTACATCCCATACACAATACAGGTTTTATACTGACAATTAACGTTCTATTACTTTTAGATTTATTTCTTATGACAGTACATTAAAGATTATTAATAACCTGCCTCGCAACGCAGCCTCTGTAGCCTACATGCATGGGCTTCCTGATTCACAGCCCGACATAAGAGGTATATTTAGCCATATGTATCCATAATATACATGAGCTGGCAATTATTAAACAGGTAATAGAAAAAGTACCTACACATTGCTGGGACATCACCCTGCCTAGCTTCTTGGATCCACTGATCCAAGAGCTCCCTCTTCCTCCATTTCAGGTCAGCATAGTGATGTTTTACCTGCTCACCAGTTCAAGGGATGCCAGTGGCACTGGTGATGTCACGGGTGAGAAGATCCCAGGCTTCCGCTTTATATTGGGAACCCTGGTACTGGCCCTGCAGCAGTCTCTCTTCGTGGTCTTTTACCAGGAGTCCTGCCATGACCTTGGACTCCTGGATGCCACAGCGCTGTGCTCAGAAGCGCAATTCTTCTCCAACACCAGCCATAGTGCCTACAGGAGGAAGCTGCAACCAGTTATGAGATGTATTCCAGCCTGTGGGGTTTAAATAGGGCCGATTTCCTGCACTTTGCCATGATTGGATGGTTTTGAAAATGCTAAGCTATGGGAAAACCTGCTTACCTAAAGTTGGCATTACTTAAAGGGGTATACCAATGGGCAAATCGATTTAGCTGGGCTATGCATTGCTTACACCTAGTAAGCAAATGTGTGCAATGCTTAGCATTTCTTATTTTTAAATTTGCACACTATTTGCTGTTTGGCATTGATTTATCATTCATTACATGTTATATATTTATTTAGTATCCGTGATTCATGTGTATGTACACTGTAATGGGTACTTGAGTTTATTGGAAGATTTCACCACTTTATTACAATGACACCTCACATCTGGACGTAATGCAGTACTCCAGTTCACATATATATGCTATGTAGTAGGTTATACAAAATAAAGCTGTTTATTGATTCCTTTCACATGTAAATTGTGATTTTGCTATAGTGATGATCTGTTTGGGTATACTTCAATTTTATGTACAGCTGTGATGACTTAGCGTTTAACTGCTGTGACTATAGTGTACAGGGTCCTGGGTTCAAGGCCTGTTTATTTTGTTGCCGGGCAGAATAAGGGCTGCTGGATACAAAGGGATTACGGCACTTTTAAGCAGTTGTAAGTGGGTTTGCGTGGGTTTGCATGATGGTAAGCAATGCTAACATCCGGTTAAATATGCTTACAGAGAGTTAGCTTCAAAATTGCTTAACCTGTGTGTGCATTGCTTACCCCATGCAAACAGGCTTAAACCTGTTTACTACTGCTTAAAAGTGCTTACTCCCGCCTACCCCCACACTAATTTAGAGAAAGAAATTAAACATGGGTCTTGGGAAAGTAGTAGATTTGGACACTTTATACATATTTTTCACTATTTGCTGTATGGCATGGATTTATCATTCATTACACATTATAACTTTTTTAATATCCCTGATTCATGTGTACATATACTATATGGGGCACTTGTGTTTATCTGTGGATTTTACCACATTATTACAATGACACCTCACATCTGCACTTAATGCAGTACTCCATTTCACAAATATATGTTAATTAGTAGGTTATACAGCAAAAACAATTGTTCATAAATTGCTTTCACATGGAAAATGAAATTTACTACAGTGAGGATCAAACCGGGACTGACTGTTCGCAAAGCGAACACTCTAACTGCAACACTATTGCAGTACTGCTTCAACTGAATGTATCTTGCTATTTATCTTCTTGTGCTATTTAAGCTATAGTATACGTAGCTAAGCAATGGGCAAACCCACACAGCTATGGTTAAGTTTAATCTGTTTGATAAAAAAAAATTCTAGTGTTATTTTCTTTTGGAAGGGACAGGTTTCACTTATTGCTGTGGATTTCTGCGTGCATCTGCACATTTGGCAGTCATCCTAGCAACTCCCCCATACCTCTCAACCTCTTCATGCAAAATATCTGGACAAAGCTTGACAAAATGAGGTAGAACTAGGGACATATTTTAAATATTGCTCTTATAAACTTAAGTAAGTTGCTAGAGTAATAGGATTTGTTTTAATATAACTTTTCTGAAGGAGTTGGAGTCTGAAACTCAAATGTATGCCATTATTTAATGACTTCAAGTCTGAGATCATCTCAGTGATTTGCCAGGACAAACGAGGTATAGGCCAAATGTATGAGTGAAAAATCTGGACATTCTGCAAAGATCTGTACAGTTGAGAGGTATGCAACCCCCTATGAGTGTTCTCGCTCATTGTAATTGCCGAACAGCAATTCTTGAGTGCAGGGGCATGTGTATTGTGAGAGCTCTGCTCTCAGACACACCCCCTGCACTCATCCATGCTCCCTGCCCGTTTAGGAGCAGAGGCAGCACGCCTTCATTACTATGCATTGCACGCTGCAGTGCTGCTCTTAAACTGTCATTTCCATGCAGGAATAAGCTATTCCTGCATGGAACCTTACTGAATCCAGGTGAACTTATCCTGTTTGGACACACTCAAAGTCATGTCACTAAACACGGTATCCTACAGACTGCTAAGAGGTGACCTATAGCTGACATACAAAGCATCTTCCAACCAAGTACTGATGGGTTTACTGCACATCAGCAAGTCAAATAGTTTTAGAAATACTCAGTTTAGGGATCTAAACCTCTTCTGCAATATCAGCAGAATAGTTTGGAGGGAGAGGTATATTTCACAGAGAATATCAATGTTCTGGAACAAAGCTCATCTTTGTCTATATTCAAAAGCGACTTGAATATGTGGATGGGAAACAGAAAATTTATCTCTGGACTGTCCCATGTGATACTAATGGGCAGAGGTCCTAAATTATTTACTCCATGCTTGGTCCCTCAAATTATCAATCTATGATCCCAGTTATTCTCATTAGTGGCAATATATATAGTTATCAACCATGGGATGAGTAAGGACAATCTAGCACCAAATGGAATAGGTTAATTCAAGCACCAAAAGGGAAAACTGGCAAGCGTTAAAATGTCCCACAAGAGCAGCTAGCCTAGTACTTACCTCTAAGACTATGAACTTATGAGAGCAGGCACAGGTACAGATCCAAGAGTTGTGTAGGTAGTCCTTTAAGTTCAGTGTGACAGAGTTGAGGGATGATGATTGCAGTAGGGCTGTAGGAAGGGAATTCCATTTTGTGGATACAGAGGTTGAATACAGGGAGGGGGTTGTACAATTATTTCACTACAAGTGGGTCTGTGTCTTTAGAACAGGGAGGTCTAGCGAGAGAGTACCACTGTAATAAGGCATTGAGGGAGGGGCATCTATTGGGGGAGTGGAGTGTATTGTAGGCAAGTTTTAAGTTTGTGAGGCAGAGTTTATTTGGAAGTTCTAGCCAATGTAGTTTTTTAATGCAATGCAATGCAGTGGTGGGTGGCATTGGGTATTATGGTTATGAATTTGTCAGTTTTATTATAGCCCTGGTCAGGACTTCCTATTAAGGTGGAAGTTATATTTTTAAGAATAGGGGAAGCATAAAGCAGCATAGAGAGAAGAAAGGTAGAGGCTATGTTTATGCAAGACTGAACAATGAGAAATTTAGATGGCCTACACAGAAGCCTTAATTTCTGATGTGTTTTTTAATAGTGTTATGTATGTGAGCATCATATTTTAGTTAATCATCTGGAATTACACCTAGTAGCTTGGTATGGGAAATATTTCAATTTGGAAGTTTTTGAAATGATGACATTAAAGTGTTATTTATCATCTATTAGAAGTTTATGGGTGAAGGGCATTAATTTTGTTGTACTGTGATTTAAAAGGAGATGAGAGTGTAAGAGTCAAGATTCAATAGAGGAGAAAGATTCTGTGTTAGGTTATTTATAAATAGGTTAAATAATAAGAGACTGATAATAGAATCTTGAGTAACTCTAGTGGTTACTGGCAGAAGGGTGGAGATAGAGGATAGCCATTTTACTGCCTGGGTACATTTGGAGAGGTAGTTTGTATGCCAATTGAGCTCAGAAAGAGAAAAGTCCAGAGATAAAAAAGTGTCTGTAGCAATTTTGTATATGAAACTATAATAAATGTCTTAGATAGATCTAAGAATAAGATTTAAGAATATAGATGAGGCAATTTGTTTTTTTCTTTCTGGGTAAATTGTGTTTAAGAAGGGAAGCAGAGCTGCATTAGTTGTACTGTGAAAAGGGCAAAAACATGTTGAGTGGTTTAAAAAATGTTATTAGATAGCAGACATTTCAGGACCTGATTGTAAGTATACCTTTCTGGGATTTTAGAGAGAGGAGATAAGATGGCTATGGGTTTGAAGTTTCCCATATCAGTGGAAATGCTGCTTTTGTGAAGAGGAAAAATGAAGGATTGTTTCCACAGAAAAGAAGCAGCATATTCTGTTATAGAGTGATTGATAAGCATTGATATGGGATAGGCAAGTGGTTTAGCAGCTATCTTTAGGTATTCTCCTGGTAGAGAATCAGGTGCAAGTGAGGATGGTTTAAGTTTGAGAAGGATCTTTTCAATGGATTTCGTTGGTACTAGAAATAAAGTGAAGAATGTGTGATTTGTTTGCTGAGGTGGAGTGGTTGAGTAGGACTGATGGGGAAGGTTTTTGGTTAGATCAGGGATACTGTTTATGAAGTTAGAATTGAATACGCAAGCTATTTCTTGGGAGGGAATGGAAGGGGAATGGTTTAGGCTGGGAGGGTTTTCAGCGTTTGACGAGTTTGTTAATAGAGGTTCAGAAGGACTAAGATTTGAATTCATGGATTCTCATTGAGACATATAGTCAGGATGAAATTTTTGTGATGTTTCAGAATTGTTTGTAGGATTGCAAGGAGGACTGATTTTTATTTGTATGACAAATTTTCCAGACTTTATCTCATTGTTTCATTATTCATTCTTTCTTGTATTTTACCCTAGAGGCTGAATTGGATTTGTTTTTATTTTCATTCTTATTGGTACTAAAATGTTAAGGATGTCAAGAAATATAGAAATGAATGTTTTAACTTCCTGACTAAGTGGGAGACATGTCAGCGAAGTCCAGCTGATATTTGATAGGGTGAAGATAAAGGTGTTAAGGTGAAAGTTCATATTCCTTGTATAAGTGAGTTGAGAGACTTTCTTATTTGGGGAATAGCTTTGAATGACAAACATGGGATAGTAATCACTTAAAGTGTTGGAGAGTATTCCTGTTGTGGTTATTTTGTTTGGGCTGTTGTTCAGGATCCAGTCGAGGATTGTAAATTTATTGGCTGAGTTTGGAAATGTAGTAGGTGAATTAATGATCTTAGTAAAGTGATACAGTTTGCTTGACAATTAAAGGGAGTAGTGGCTTACTTATTCCAGTCAATATTGAAGTCACCAAGAATGAGGGTCTCATGGCAGATATTGGAAGATATCCAAAAAAGGATGTATTCAAGTACAGAGATTATTGTTTAGAGTGATGTATAGAGTAATGATGCAAATTGTTTGTGCTGCTTGAGTTTTAGCAGTGTGAGTAATATTTCGGTATTTAAGAATGTGGACATTTTATTAGGGTAGGGGGTGATGGTTATTTGGAATGAGTAGCTTACTGCTATGCCACTCCCTTTTGTGGATGTGGTCTGCTTTAATGACGTGATAGCATGGGAGAAGTAAATAGCTGTCTTTTATTTGGGGTTTCGGACAAGTTTCAGTCATAGCTATGAAACTGGGAATATGAGTAATGACCAATGCATGAAATTCAGCAATCTTGTTGGCAAAGCTACAGATATTAATATTAAAGAATGAGAGAGTAGACTTGGTGGAGCATGAAAGTGGAAATCAAGTGTTACCTTAGTGAGAAGGAGTGGATAGACTGGGGAGGATGCAGTCTGGGCCTGGGCTGGGGTGTATATCTCCCATAGCTGAAGGGTCCTAATTGTTAAAATTGAGGGGAACATTATGTTTAGGATTGTAGAATGTGTCTTTAAAATAGACTTTGCAGAGTTTAGTTTTTTGTTAGAGTGACCCATGCTTTGTGTAAAAAAATATGGTATTTGTGGATATGAGTAGGTAAAGGTTTTTCTTTACCTAAATATTTTCTGGTTTATATAAGCAAGGGAGACTGATGAAAAGTGTTGTGTGGGGTGGTCATTTGGAATTGCATTGCTGATCTGGAAAGGGAGGGTGATATTATAAGGTATAAACCTGAACCAGAATATTGGTAGTAGTGATAGTATAGTGATGATGACCATTTTGTTAGAGTGCTACAGTAATTGTTGGAGAAAATATGCCGTTAGATTTGTTATGATAAGCAATTAAAGTGAATATATTGGTGATATAGCAAGAGTATAAGGCTACTGATGCTGATGTAAAGTCACAGAGTTAATGAACTATGAAGTCAATATGGAAAACGCTGTCCCTTTAAGAGAAGGAGTTTGTGACAAAAAGTAGGGGCGGAGAGCAGAGTGAGAGTCTGGGGTTGGCTGGGGAACTGGGACTGGGTGGAGAGCAAAGTGGGCAGAGACACTTGCATTTCAGCAAGACACTATTTCCTAGAACATGCACAAACAGAGGGAGTCGGAGAAATGCATTTGATTAGGACGTAGTAAAATAATGAAAAAGGGAGGTAAAAAATGTAAGTGTTGGCTGCACCTTTTTCATAGTACCTGTACCCCTCCTCAACTTCTTTTTTCCCTTTCACATTTCTCCCTCTCTCCCCTTGACATTTTATTTCTGTTTTATAGATCTAAAATACACTTTATCTGTTAAAGAGTGAGCTTGCATGCCACTTTAGCATGCATCAGCAATAAATTTCCATGTGTTTTTATTTCCATACTAGGATATTAAATACACAGTGGTTCATGTTATGCTAATAATACTACAGATATTATTGGCAAAACCATATTAAGCTCATGCTGTACCAGACTGGCATGATGACTTGCAGTGATACCTTAGCTCATCTGTACAATGCTTTGCAATATCCTTAGCTTGATACAAGAATTTTTTTTTCATTTTTGCCATAAGACAATGAGTGCCATTTCTCTGTATTTATATGTTGGTGTTGACTTTGCTCTCTGCCAACTTTCACGCAAAATACAACCACAGAAATTTGACTGTAGATTAGCCCTTTATAGGCATGTGTTTGGAGTGTTAGTTGTTTGACCTTATTATTGGTTAGAAATAGGATTATAGGAGACAGATGAAAGGGAAAGTAAGCAGAGAGTAGAGCACAAGGTGAGCAAATAAGGAATGAGCAAGATGGAGGTGCGGTATAGGTATATCTCTCAACATCTTATCTCAACAATGCCAGTCGAATCCAGAAATAAATGTATTTAGAAAGTGCCCAACTCAACAAAATTTATAAATTGATTATAGAAATGTTTCATTTCAAGATAATGGAACACATGACAGCAAGAAAAGAGAAATATACTTGAACACAAGTGAGCCCTTACCTTTGTCACTCATATTCCATGAACCAGAGTGTTAGCTAGGTATGACAAAAAAGCAGTTATAGAAAAGGTGTGAGGAAAAAGACACATTGCAGGGAATGTAATACAGCTACAGATTATAAGCCTGGTATTGTAAAACAAAATACCTCCCTCAGGGTAATAGAACCTGCACCTAGTGCACTGACAACATGCACATCACTTCATGAATTCCATGTGCCATAGAAGCTATTACAAGGAAAATTTTAATGTTGCCTTATTTTATAATTGCTTGGTAATGCTCAACAATGCACAGCTCATTTGTGCAACTAATGACAATATCATCAGTGTATGATAAGGATTTGTTTTCATTTTTACCATAGAGTGAGAAATATCATGTCTTTGTGGTTATGTATTGGCATTGATATTGTTCTCGGCCAACTGTCACATAATTTATTACCATAGAAAGATGATTTTGTTTTATAAGCCCTCTATGGGCATGTATATGGGACATTTAAATCTTGTTCAACCATATTATAGGTCTGAAATGAAAGTACAGAACAAAGATGAAATGGAGAAGTAAACAGAGGGTAGAAAACAAGGTGACAAATAAGGAATGAGCAGGATTTACGTTGGCTAGGAGCATATCCCTCGATTTCTTAGCTCAGTAATCCTTGTAATTATGTAATGACTGAAATATTTAGTGGTTTGTTAGAAAACTACACTGTTAAAGATGAGCACTTGGAGCCCATCATGTGTACATTAGAAAAATATCTGGGAAGCTGAGATGTATGGGTGGGAGTACTTTTTTTGTGGGTCAGATGCCCTTTTATTTATTTATTTTTTTTATTTTATTTTGTTGACAAGGGAAAGCTGTGGAAGAAAGTCTTGAAATGAGAGGTACGTAAGAAGGGAAGGGTAGGTAGCAAGGAGAGGCACATATGACTGACAGGATGTTGGATACAATGAGGGAGGAGGAACACAAAAGTGAAGGAGACATCACACAAACAGAGGGGCGACAATGGTGAGAGGAGGATTGTTCAACATATATGGGTGGGCATGGACACAAAAGGGAGGGGAACATCGGGTTTGGGGATAGGATTCGATGTTCAAAGATATAGTCCCTTTTACCTTAGACATAATGGGAAACTACTTGTAACTAAAGGACGTGTCACCACTAGGCCCTGCCTCAGAAGGTGGAGTTGGCACTAGGCAGGGATCCGACACAATGAGCTGCCAGAGCATGGTCTGCATGTGATCAATGTGGGCATCCATCATCCTGACAAGTATCAACCCCACACGTTCTGTCAACTCCTGATGGATGATTATTGCTGACACCTGTTTGGGGGGGGGGGGCAACAGGCTGTGCTGGTAGGTTAGGTGTGGATTTTCTGTGCTGCTACATATAATAGTAACAGAAATGGAGAAAAAAATAAATATATGAAAGAGAAAGAACAGCAAAAAAGAGGACTGGGGAAGAGAAATAAAAAAAAAACAATGAATATTGCATTCTTAAATATTTTGGTACTGATGTAGTAAAGCATAATACCTTTCAACTGTCTAGATTTTTGATGAATGTCCACATTTTAACTGTAGGAACTATTTATCAAGAAAAAACATATGTGCTGGTGGCCAGTGATGATATCTGAGTTTTGACAATAGTAAAACTGTATATGTACATAGTAGATATACTGATCATGCAAGCTTGTCTAGCCCAGGTGATATACAAGGAAGAGCTATTTCTACAGTACTGTATTTATTGTGAAATGCTTAACAAACTTTTAATTATGGATATTGCATATATGGATCTTTCAGTGGTGCTTTAGTATTGTTCTGAAGACAGCTATACTCTGCTATGGCAGAAGAACCTTCTTTTTTCCTGGGAAAGGGATTAAACCCACAGCCTTCCTAACAACCTGCTTACACACAGACTTAACATGATGAGACACTTGTCCACCTATGTAGAATGAGGCATGCAAAAGCACAATTCCTTTAAGCTTTACCAGTACTGACAGATGTGGTACTGCTGTATAAAAGATATACAGACTTATTTTTAATGGCTGCAACTGCTGCTACACAAACACAGACAGTTTTAATGACAGCCTTTATACTTCCCCAGACAAGGCAGTCTACTCTGCTCCAGTGCATTTCCCTGATCCTTTTGAGTTGTGCAGGGTTAGAGATATAAACAGGGCATAATAAGAAATGTGATCTTGGCATGCAGTGGTAGGTTATTGTTTTTTTCTTAAAAGATGGTACACTTAACAGTAAAGAGGTGATCATTTTACCCTAACATCAGCCTCTCATTAGCCAAGAAATCAGGCTTGCGTCGACTCCAAGTTACTGTGGTTGTGATGGCACTCTTCCCGGTGCATGGGGTGCCAGCAGCATGGGTGACAGCCTTGGCCAAACTATTCCAGGGACCAGCCTTCAACTGTGACCCAGTATATCCCTCCTACTGGAGTCTCCAGTTGTAATGCTTATGAAGAATGCCCAGAATAATCTTAGACTCCTCCTTACACCAAGTATGTGCTCTAAAATGAGCATCACCTTCACCTTGTTCATCCATAATTGTCTCACTTTCGAAGATCTCCAGAAATATGGCAGGGAATTGGTACTCAAAACAGCTCTTGTGTGTTCATTCCATCTTGCAACAACAGACACTGAAGAGCATGTCATCTGTGTGATAAATGGCAAAATAATAAATTAGGCACTGTATTATTATTATTATTATTATTATTATTATTATTATTATTATTATTATTATTATTGTTATTATTATTATTTTATTATTATTGTTATTATTATGCTTCCAGTGGCACTTTAACTCATTCACTCCAGTGGAGCTCAGGAAGTTTGCACTGCAACTTCCAATGGGCAGAGCCTAAGCCTTTTTTCAGAATCAGTTTATGTCCTCACATTTCAAACAAATATTCATATATCTGGACCCATATGGATTATTAAAGAAGTATAAATGGCAAACCCTTCAGCACAAACTATTTTTATAGTGGTATTCTTTAGGTTCTAGGTCTTAAACTGAATTTCCTAAGTCACAGTAAACACAGTAACTATTATGTTTGTAATATTTTGTAAACAACTTACAATATCTCAACAACCACTCAAGTTACACACATACTCTCAGCAGTATTTTATTCATCTAGCTGACAACTTTCACATGATGCTAAGGATTTCTCTGTGTTACTCGGTTGTTGAGGTATTTAGAACAAGGTAGAAATTATATCTGTATAAATTAATATAATAAAAACATTAGTTAATATCTCTTTGCCTGCACTTGACAGAGGTCAAATATTAATGCAGTAGAGTTTGTCACTGTGTAAGCTTTAAGATGAGGTCTTTTAAAACCTTGAACATAGCATGGTTTTGGAATTATTGATGCAAATATGAACAAGCATTTTTTGATGCCTGAAGGCATCAGTAGGAGTTAACTGCAAATGCACCTGGAGGCGTCACTCGGATGTAATGAGTTGTTAAGCTGTCAGAGTTATGAAGAAATCCATATATTCCAAGGACAAAACACCCAAATCTAGTTATAAAGTGTCCTTACTTGCCGAGCTATTGTAGTGGTTTGTTTCAGTTTTCAGTGCTTCATATATGATGCAGACTGCCTTTTTGTTTTGTGGCTTGATTATTTTCACTAAATAAAGTTGTTTGAAGATAGTTGTGTTGTACTCTCACCATTACTCTCCCTCAACTTACTTTACACATTCTATTGTTTTTTTTTTTTTTTTCTTTTTTTCTTTCCAGAGGTTGTTTTTTTTTTCTCCTGCAACTATTGCAATGCAGTTCATACACTTCCTTGTACTTCCTCTTCTCATTTACTTACTCAGATTATATCCTAAAACCACCATCTTTATTTCAATTACCTACCTTCCTTCAGCTTTCTAACTCCTTTCCTTAACATTTCAAACTATTCTTACATCATAACCCTCAGTTTGTGTTTTACTGCTTACAACCATCTCTTTAAGAATAATTTCCTATGCCACAAACTCCTTAAATTAGGCCTAAAAAAGGTTCTCTCACTCCCAGCTCATATATCTGATTCTGAAACTAATCAGGGATACCCATCCTAACCACAGACCAATTCATCACTCACTGAATACTAACATATTATCACAGCAAATGACCAAGAAGTATTCTTACATTCCTCAAAGCACTCAGGCTTATAGCTCCTCCATGTTAACCATTGAAGTATCGGTAATAAACTGCAGGCTGTTTCTGCTTAAATAGCCCTTCCTTTTGCAGACATGCTTATAATAATAGAAACTTAGCTAAGATATGATATAACTGACAAAATGATCCTTCTCATAGGCTTTAATATTATAAGATTAGACAGGGAAAAATAAAAAAGATGGTAGGGTGGATTCATCTATAAAACTTCTGTAGAATTCATTTTTTCCCGCATACCCTCCCACAAGTTTATAATGCAGAAATTCTTATCTGCTTTCTCAGTCATAAAAGCATATGTGTTGCCAGAATTTATATACTCCCTAGCAATCACATAACTACTGTTAAAGATGTATTTTCTTATATCTGTCAATATCTTTCAAGAAACAGTCATACTGGGTAAGTTTAAATACTAACTGGATGTCTATTAATTTTGACACCTCCTCTAATGTCATAAATCTATATGTCTTTACTCAACTAATTTCAGCTCCAACTTGATAATACAAAAGTAGCAATAAGGAAGCAACTCTTGATTGGATTCTCTTTCTGTCCTGCAAAATCATACCCTCTGGCACCCTAACTGATATGCTAACTGATCGCCTCCCACCCTTTGCTGTCTGATACCAGACCTATTTTCATAAATATCAGTCTTACAGCCAAGTACACAATCCTTCCACTTTACATAAAAAAGTTTTCAACAGCCTAAATCTGTATTAACTGCAGCATTCTGAAAACATTCCTATTAGATGAAGCTGTCTATGAATTTAACCGTCTTTCTAAATATTCTTAATGAACATGCTCCTGTAAGGACAAAAAGAGTTAAAGCCAATCCAGGACATGACTATCAGGTAATACTAAATAAATCATATTACAGAGGGGACATAGCTTGGAAAACATGGATACAGACTAAGAAGCAAAAGGACGTACAAAAATTTAGATACCTCCAAAAATGTACCAAATGCTGCTTTAAACGAGATAAAAATTTACTATACTATACTTCAAAATACACATAAAAGCAAGCCTTTGTTGGACTTTAGTTGACAAATTTTTAAACCCTGGTCAAACTATTCCGCTAACCCTATCTGCATCAAACCATAATGAGAACATTATCAGTCAGTTTAACTCTCACTTCATGGAAACATGGAATCTTTCGTCAATGAAATGTTCTCCTCTACCATCCTAATTCCTCCAGAACTAGATAGTTATCATGTTATCTTCTTCCAATTCCATCTCTAGCATCAAGAAGTGCCTTCTTAACATAAAACCTACTTCAGTAGCTCCAAATAAACAGCCAGTAAAGTATATTAGAACTGCTGCTGATACTTTGGCCTAGCTATTTCTGTCCTCATTAAAAGACCAAAAAAAGAAAACCATGTCCCAGCTAACTGAAACAGTCCTTCATATTACCATTGGATGTAGGTGGGAAATGTTCTGATTTCTCAATCTGCAGGCCTATTGCAATTCTATCTCCACTATCTAAAATATTCTAGAAATACATTCAATGACAATTTCTTAAATACTTCACCCACAAAAATCTTCTCTCTCAAACTCATCACAGCTTTTTGCCCCAATCACAGTACTGCTATTGCCCTTGTTAGTTTTACTGATGATGTCAATCTCAGCAATAATGCAGTTACTAGATATCCTGTCTTTTTCTTGACCATTCCAAGGCATTCAGTACTGGCATCCAAAAAAGCTATTATACAATCTCTCCTTTCAGGCACCTGCAGAATCATCATGCTCATGATTTCATAGTTTTCTTTCTAATAAAAGACAAAAAGTAAAATGGCAAGATGTTGTTGCATCTTTCCTATCTGTCTCTGTAGGGTATCCTATTATTTAACATTTTCATAAATAACTTCCACGCAGCATCCGAACAAGCCACTATTGTCCAATATGCATCTGATTTCACTCTCTTCTAGTACACCCAGAACATAGCTAAACTTCAAATCACACAAGAGCTTTCCTTATGCATTGAAGCCTGGTTGGATAACTGAAAAAACTACTCCTAATTAAAAAAAAGTAAATTAATTCTATTTACTTCTAAGCAAGTCTTTAAATAGAAGACTTCTTTAGCAGCCAGTAACACCAAAATTGGAGTGATGACACATACAAAGCAACTAGGAGTAAATATATATGACCAAATGAAATTTGACCACCATATAGAACAAGTAGTTTAAAACAACACCAAAAAATAATTTTCTTGTATAGGGCCACACATTATCTCACTGAGTCTGCCAGAAAAACATTGCATCTACCTGTCTACCTCCCTCACATCTATGCTCTTCAGTTATACTTGCAAATCTGCAAATTACTAAAAAAAATAAAGTAGAAAAAAATAAAGTAGGAAAACCTGCAGCAAACCTTCCCTATAAGATTCTCCACTGATTGGCTTTTAAACCTCACCTCTCTTCTACTTCTCTCCTACTTTGGTATCTATCTTGCTGTCCATATTCTGTTTGTATTTATTTTTCACTTTTTCTGTGCATTCTTTTAACCTGTTTCTGTCCCACTCACATACATCTATGTCACACTTATTTTACTTATATCCTCACTCCACATTTTCAACAGTGAACTTTTTATTCTGTAATCTCAACCATTTATTTCTGTTAAACTCTCCTTTCCTCTTTCATCCTTCCATTTCTTAATAACTGAGAAAAGTTTAGATTACATACAAATTTCAAGGACCCATATTAGAAATATTTTTTTCTTTCATTTACATTTCAGCTACCTCCACTCCTATATAAGATTATAAGACGTGAATGCATTATTCCTGGTTTGTCTTATTGGAATTATTCAGCAAACGTTAATAATGAAGTTTTTTCAGAAATAAATAAAAAACATCCTTAAAAATCAGCAGGAAAATCTACATAATCACTTTATTGGAAAAGTTATACCTAAAAGTACTTGCATAGAGTCTTTTTAACTCATCACAAGGTTGCATTATTTTATAAATCAAGAAAAATAAATTGTTGATGTGGTGACATCTGTGATGCAGATTGGCTTCATATGGTAATAGAATGTAAAAGAGTTTCTTCATTTTGGTTGAAGTTCAAAAACTTTGTTCAAGCATTGTGGCCAGACAATTGCATTGTTTCAAATTCCTTGATTTTATTTAATGCCCCAATTCTAGATTCTCTTCCAACTACACAGGTGCCTCTCATTTGGTCTACACAGGCTATAGGAAGGAAAATCATTACAAAAAAAATGGAAATGTAAAACTACCCTCTCTTTTACATAATTTGTTTGTTTAGCTAAGACTGTATGTAACAAAGAATTGCAAACTGTTAAAATGAGAACTTCAAATGTCACTCAGTACTTATTGCAGCAACAATTCAATGATTTATTAGAAAAGTATTAACGGTTTAGTTTAATACAACCTTTAGTTATGAACATTGTATATAGTTATTTATTTATGTTTTTCTTTGAAATGTTTGATTCTTTGTTTTTAGTTTCTAAACTCTAATAAAAAAGTTTTCAAGAAAAAAATAAGAAAACTATGGGCCGGATTCACGAAGGCTTGCACGGAGTCTAAGAGTAGAGTAAGACTCCATCCAGCCAACATGTCTGCCAAGCAATCCAGGAACAGCCGGCAGGGGCGTGCAAGAGAGCTCCTAAAACGACTCTTGCACAGACAGTGTTAGTTTATGCAAATTACCTCATTTGCTGCTGAAAGCTATGCAAATGAGGTCAATTTGTGATCCAGGAAACACTAACCTGTCCGAGTAAGAGTAGTGTTATTTGCAGAAATGTACTGGGTTGGCAACTGAGTACCGTTCTGCAAATAGCAAAACGGAGCCATGACAGCTCCAAATAAAGGATGCATCCAGTTGAGGAAGCATGCCAATGGCCAAATATATGGCCATTGGCATTTTTATGTGTTGCAAAATAATAAAAATTAATTTTTTTCCCTCGATCTTTGATGTTTAAGCATAGCGCAGCGCCGTGCAAATGTGCGGCGCACTAAAAACCAGAAAAACAAAAAATAAAAGCCACAAATAGGGATTTAATTTAAAATATTCATCTGCCATGCAAGTGAATGGCAGGCTGAAGACAACATGTCTACTGAGTAGTGGTTGCTAAGGGGGGAAGCTCAGTCTGAGAGATGTAACCAAACATTAGTAGGCAATCCTATGCAAATGAGTATAAGGATAGTGAATCCCAATTTTCCCTGCTATGTGAACCATGTCCCTAGAGTGTAAGAGTAGGATAAGGGGAGTAACAGAGTAGAAGATGGGTGACATCATGGGGGGTATGTATCAAAAAGACTGTAAGCTTATTGGAGCAGAGTGGCATGTGTTTGCTGTGAGTTACTCAGGACTAGAAGAGGCGTGTCTACAGTTGTCTAAACTGAAACCCAGAAACCGAAGGTGTACGCCATGACTATCACTAAAGTTTCTTGCAAAGTCGCTTACACTGTGTGCGTGTGTGTGCTTGCGTGTAAACCTGTCTAAACCTGTGTGCACGTGTGTGCACTCGTATAAGCCTGTGTAAGGCTGTCTAAGCCTGTATACATGAATGTACACCTGCCTAAGCCTACATAAGCTTGTGTAAGCCTGTGTGTGCGCGTGTGCACTCGTGTGCACGTGTTTGCGCTTGTTTGCGCGGCGCTGCCCCTGTGGAAACAGAAAGGAAAAAGGAAGGAAAAGAAGTAGTAGGAAGTTAACCAAGGAGAACTAGCAGAGCTGCCAGGTGAAATCAATCAGAATCAGTTAATTACACAGGCAGTACACTAGCCCAGCCCAGCCCAGCACTTAAAACTCTGCAAACAACATTCCACCATGTTTTTCTCAGAAACACTGCAACACTGCAGTCAACAAAGAGAAGTGAAAACTTAAAAAGCTTAAACTGAGACATAAAAATGTTAGGGGCTGCCATTGCTGTTATAAGGCAACATGTGCAAGATGCTGAGGGTGGTGCCATTGCGAATGCTGCTGAGTAACCCACAGTGAGGAGACGGAGAAGAGTGTACAGACCCAGGGTAACCTACCAGGGGCTACATGAGCTGGAGATAGTGGAGCACTATAGAGTGGACAGAGAGCTCCTGCAACAAATTGTTGAGCTGTGCAGGCCATGCCTCACACACAGAACCAACAGACGGGAACCCATCCCAGTGGAAACCAAGGTATATGTTGGCCTAAGAATACTAGCAACAGGTACCTTCCAGAGACCAACTGGTGATATGATAGGGATTTCACAGGCATCAGCATCAAGGGTACTGCACCAGTTCCTGAATGCCATGTCAGCACGTCGGTGATCATGTATATTTCCCCAATTCCCATGAGGTATTGGCTAGCAATATGCATCTCTTCCAGAAAATAGTGGAATACACTGAGGTAGTAGGTGCAATTGACTGCACGCACATACACATCAAAGCACCAGCTGGTGAGCAGGGTAGGGCCTACATCAACCGCAAGGGCTTCCACTTCGTCAACTGACAGGTCATGTGTGATGCCCAGGGCATAATACTGAATGTGTGTGCTGGCTGCCCTGGAAGCTACCACGATTCCCATATCTGGCATCTGTCACAGCTGTACCAGACATTTGCCAATGGGGACATCCCTGACGGTCACCTAGTGGGGGATGCTGGATACGCACTGGAGCCATGGCTGATGACACCCATCAGAAATGCACACACACCTGCGCAAGAACTCCATAATGAGGCACACGCAAACATGAAATGTAATCGAGTATGTGTTTGGGATGCTCAAGTCACGGTTCCAGTGCCTGGACACATCTGGTGGAGCCTTGCAGTACTCACCAACTACATGTACCCAAATTGTCATGGTATATGCCATGCTACACAATATGATCCTGCTAAAACAGCTGCAGCAGGAACAGCATGGGTCAGGGCCAAACAGCCCCCCACCATTGCCAAGGCCTGCACAGGCACAGCGTGACTCAGAGGAAGAACAACCTGAACCTGCCCCAGTAGGCAGAAGGAGGCATGCCCAGTATGCCTTGTCCTTGGCAAAGAGGCAACGCATAGCACATACACTGGCTCAGTAGGAACCCTGGAAAAGATACCTCTCTCTAACTCGCACATAAAATAAAAGGGATGCCTAACTTGACACTACCTGTTTCCAAACATGCATAGGGAGTGTAGTATGTGCATCCAACATAGGCAGCCCTGCAGCACCACCTGAGGCATGATTGCCATGTTTTAAGCAATATAAAGCAGTGCTAAGCAGCTTTCACCAGTATCTAGTATATGTAAACAAAACTGCTCATGCAATGTTGGGCAAGGTCAGGGAAAGTTGAGCAAAGTCAGTTAAACATGCTCATATCTGCTTTACTGTTTCTTAAGCAGTCTGGTCTGACCAGCATAAAAATAAAAAGTAGTGAGAGGGCTTGAACCCAGGATACTGTGCACTATAGTCACAGTACTGAACCACTAAGCCATGATAGCATTTCAGTGGTACAGACACAGCAGGACAATTGTACACTAATGCAAACACAAAGCAATGCTGTATCATGCCCCTAAAGAGGCAAATGGGTAACCTCCCCCACATGCCTATGCAGACAGAGAACATCAGGCCAGGCGGTGTGATGTGGGTTGTGTAGGCTATGAAGTCGCAAGCTAATATACGTGACATTGGATGCTAAGATCTGTAGTATAGTAGTATGCCTCAAGCCAGTACGATAGACAACAGTACAGAATGAAATGGTGTCCTGTACATAGCAGTGCAGGCATAGCAAATGTGTATAAGTGTCAGGTGAAACCCACATCCTATGTACACCCACAATAACAATCTGGTGTGCCCATGGGTAGAAATATACAAAGAATAGCTGTCACCCCATATGTAGAAATGTTGATAAGTCTATGCAAAGAGTCTCATGGAAGCCCTGCAGGCACAGCATGATCCCTGTTGATCTATTACACAAAGGTGAGCCCTGCTGTAAAAATACAACTTGATTTACCATACACATATAGTATAAATGTGTATACTGTGCGTGCTCACACACTCCAACAAATGTAGTGGATTTCATTCAGCGTTACACTGAAAGGTCATACTGGGCATGCTCACACACAGGCTAAATATGGATGTGATAATACGGGATCTATGGACAAATGTGGATAGTCATCTCTACTTCCAGAAACACATTCAAAAAGTGGTCAGAAAATCATGCTATGTGTTCACACAAACTGCCAAGGTCTGTGCATGTAGGTCAAAGGAGGTTGCCACTACTCAGCAGTCATCAGACCTGTCAGAGAGTACCACAACACATTTGCAATGAATCTGACTAGACATGTTCAGCAGCTAGAAAGACCAATGAAGTACCTTAACAAGAGGATTACTGGCCTCAAATAGTTGCCCCATGCAACAAGACTGAATGTAACCCAATCTGTACTCTGTTGCATACTGTCTACTCAGGAGATCTCTGCCCAACAGACAGGTCCATGTCATGGTTACACTCAGATCTGTTCTGAGTTACAGCTCAATGGCACTAAATGTACAGAGCCAACTGATATTGCCAACATCCTGGCAGATAGGATCAGTGTTAACTTTACCCCCCTCTCACCCATGAAAGAGCACATCTCTATAATGGAAGACTGCAAAGTTGCTGTCATCATGGCTGCACAGGTAAAAACACTTTCCAAAACCAGTATCACAGCAGCCATGGGACTAGATAACTTCCCAGGCTGTGTAGTATCAACTTCCCTGAAGTAAACATTAACATGGAAGGTCTGTGGCTACTGAAGTTTCCAGAGGACTGCAAACTAGGAGCCATCATTGTAAACACTAGAGATGTGGACATCCTACAAAAGGGCCTCACTGAGACAGATGACTGTTGTCAAAGCCATGGGCTGTAGCTCAATGCCAAAAGGTGCATTATCATCACCTTTGTTAAAAACTCTGTAGCCAAGAACTACAACATAGTTGGTAGTATACTACACACTGTAAGTGTGACAAGAGACCCTGGGTCACAGGTGGACAGTGGATACAACTGTGATAAGCACATTCCACAGTAGTCAGGAAACCCTCTTATGTGGCACACCTCATCACAAAATGTGCCTCATGCAGAATAGAAGAAGACATTGTTCCCCTCTACTCACCACTCACTAGAACTATAAAAGAGTACAACACCACTGTTGCTATGTACCTCACAAGACAACTACAACAACTGGAACACCAGCAGCAATACCTCACAAAGAGCATTAGGGGCCTGAAATACATGCCATACACAGACCATCGCAAAATGCTCCATCCGTACTCCCTTGCATATCGCCTACTCAGAGGTGTTCACTGCCTAACATACAAAGCTATGTCAAACATAGAGCTGTTGGATATGCTCCACGTAAAACACTCACAATCACTCTGACCTTTGGACCCAAAACCACAAGTGAAATACAAAAGGAAGGGGTGTACTCATTTACCTTATGGATATCCACACCTTCAGTTTACTGGCACAGCATGAGGCCTTGGAGACCATGCAAGTGCAACTAACATTGGGAAAAGCTACCCATCAGATTGTAGCCTGCTACAGATCAAGTACCTTGTCTCAGGAACCTCACTCAGTATTCCGGAGAAAAATGGCAAATATAAAGGTCCTATCAAACACCATTATATGAGGAGATTACAACTACCCAAACATCGAGTGGGTGAATTACTCGTATACAACGTCCTTTGCCCAATGTGTCCTAAGTTAAAAAACTCTAACACCCTGGAACAGCTGGTCATCACGCCCACTAGAGGTGACAACATACTGGACATGATCATCACCAACATGGGGTACCAGTGTTCCACAACAGAGATAAACCCCTCGCTGGTAATATCAGATCATTAAGCAATCACACTGGACATCCACATCCCACCCCCCCCTCCCCACCCAGTCAATGAAACCACTGTGAAGACATTTGCAAAAGCAAACTGCACACTTCCCAAGACCAAAGTGGAACGTTCCGAAGACCTCTTGCTATAGGATAATGATACACAATCTGCAGAATCATTTACAAGTGCATCCTATGAGCATCTACAGGGATGCATGGAATGAGACATCACAAATAAAACCAAGATGCACTCCTCCAAAAATAGGACAACAATCAGGTGGTTGTTGTCCATAAATAAGCTAGACAAGAGAAGGAGGAAACGAACACATGACAGATCCAACTTCACTAAAGGAAAGGCATCACTGATCATTATCAGGAAGAAACAATGATCGCTCATAAAATAATCCAAGGACAGTTTCTAAAGACAAATAGCCAAGGAATGTAAGAATAACAACCACAAAGCCTTTGGTAGCTATACCAGACATGTAGGTGTCAACTTCCAAATATGCTGTCAGCTACTGAAAAAAGGAATGAAATACACCAAACAACTTTCATTGCCCACATCCAGGGGGATAAGTTCAGTGCAAACCCCCCATCACCCCCAAAAGGGCCTGTGTCCATCACAGAAGGATGCAGAGACCCAGACATCATGGACATGCAGGTAAAGACAGCCCTCACCAAAGCTAAGAACATAGCATCAATGTGACTGTATGTTGTCCCAGGCTGCGTCTTACACTAGGCCCATAAGGAACTACACACTCACCTACATTCACTGTCCAGACTCAAGCATACCACAGGCTATGTACCCAAAGAATGGCATACATTAACAGTCATCCAGCTCCACAAAGGGTGTGCCAAAACAGAACCTGGAAACCATTGCTCAATATGTCTACTCAGCCGGGTCTACAGAGCTATTGAGCAAATTGTCATGGAACTCATACACTGAGACATTGGAGATCTCCAGACACTGGACTCTACACAACTTCACCTTGTTAAAGGCAGAGCCTGGCTCCCAAACCTAGTTGCCTTATTTAAAACAGTTACCATGAACATAGCTGGAGGTGAAAGTAGTCCACACAGCCCGCCTGGACCTCACTAAGGACTTACTACACCATTCCCCACTCTGTCATCATGGACAAGTGTACCAGCTTGAACATTAACAGCTATGTCACAGGATGGGTGGCCAAGTGGCTCACAGATCAAACACACATGTTCATAGTTGTGGGTGCCATGTCCAACTCTAAGCCAGTCACAAATGGCATCCCACAGGTCTTGGTCCTGGGACCCCACCTGTTCAGTAGATACTGCTCAGAGGTACGGGCAAGCACGGGAGGTGTATGGCTGAACAGGTTTGCAGATGAATGGTAACTGTGGTCCATAATCGACTGTACAGCTGCCACAGACATCCTTCAGAAGTGTCTTACAGAGACAGATACCTGGTGTCAAACAATGCCCTCAAGCTAAATGGCAAAGAATGCATAGTTATCCCCTTTGGGTAAAACAAAGTGCACACAAATTACCACATAGGTGGTAATCCAGTATGTATGGAGAAAGTCATTATGGCCCTGGGGACACAGGTAGATAGTAAACTCACCTTTGATGATCACATGACCAAAGTGTTTAGACATTCCTTCAATGTAGCTCATCTAATGTCACCTAATGTAACCCATTTTGTATAGTCTGATGATGTCACCATCCTACAAATATACCTGTGGAAAGGATAGCTCTTAGTAATGTGCATAGCGCATCGTGTTAATGGGAACTCCTGTAGTGTCATGAAGTAGTTAGGTAGGGATTTGAATCCTGCGCTGGGCAACTGTGTGTTTGTGTGTGGTCTCTTGGGAAAGGAGCAACCTTTTAGGAGAGTAGTAAAACACTCAAAAGCGGTAAACTAACCTTTGTCAAGTCTGATGATGTCACCATCCTACAAATATACCTGAGGAAAAGAAAACTCCCGGTAATGTGTATAGTGCGTCATGTTAATGCGTACTCTGGTAGTATCATAAAGTAATTAGGTAGGGGTTTGAATCCTGCACTGGGCAACTGTGTGTGTGGTCTCCTTGGGAAGGAGCAACCTTTTAAGAGAGTAGTAAAACACCTCAAAAGCTGTAAACTAACCTTTGTCAAGTCTGATGATGTCACCATCCTACAAATATACCTGTGGAAAAAAGAACTCCCAGTAATGTGTATAGCGCGTCGTGTTAATGCGTACTTCTCTAGTATCATGAAGTAGTTAGGTAGGGGTTTGAGTACTGCACTTGGTGAGTGTGTGTGCTATATGTGTGTGACACTGTTGGTCAATGTGTTGTGGGTTTTGCTTTTACTACTGTATGACATATCAGTATGCATTGCACATGTGAGCTAGCTGTGTGGCAAATACATATACGTACATGTTACCTCAATGATTGCATGTGTGGGAACCCTGCTTTCTCCAAAAACACAGCTGTCATCTTTGCCAGACTGTGCTGCTGCATCCCCAACCTTAGGTCACATCTGTATGCTTGTGACAAGCCCAGCCACTGCAGTGATCCCTGGTCTAGGTCATCTGTGTCACACAAACTCATTACGGTTCCTATTGGAATGTGTGAGTGAGGGTTTATGGCCGAGGTATATGTCAGACCTGTTCAAATGCAGCAAAGTCTGTCAATGATGACTATTCATAACAGGTGTAGAACAACCTTTGTGGATATGCATGCAGACCCCTTATTGCTTATGTGATCCACCGAGGGATTTCAAAATACCTTTGGAAATGTGATTAACAAAGGAGAGATGACGTAACACTTGGTTGCATGTACACATCGGTACCTGTTCATCATGTTGGTGGCTACTACCTATGTGGTACTGTGGGGATAATATGTTCCGTAAAGGTGGATGACTATGCTTAGTTTGGCTTATAGCTTTACAGCATGGGTTTGACAACAGGCATCTGTCTGTATGATACTCTTGTGGAGGATGTGTGTGTCATCTGGAGAATGCATTATAGGCCACAGTATGCATTACCAGACGTGGACGGACATATCCTTACTGTGATTGCTTGTACCTAAGATAGCTATATGCCAAACAGGAGTGGTGTCAGTAATGGGTGCAGGTGAATACCAGTGGTTACTGGCATAGTATAGTACATGAAGGATCCAAATGTTGCTGTGTGTCCTACATCTGTGTGTCAGTTGTCAAGCCATCATCTAACGATTGGTTATGGTCAGGCTGTTGAAGTGATGTATACTACCAGAATGCAAAACAATGACAGATAGTAACAGTATCACCCACAGCACAGTGTCAAACCATGTCATACACACATGTGTAGTCAGGTTCCAAAATGTGTGTAGTACAATGCATATAAACTATGGAGTGTTACTGTGTAATACAGAGCATGTCACCCTGCCCATGTGTCCACTATGCACGTACATGCAGACAGTGCACCTCCACCATGTTCACAACTGTACACCTGCAAATCTGTGCTACACACATCCCACACATACTGTCCACTCTCTAACACATGCTGCCAATACTGCACACATCAGCCAAGTGGCACGTGGCCGGACAATACACAATTGGAACTAACACTGGTGTAAACAACACTACAATGACAATCATAGCTTTAATGCATCATGCCTGCTCAGCTACACCTTCAAGCATATCATTACACTTTACTGCTGACAACATGCTAACATTGCTATACTGCTATAAAGACACCCTGTGCATCAGCACCATGGTAGCCTGCTCCTGCATCGATGTTACAGATGACAGGAGGTGGCACAGGTTTCATCATATGCACAGGGTGTGTTGTTGGTTTGCCAGAGGCCTACAGTGAGCCATCCAATTGACGTGTGTGTGTGTGTGTGTGTGTGTGTGTGTGTGTGTGTGTGTGTGTGTGTGTGTGTGTGTGTGTGTGTGTGTGTGTGTGTGTGTGTGTGTGAGGGGCAAGAATACCGGTATGGACCAATGTTGATGTAATGTGTGTGGGTATGTGTTAGCCCTAGGTGTCTGGAGTATGTGTGTGTGTCTGCATGCACACAGTTCCACCATGTGGCTGCCATATACGGGTATTTGTGGGACAGCCACAGACTGTACCTGCGAGGCTTTACAGATCACCCTTCTCTGGCCACAGATACAGTACCTGTGCCTGGAAAGGGGTGCTACTGACACTATCAGGTACTAAGCCAGACTGGGTACTATCCCCAGAGGTGGATGGATATACACTGTCCAGAGCCACGTGCAAGTGGTCTTCTAGGATGTTCTATGGACAGCCCACCCCCAACATTGCTGGGGCTGGTACTGGCATTACGGGAGCAGCTGTGGCTTGAGGGACATCCGCGGTGACTGCCTGCTGCTGATGTTGCTGGCATACGTCCACGTCAATGACTCAACTGTCCCGCACTGTCATGACACATGGACATGACATTGCGGAGGATAGCTAATGTCTCTCCTCATTGTCTATAAGTGACCTCGGTGTAATGAAGGATGGCACCTGCTAGGTCACGGATACTGTCAATGACAGTGGTGTTATGTGCCCTCTGTGCCTTTAGTCCCCATCTGGTGTACCGTTCTATACATGCCTCTGCCTCCATGACAGCCTGGAACATGTGTGATGTTGTCAGACCTGTGGCACGTCTGTCAGTGGCATGATGAGAGCAGCAGTGCTCTTACGAGAACCCCTGGACATCTGCCTATGTGGTACCCTTCCAGACATCTGGGTATGGCTGCTGTGTCGGGATGCATGTGCCATGGATACCACACTGTCCTGGCCAATGCCAACTGTATGCTGTCCCTCAGCTAAGGGCATTGGTGATGGATGTATTGGCAGTATGACTGTATGCATGGATGGGGTGGACAGTTGTGTACTGTCAATTGGTGGCCCAATGACAGACCCTGGCAAACATGCCTGTGCCTCAACACACCTATCATCAGTATCACTGTTTTGCTCAGTGACATCAATTTCCCTGCTGTAGTGAACCAGCCCAAAGTCAGCACCTGTGAGAGGAAGACAGGAAATACACTTTACGACCTGTACATGATGTCGGCACACATGAACACATGAACACATGCACACATGAACACATGAACACATGCACACATGAACACATGCACACATGCACACAAATGCACTCCTCACTAAAACACACACACACACACACACACACACACACACACACACACCACCAGCAATCCAGAACATACTCAATAGCAGGTGATGGTGGGGTACAGTATCACAGGGCAAACAGTTATATCACATGTGTCAGCATGCAGGACGTGTGTTTCCCAACAGCATGCAGTGCGGATGTTGACAGCCCTTGCCAATAACACTATACATGTCTTTGATGCATGTGTGTTGTTGTTCAGTGATTGGCCTCACCCTGGAATGCACTGTGTACATGGATACAACAGTGCTGTGCAAGTATTATCAGCTCTGCAATGTCCTGTGCACCATCTCTTACAGTTATACATACCATGGCTGGATGTGTATCTGTGTGTCACATATATATCCACTTCTGATTAGAGCGTCTGTGTCTTCAGCAGATAATTGTGGACACAGGATTAGCACATGCATGCTATGTATACACACAGGATTAGTGGTGCATGTTTACCTGATGGAATACCATTGCTCAACATGGCCATTGTACAGTGGTTATGGTGAGTGTAGGACATATTGTGGACATGCCAGTGCCAGACATGACATGGCATGCTACAACACAACTGCAACATTAAACATCACACAGACACAGTGTGTGTCATGTAACCTATTCACTCAATAGCATTACAAGACATATATGTGTCACTTTGTACAAATGGTGATTGCTATGAATATTGTGTATAGGCGCCTATGTTTGCACATACACAACATTGAGGTGCATAGCAGGTAATGTTATGTGTAGTACTGTTGTCACTGTAACTGGATGGGGTGTACTACCATGAGCCATCATCATGCAGCATCATGTGGTCACTCAAGGCTACTAATGTGTGCCAGACCAGCACATACCATGCTGTGCCGGAACTGCAGTACCATGGCTACATTCACCATTTCACAGCCAGTTGTTACATGGGTTTGTAAGGTGCACAATAGGGGGCATTGCCTACCATGAATGTGTTATGTGTCAAAGAGTGTCACACAGCCACATGAGGCATCTACCCCTCAGGTATATTATGTGTGCTGTGTGGATGATGTGTGGGATACTGTAGTGTGACCTTACAGCGGGCGTCTGAATACGCCATATGTAGCATGTTAACGTGTACCGCATATGACAAAGTTGTGTATGTTGTGTGCATGTGTTTCGACTCTGCCTATCCAATGTCCACATTAGTGTTGCCACAATTGTGTGGAATGCTCTGTGTATTGTATGTGTTTTAGGCAGCTACCCATGTTACTGGGATGTGCATAGTCTCACAGCAAACATGCACAGCATGCATTATGCATATGTGTGTTATGTGTACATGGCCTACACCTCACCTATGACATGCACATTTAATTAGCAGTATTAAAGGTAGAACACACTCACCAGCATGGGTCGGCTGCCTTGCTGTCACACCAGAGGGACCTACAAGGATATGAGACACTTTGTCAGTGGCAACAACTGTGGCATTGCTACTGTGTGTTTGCAATCATACAGTAGTACAACGGTTGACAGTCACAGGCCTACAGACTGTATTCCTAATTATTACTTTTGCACAACACTAGGCACCACATCATCTAACTACACAGTACACATCTCACATAAGCATGCTCTAACAATAGAGGTAACAGTAGTCTAAAGCTATGCCATGTTACCTGCACGGTCCATGTCAGCTTGCTGGGTGGCCCCGGCCTCTGTGATGACACTCGTTAGTTGTTGGGGTTGTTGTTAGCCAGGAGCCACCTGGCTCAGGAGCATCTCTTCCACTCTGGTGAGGGGGGGATGGATGGCTAACCCCCCACCTGTGGCAAGCTGCTGTCTGCGGATATCAGACGCATGCTGCCGGACATGTCTAATTAAATCACTGCAGTGATGGCGCACCTGCTCATATGTCCAGTTATGCATGCCTATGTCATTTACCCTATGGACAAGCTCTTGCCACAGCGAAGACCGCTCATGCTGGTCCTGGCTGGTTCTGGAGAATAGTAGGGCATACTGCTGCACCAGGCTGGATGTGACAACCTCTTCCTCCGCCATGCTATAGGCGAGATTACGATGGTGGGACATAACCCTGGAAGACAATAAAACAATATGTGTGAGCAAGTCATGTGGCACACATAACTTTCTAATGTACAGATATCAATTAACTGCCATATATAGCAACCTATTGGCTGTCAGAAGATACACACTTTCAATACCACATGTCAGTTCTCAACCCACAACTGCCTGACAGTGCCTGGCACACTCTGTATATCAAACCACATTTTGCACAGCAACAAAGTTACAACAGTATGTAATACTATACAACAGTACATGGCACACTGTATGCGACACAATGCACAACCTAGCCACAGGAGGTATATATCATGCTAATGCATCATGAAAAGTGTAATCCATTGCAATGATTGTAAAGTCCAGTGACAGTATTACTAGTATACCACACTAGTCGTTGATGGCAGACCCCTACGTGACATATGTGCACATTTGTGAATATAGGTGGCATACTGCTGTACTAGACTATACATGTTGATAGATACGCAGTTATATCCTGTAACACACATATGACCGAGGCCACGGTACAGGCATACACACACACACACACACACACACACACACATCAGACATACATATCAGACACATAGGTATGGCAACCCGGTGACCTTTACCTGTGTACCTTACAGTACTGTGTGTCAGTAGTTATGAGACCTTATGCCTGAGGTATGTAATCTGTGAGGACTACAGGGAACACACAAAACAGTGGTTCCAATAAATGTGGATGAACACCATACTGTGCTGTTTAGGCATACAGCTTCAGGTAGTACTACAGTTCATACAGGAGTTGGATTCACTAGCAGTAACACTCAATAAGCATACATGTACTGCTTTAGCCTACAATGGGCACCCCAGTCAACAACAAGGGACTACGTCAGACTGTATGGCATACTGCTTTTTCAGCCTAGCAATTGTATACACATATTTTGGTGGGATCTCAGCTAGGACACATAATACCATGACAGAAATAGTTTCCCACTTAGCTATCATAAACCGAACTCTGACACATTCACCAACACATTCACCATCACACTCAGTCAACACACATAGCAATTATTGCAACAAGTACATGTGGGTGTGTATCACTTCATAGGTAGGTAAGAGGCTATTGGCCCTAGGTCCTATAGAAGCCTAGCCATATGCTACCCTGGCCTTTGACACACAGGTCATTGCATTTCACGTGGCCCTGTCAAGCAGAGACACAGAGGTGATTGCCTGGGTGTATTCACTATCTCCCATACAATCTTCAGGATTATTTATGACGACTGCTAATTAGGAGCTTTGTTTGCTATGGATAGTTGGTTTGTTCCAGAGTATGGAATGTCTCTGAGATGGGAATCTATCCCACCAGCATGCGCTGTTTATTGTGGTCAAAAGGTTTGGGTCCCTAGAGTGTATAGCTCGTAGAGATTGTGATCTGTTTATGTGCAGCATGTCCAACAGCTCTGCGTTTAACATAGCTTAGTATGCTAGGCAGAGGTCACCTCCGGGTAGGCGGTATGCGACACAGTGTAGTTGTGGGTTTGTGAGATGGTCTGCATAGGGCATCTGTTTGAGGCTGGTATTACTCTTTGTGAGGTATGTCTTTGTCATTTTCAGTTGCTGTAGATGTCTTGTGAGGTACATACCACATGGGGCATTGTACTCTATAATGGGCTTTATGTATGATGAGTAGAGGGGAACACTGGCCTATATTTCCCTGGATGACACACCTTTTGTGATGAGGTGTGCCAGGTAGATAGATTACATGACTAATGTGGCACTGTGATGATCAAAGGGAAGACCACTGTCCACCTGTGTCCCATGGTCCTCGGTGTTAAGTAGACTACCACCTATGTGGTAGTTCATGGGTACGGAGTTTTTGTCAGAAGGGATGCCAATGCAGTTTCAACATCGAGCTTGAGTCCATGGCTTTGTCATCAGGCATCTGTCACTGTAAATATGACCCTGTCTCTCTCTCTCTCTCTCTATATATATATATATATATATATATATATATATATATATATATATATATATATATATATATATATATATATATATGTATACACACATAAATATAAACATACATTGGTGTACATATAGATATACATATAGGCACATATACGGTCCACCTTTCATGATGGGAATATCAATTATGCAAAGGTTGCGAGGTATACTGTTATGTAATAATATTGCACAGTGTTGTGCAGAATGCATTGAAGGTGCTCTTAGCACATGTAGCTTTAGCAGGCCTCACTGGCTGCAACACTGCAAACCTGACAATTCATACCCACAGCGTTTAACCACCACATGTCATATACCAGCACTGTATGCTGTCTTGTTTACCACACACTACAACCTACATAGAAGTATGCACATAACAACCTTCAACAACATATATATGTCCTCCCATCACAAACATTTGCAGTATGTCCCTTGCTCTATGCACATGTACAGATGCTAATATATCTGACCCAGACAGATCTCTCCATATGTGTGCGCCATACACACATAAGGTCCACACTGTTGTAAGTCCATGGACCTCACGGCTGACCTGTTGGGCCTTGCTGCAACATGAAGAGGTGTCACATGTGAGCACACAGTAATATTAGAGGGTGTTTATATATAGCTGCAAATGCTAGATTAGCATATTAGCCTGGTACAGCTGTTGCCAATGCTAAGCTACACATTAATATGATTATCATGCATTTGTTACTCTGTCACATCCATGTTTATATAACTGTATGCACTATTCCCCCAAACAGCCATTGTACACACTACTGTACAGAACACAGATAACATGGATCAAATGTTTGACATTTAATGCTGAACTACATATGTCACAGTCATATCCCACTGCACACAGCTACTCACTGATTTCTCCATGGCAGTAGTTATGCAGGGCATCTGTGCATAGATATGTACTGCTGCCACATATGGATGATTCAAAGTATGTAGAGTACTCTTCAAAAACATCTACTACATGCCAGTAAATACATATCAGTTACATACCTTTCCTTTGTATGCGTTTGTATTATTAAGTTCCGTGTATGTAGTAATTTTTTTTTATTTATATCTAACTTTTTTTTAAATTTTTTTTTTATCTTGATTTTTTTTTTTTTTGCTGTTGTTGTTGCCGGTGTCTGTCTGTCTGTCTGTCTGTGTGTGTCTCTGTGTCTCTCTCTCTCTCTCTCTCTCTCTCTCTCTCTCTCTCTCTCTCTCTCCGTGGCTGCAATGAAATGATTGCATGTGTGGACAGCAAGTACAGCCTGCTTTATCTGTATCTGCACATGTGCATGTGATGGCCTCTGCACCAACTGGTGGCCACCATTTGGTAATTGCATGCAGCCTGCTGTGTGGTAATTGCAGTACTCACTGTCATAGCAACCCAATGCTATAAATTGCTAGGTCAGGTAGGCATAGGCCCTTCAGCTTTCCAAAGTGGGGCCCATGCTTGTTTGCTGTGGACACCGTAGTGTAAGTCAGAAGGTTGGTATACTTCTTATATCTGAAGCTAGGGGTGTAGCCAGTGATTTGAATGTTGTACTCAGACCTGAATGTTGCCACTTCCAGTACACAGTTGACAGTGTAGAATTGTATACCCCCCTACAAATGCTAACACAAGATACATGGGAGTATTTAGTTTCTTTTCTACTTATACAATTAGCTGCCATACATACGTAGTTACTGAGATGTTTTCATTTGGCACATGAACTGTTTGGGAAATGCTATACTGTGGATATTAATGTACTCACTTCTGCACAGTTTGTGCTTTTTATTTTGTTGACATTATCACAGGATGCTCATGAAAACTGGACAATTCCAGTACTGAGTATGCCTACCTACATCCTTGCTGTACCTTGAACACAGTGGTAATTTGCACATTTGGGTGGGATACTGTGTGGGGGTTGTAGAGTGCTGCTGTAAAATCATTTCCTGCTAGAATGTGTGGTTCTGTTATCACAGTCATGTAATGCAATTCCACAACAGCTGCTGGTAAAGTTCCACAGAACAGGTTTTGTGTTATGGCATTCCTATTTTTCCTTGACATTCACACATTCTGATGCATTATATATATATATTTCAGCAACAACCTGCTGTATATCTACTGCAACCTAGTGGTACGTCATGCAGTCTAGTGTATCCAAGGTCCGGGGTTTAAGACTGACAGTGGTGTTTTATTTTGCTGCTGAGCAGAACAAGGCCCCTCATATTCAGGGTGACTAAGGCACTTTTAAGCAGTTGTAAGCATGTTTGTGCAGGTTTGCACGACTCTTAGCAATACTTAGCTAAGCGCACACATGCTCACACTCACGCAAACCCACTAACTACTGCTTAAAAGTGTTTACTCCCGCTAACCCCTGTGCTAATTTCTTTGAAAGAAAAGAAAATGAGGTGATGGGAAAGTGGTGAAAAAGGGGTACAAAGAGGGTAAGACAGTAGGGAAAACAGCTCGGGATGTGCAGGACGGGTGTAGGGAAGGTCCATAGCTGCCCATTTCTTTAACAGCAACAGCTGTGCATATACTAGTAATTTGGAGGGAAATTTGAAACCTTCCACCCCTGAGAGAGGGGTGGGGACAACGAAGTATGTTGTACTGCCAATTAAATTACAGTTTCTGTGTCCAGCGGGCATTTGTGCAAAATGGGCAGCTATGTATGGGGCGTAATTTTTTTGTGGGAGCAGATTGCCCATTTTTTTTTTACAGGTGAGAGTGGAATGTGGGGTAGGGGAAGTAGGCATATTTCGGAAGGTAGGTTGGGGAGGTAAACAGACAAGACAAACAAGATGCATACAGGGGTGGAATATGACACATGGGGGGGTGAACACCATTGATGGAGAAGGATGTTTGGAAATTGCAAGCCCATGAGCCCACAGATGGCAACAGAGGAACTGACATCCCCACCCATGGGCAGTCACCACTGCACCTTCATAGCCCAGAGGGTGGCTGTGCTGGGGGCTGCGTCGGAGGGGCAGGCTCACCATTGAGTCGCGCCACTCTCGCCTCGAGCTGGCATAGAGGATCAGTGACTGAACACTGGATCTCCCTACGCACCACAGCCCAGACCATTCAGATGGTGATAGGTGGCCCTCCTCCAGCCACGCTTGCACGGGGGAGATGAGCCCCATCCCCTGCAGCACTTCCACCCAAAGGTGGCACAGGGCCAATGGAGGAGGAGGTCCTGGACTGGGCACTGGACCTGCTGGTGCCAGGTGCCATCGCTAGCTGAGGTGGGACAGGTGGGTCCGCTGGGACCGGCCTTCCAATACGTTCTATGTTTAGGAGGATTTAATTACATTATGGGTTGGTAACAGCCAACAGCATTCCAAATTAGTTATAACAGCATGCAGTAATATTCCCATTAACCCAACACACCAGAGTTCCAACAGTTGAACAGCAAGCATAACACATGCATATATAGAACAACAGTGGACATTCCAACAGCATGCAGGATTGATTGGTGGCAACAAGCCACCAGGATTGTGGTGTTTGAACAGGGCACATGCATCAAAGTAAATGCAGATATTTATAAAACAATAGGACATATGTCCCAACAAATGTTTTGAGATTACACATACCCATTGAGGTGTGGAATTGCATTGTTTATGCACATACAGTAGGGTGTAAAAAGATACCTCCATTAACATCTTATATGTGCTTATAGTTTACACTACATTCCTATTGACTGCAGGTGTATATCCCCTACATGTATTATTACACTAGGTAACGTGCATTAAGTTGTGTAATGGGTTTGGCTAGTTCCTTATATACCTGACCTGTATCTGACATACTAACTGTCCAGGATGCAGATGTTACTGTTACATATTTATATAATGTATTTATATTTATATATCTACATATCTGGATGTGTTCACGTGACATTATCAGTTATATTTCTACAGCCCCTTCCATTTCTAGAAGCACACTCACATTTCTGGGGAACACATTAACAAGCTACTTGTGTGCCAGATTTACCTATGCATGCCAGCCATTAACCAACAGTTGAGGACTGTATATATGCTTCACAGTTACTGGCACTCCCTTCATCCACTTTATATGGGCCTGCCCAACTGTGGGTTGACAGCGCTTAATACAACAGTACTATTTATATAATGCAAGAGTACAACAACATTTCGAAGTAAGTGACACAGACACACTCCAGGAATTATACCTTTATTAATTACATTACACACTTTTCTAGAGGCTCTCTCATTTATTTGATATTACAGTGCATGCAGAAGACTTATTCAAGACATATTATACCTTTATTAATGGGTTACAACACTCTTTTTCAGGCTCTCTCACTTATTTTATATAACAGTACATGCAGAGAAATTATTCAGGACTTATTTTACCTTTATTAATGGGTTACAACACTCTTTTTCAGGCTCTCTCACTTATTTTATATAACAGTACATGCAGAGAAATTATTCAGGGCATTTTATGCCTTTATTATTGGGCTACAACACTTTTTTTCAGGCTCTCTCACTTATTTTATATAACAATACATGTAGAATAATTACTAACCTGCCTGGTGGTGCAGCCTTAGCAGCCTATCTGCATAGGCTTGCTGATTTGCAGCATGGACACCTGCAGCGGTGAAGTTAATGAAGGGATATTGAGACATACCTGTCCATTATATAGACTACAATAGCTATTCTTACATACTCCATTCCATGGCTACCTACTCAGTAGTGGGGCATTGTCATTCCCACGGGCCTCCTGTATCCATTGGTTCAGTTGGTCCTGTTTTCGTCTCTTCAGGTCTGCATGGTGGTGTCTGACCTGCTCACCAGTCCGAGGGATGCTTGTGGCACCGATGAGATCATGTGCTAGATGGTTCCAAGCTTCCGCTTTGTACTCTGTGCCATAGAACTGGCCCTGCAGGAGTCTTGCATTGTGATGATGGACAAGGAGCCAAACCATCAGTTTTGACTCCTCAATGCCCCACTATTGCACTCGAAAATGAGAGCCCTCTCCAGCACCGGCCATTCTGACTGCAGATGGGAGCTACAACCAGTTATGGCGTTTATTCCCACCTATGGGGCTTAAATATGGCTCATTTCCCACACTTATTTGTGATTGGCCAGTTTTGAAAATTCTCAGCTGAGTGCACACCTACTTAGCACTGAGTAAACTTTCATTAATATGTATATGTATGTTGACAGTGCATGAACAGCAAAAGCTGTCATGGTTCAGTGGTTCTGTACTTTGATTATGATGCAAAGTATCCCGGGTTCGAAGCCTGTCATTGTTTTTTATTTTACTACTGGCCTGACCAGCTAGGAGGTGTGGCTATGTTTAATCGACTTTGCTCTACTTTAACCAACGTTGCTCTACGTTGCCCGACGTTGCCTTAGTTGGCGCGGTGCGCAGCTCTGCGCAAACATGATTTGTTTGCGTGAGTTGGCGCGATGCGCAGCTATGCGCAAAGCCATTGCGCTAGTTAAAGCAGTGCTAAGCTATGGGCAATTATTCTTAAATGTGCTTAATACTGGTAAACGTTGCTTAGCAGTGCTTCACATTGCTTAAGATAGGTTACTTATGCATTCATTAGTATGCATGACCATTTCACCTTCTTATATATATATATTTAAAAAATTGTTCACTGCTACATAGGCTATTTCAATGCATTTTAATAAAATGTAAAAGGTAAATGTCAGGAATTATTTTTATGCACAGATTTCCTATTGGAAATGGAAAGGGGAGTGGTGGGACTCGAACCGGGAATGCCTCCTCTTTGTGCGAAGGCTGTACCACTATGCTATTGCTATTTGGCTTAATTTGCATATTAGTAGTTTATTATCTTCTTCTATGTCTAAACTGCTTACTGTAGCTAAGCAATGGGCACACCCATGCACACACATGCAAATATGGGCAGCTATTTCGGGAATAATAAAAAAAAAATGTTTTAAATTTTATTTCATTTGTACAGGGGTTTTGAATGTGGGGGAGTGTAGTGTTGGGGGTATACACATTTGAGAGGACTCGCTCATATCTGCTGACATTTGCAGATTTAGGCACTTGCAGGGGCATGGATATTTGGACTGCTCGGCAGTCTGACACGCCCCCTGCACTCCTACATGGTCCGTGTTAGCCTTAGAGTTGAGTCAGCGTGCCCTCATGAATATGCATGGCACGCTAATGTCATACTCTTGGGCGGCCGTTTCCAAGTAAGACTTAGTTAGTCTTACACAGAGGATTACTGAATCCCCCCCTATGTTTTGGTTTTGCCTTGCACATATGCACAAGAACAGTACATTGCTTCAGTCACAAAATGTTTCTTCAGGCCTAGCCTCATTTAATCAACCTCATAAGCAGATCAACAAAGATCAAAGAAAACCATATGTAAATGAATAAATCTTCAATGTGGTGTGCCACTTGATAAAGTTTGTCTTTAATATTAATGAGGAGGCATGTCTTTAGAGATGATCCTGAAACCAAAGTCACCATAATTATACTCCTTATTTATACGTTATGTCCCAATGTTTACATATTCAACAGTTAAATACCAAATATTGCATTCCTACAATTATTTCAAAATCTGTTTTGCTTCCCTGTGATTGTCAGAAAGCAATTGATTGATAAGATCTGTCCCATCCCACATTTGCATTAATTATACAATTAAGATAAACAATAGAATTTGTATCCTATATTCACTATAAGGAGGATAGCACTAACAGACTAGGCTTTTGAAATAATTAAGACTGTGTTTTTTTCCCATCAATTTAAGTCAGCCATTCCCAAAAATAAATTTAAAATGTTGCATATAGCTTCCTTCTCATTGTAAACTACAAGTAAAATGTCATAGCCAGGGTCTGCAAAACCTGTTTCGTATCTTCATTTGTATTAATGTCTGTGGTGCATACCAGTAAATAACAGAGTTGTAAACTCTGTTTTCCAGGTTCCCACTGCACCAGCTGCATTTAGTATCTCTGGAACATAATTATACACAGCACAACTTCAGGCAGCATGTACAAACACCCTAGTTAAATAGCACAGGTCCCCAGAATATGGATAGACAGGCCAAACTCCTGTACAATTGTGAGCAGATAAAAAAACAAAGTTTTCTTAATTTAAAAATAATTATTATTAGTCAGATTGTAATATTATCATATAGATGCACTCATTATATTGCTTTTACAAATGCTATCATCATAAAGTATGGAAAATGGCTGAAAATGATTTTGCATGGTTCAGATTGAAAACTGGACCAGAAGGTTGAATTCAGCTGTATACATTCATGTGGATGGTTCCAGTCTCCATTAACATCTATGACACACAGTAAAAGACAGCAGAGGTGTAACATATGTTTGCTGTACACCCATTGCAATGCATGCATCTTAAGAAACAGAGGTCCCCAGAACTTGGTCAGGCAGGAAGCATGCACTGCACAGTGCTTTCTTAAAGATAAATGACTCATAAAAATTAATTACTTTGGAAATAAATGATTATAACAGGTAAACTATAATATTCAAGCATATCAAACACAGATCCCCTGAATCTGGATAAAGTAACCAACGATAAAAGTATAATATTCCAAAAAGCCAACAACTCATTGGAATACACAGGCAAAACAACACTTTAATACAAAATAGCAAAAATATAAAACATGTGAGCGCTTTCACAGAGTCCTCTCTGCTTCCTCAGACATACTACAGTAACTGCTGCTCTTGTTTAAATAATGATACATCTAGGTCATATCCAACCAGTTAACAGCATCTTAATTGAATAAATAAAAGTTAAAGGCATACACTATACAAACACTATATAAACAATCAATCATATAAAAAGTGAACTAAAATATATGTAAAAAACTGTAAAAACATGCTCTATAAAATTAGATAGTGGTAAAATTGTAAAATATATGTGCAAATATTAGAAGATGTGACCAAACATAATAATCAATGTTTCAAAGCCCTGTTCCTACGAAAAGGTTTCAGTGAAACCTTACTATTTAGTTCAGGTGGTCTGTCAGCCTGAAGCCTAATTATCCATTCTTGTTCTGAAGCTTCGGTCTTGTTGTTCATGTTTCCACCTCTTTTATTATCTTGTATGATATGTAACACTAGAAACTTGAAGGTGTGTGTGGCTCCCTCCTTTATAACATGCATCGCTAACGCACTTGTCTCTTTTTTATTTTTAATGTCCTTTACATATTCTAGGACTCTATCTTTGAGTAGCCGATTAGTTTTTCCTACATAGTAGGCTGGGCATTTTTTACAGAAACCAAAGTATACAACATTCTTACTATAACAGTCTGTATAAAAGCGTGTATCAATGCTGAACTTTCTAGTCGGGTGTGTATACTGCCTCCCTCCAAACTTAGAATGTAGTGCTAATTATATGCAGCTTCTTATAGATTACTTCAAACCAGAAGAAGATGAGCTGCTTAAAGAAATTAATATACTGCACAATGACATTTTTGACACATTTTCTAGTGAAATAGTAGCTGACAAGATTGATCAGCTACATGAACATATTAGCCAATATGAGAAATGTCTCTCTAGCGCTAAAACTAAAAAAATACATTTACATGATTTTAAACTGGGCAATGTGTTCTCCTGGAACAGAGAGAGGAGTACACAGGAAACACCTAGACAACAACCAGGAAGTGGGCATGACTACACCAGCAGTGAGCAGAGAGGAACAGCAGTTACACGCACACTGCATACAGATGCTGAAAGCTCAATTTTCAGTGACCTACAGCCCAGTAAATCATCTTCAGATGCTGCAGTTACTTCTATCCACAGCCTCTGTTAGTCTCCTGAAGAAGTTTATTAAGTAGCCATGCTCTTCCTTTGACAAAAAAATGGAGAAGGTCAAAGTATACACTATTTTTTGATATCCTAGTTTTTGAAGTCAGGTATGTGCTCTATGCCCTTGCAGGTTAGACTATTATGACTGATAGGTCTGCAATCCTAGGATCTGTGTTGGGGCCTCTTTATGAAAGGACATCACAACAGCAGTGCTGCATACTTTATTGACATACCTTGAGGTTAAGTTTAAATTAAACAATTTTAGTAGAGGTTCTGTGAGGGTATGTTTGGCACTGTTTATTAGGCAACCGGGTATGTTGTCTCGTCATACCTCTCAACTGCCCAAAATTTTGCAGAATTTCCAGATTTTTGCCTCATAGATTTAGTCTTATCCCTTGTATAATTTGTAGTTTTCTGGTACATCATTGAGGATTGAAGTCACTAAGTAATGGCGAAAGTCTCAGATTTTATATTCTGTAAAAAATGCACGCTAAAGCAAAACCCATTATTCTAACAACATTCAGAATTGCAAAGAGCAGTTATTTAAAACTGTATCTAATTCTGAGCCTTTGCAACCCCCTCCCCATTATTTTTCACTTTGCATCTGATTCTAGTGTTAAGCATACCTCTTGACTTCTTAGTGCAAGAATACAAAACAAAATATTTGGGGGGACTTTAAATCAGGGACAATTTTTAAACATTGCTCCTGTCAACTTACAAGCTTGCTAGAAAAAAGAGATTTTGCATTAGCATGCATTTACTGAAGGGTATGAAGTCTGAAACTCAAATGAATATCATTATTTAGTGATTACAGTCCTTAATGATTTGAAAACTCAAACACACACTTGTGTGCGCATGTACGTACACAGATACACTCACACAAATTTTACAAAGGACAGATCAAAAATATGAAAAAGTCTAGTCATTCTGTGGAATTCTGGATAGTTGAAAGGTGTGGTGCTAAGAGGTTGAGAGCTATGTGTCTGTTTCCACTGAAGTGATATTTCTGATTTAGATAACTCAGTTGGGATATATTCCTTTAAGACCTTAGGCCATGTCAGGGATTCAGGGATTTGCAGAATTTTGATGACTGTTTCCTGGCTAATGTTTGTTCTTATCTCCAAAGACATTTGCCACATTCTTTGGATATGAGTAGGTAATATCATTTTGGATTATTTCAGAACAATTATGTGTATTGTTTCTTGCTTTTCTGTTGTCCTTATAATTGTCCCTAACATCAGATGCTAGTTCCAATTTATGTTTAGCTTTTTTCTTCCTAATGTTATCTTTTAGTTATTTGGTTATTTTGTCTTTTAAATCCTTCAATATGGATAGATTTAGATTTATGGAACGAACACAAAAAACAACTAAGATAACCAAAATCAAAACGAACCAAGGCACCATATACTGAATGAAGCAACTTCAAAGATACACTGAACATCCACTTTATTGAATAACAGAAAATACACAATCCCCTGTGAGCACTTTCATTTAGACAGTGCTAAACTTCCTCAGACAATTAAACAATTATTGCATCACATCCTATATACAAGCCCTAATTATTTAATTAAACCAATTAACTTGTTGCCTAATTCCCTAATTCATATTTGTATCCTGCTCACTACTCGTATTACAAATGGTGACTGAAGATCACTACTAACTTGAAAACATGTATCTATTAAACAGAACCTTAAAATTCAAAAACACACATAGGATCATATACAAGGTCATAAAAAACTATACTGTACTCATGATTCAAACTATTCTTGCAACGAACTTGTCAAATGAATATATAAAAATGTGAAAAAGATATATATGAAGAAAAATGTATATATATAAATATATGTATAAATGAAAGAAAAATCTATGAAGAAAAAATATATCTATCTATATATATATATATATATATATATATATATATATATATATATATATATATATATATATATATATAAATGCAGTGAAGTGAATATGTAATATGGGACAATGAATACAAAACATAATTATGTAGTTAAAAATCTAAAACATTAATACTATTCAAGTTATCATTTAAAAATAAATAACTATTATAAATAAATGCTTGTTATACATAAAGCAATGCATATAAACTTTATAATAAATAAATGAATCCATTATAGGTCTATTTTCCATAAATTAACCAAGCACTATGTTTGTACATAAATAAAATTTAACTGAAGTACTGTGAAATACATTCTAAGCTACAATACAAGATAAAATAAATGTAGTGTTGTATGAATCATCCAATTTTATTTCTCTGCAATGCTTTTCATTTTAATACTGGGGCTATTCAGCTCATCTCATTTATTCCTGGCCAAGTATCTGCTTGTGTTCTTATTTGGCATTTCAATTCCTTCAGCTCTAACTGCAAGCCCCAGGATTTTTTGTCATTAATGTCTACATGATCAATAGCCATAAAAGAAAATTGGTGATCTTTATATTCACAAACATGTTTTGCTAATGCGTTATTAAGTTTATTTTTCTTGATGGCATATTCATGCTCATATATTCTTTGGGCCAACTGTCTCTCTGTTTTCCCTATATAGAACATTGAGCATGAATTACGAAGAGCTAAATATACAACCGCTTTTGATTTACAGTTGTATCTACTATGTAAATAAAATGTTCTCTTTCTGAGATAAAATGATTCCCTTATATTTATTTTATGGCACCAATGACATGCAGCACACTTACGCATGCCTATATTACTATTTCCAGATGAATGATGGGTATGCTTCAAAATATCTTTGAAACTTCTACCTTTCCTGTAAACTATCTTAGGTTTCTCATTAATATGATTCCTACAGTGAGGATCTTCAAGTAAAATCATCCAATTATTCAGTATGATATCTCTGATGATGTTATGATTGTGTGAGAAAGTGAGTACTAACACTCTAGAAAAATCATTGTCATTTATTACAATACTAATTTCATTATTATTAAAACTTCCATTGTTCATATTGGTAGAATCACTGAACACTTGTCCTGAGCTCAGTTTATCTAGGATAGGTTTAAAATGCCCATTCATTCTTTTGATAGTGACTTCTTGTATTAATGTGTCAACTAGAACTTCAGGATATTCCCTGTTTAAGAACATATTACGTAAGAAATTGCATTCTTCTTCAAATTGATCTAAATTTGTTACCATCCGGGCTGCCCTTACCAATTGCCCTTTGACAATAGATTTCTTTTGGTGCTCCGGATGGCAACTACTATAATGTAGAAAACAATTAGAATAAGATTCTTTACAATGAATAACTGCTACATAAGCTTGATTAATATAATCTTTCATGAGATGTACATCCAAATAATTCATATATTCCATATTGATATCCCATGTAAATTTAAAAAAATCAGTTGTATACACATATATATATATATATATATATATATATATATATATATATATATATATATATGTTAAAAATTCCATTAATATGTCTGATGTGCCTTTCCAAATAATACTAATGTCATCCTGGAGTCTGTGGTATGATTTTATAAAGATATAATATCTACTATTAAATACAAAATTTCTCTCCCAGACGTCCATAACTAAATTTGCATAGGCTCCCCCACATGGTGACCCCATAGCAATACCTTTTTACTGTAAAAAAATATTTGTTATTAAAAGTTATAAAATTATTACTTAATACTATTTCTAAAAGTTCAATAATTAAATTATCTAAATCATGTGTTATATTGTGAAGAATAAGCATTTCATTAACCCATTCCAGCCCTTTAGTTTGAGGAATGGTGGTGTATAAATCACATACATCTATGGTAACTAGAATGTCGTGATTATTAAACTCTGCATCATTCATGTGTTCTAAAAAAGTCCATGAATCTTTGCAAATTTGTGTTTCTTTAACAAGAATCTTTGATTAATTCATAGTCTATATATTTTGCACATGCTGAAGTAACTGAGTCTCTACCGTCAACTAATGGGCGCATGGGTGGGTTATCTACACTTTTATGTATTTTAGGGGTACCAAAGAAAACCGGTATTCTGAGAGTAGTAATATTCAGGTAGTTGTATAAATCTATGTTGATTCGTCTTTCCAAAAATATGTCAGTGATTTGTCCATAAATCTTTCTGTAAGCTTTATTCAATTCATTCAATGAAATTTCTATATATGTATCTGTATCTAAAATATGATTTAATTTATTATTATACATATCATGGTTCATAATTACAGCACCATCACCTTTATCTGGTTTCATGATTCTTATATTACCTTTCATTAATGCCTTCAAAGTTTTTTGTTCATTATTGTCTAAATTCTGGGTGTATTTCCCCTTCATGTTTAAGGTATATAAACGCTTCAGTTCATATTCACACATTTTTTCATATGTAATTAATTTAGGATGTAAAGGGGGGTTATATATGCTGCTTATGTTGAACTTATTGTTAACAATATATACTATCTTGGTAAGAGATTTTGCATTAGCATGCATTTTCTGAAGTGTATGAAGTCTGAAACTCAAATGAATATCATTATTTAGTGATTACAGTCCGTAATGATTTGAAAACACAAACACACACTTGTGTGCACATGTACGCACACACATACACTCACACAAATTTTACAAAGGACAGATCAAAAATATGAGACAAAAGTCTAGTCATTCTGTGGAATTCTGGATAGTTGAAAGGTGTGGTGCTAAGAGGTTGAGAGCTATGTGTCCGTTTCCACTGAAGTGGTATTTTTGATTTAGATAATTCAGTTGGGATATATTCCTTTAAGACCTTAGGCCATGTCAGGGATTCAGGGATTTGCAGAATTTTGATGACTGTTTCCTGGGTAATGTTTGTTCTTATCTCCAAAAACATTTGCCACATTCTTTGGATATGAGTAGGTAATATCATTTTGGATTATTTCAGAACACTTCTGTGTATTCTTTCTTGTTTTTCTGCTGTCTTTATGGAGTTATAATTGTCCCTGACATCAGATGCTAGTTCCAATTTGTGTTTAGCTTTTTTCTTCCTAATGGTATATTTTAGTTATTTGGTTATTTTGGCTTTTAAATCCTTCTATATGGATAGATTTAGATTTATTACAGAACTTTAGAAGTTTTTTTTTGGTTTTGTTTTAAAGCTTCTTTATACATATAGACCATCAGGCAGGTGATTTGTTTTTGAATTACCAAATGTATCTGGATCTAGTAGAGACTGCCAAGTCTAAGCACTTTTCCAGGAAGGAGTAGAACTCTGATGAATATGTAACAGCTGAATCTGCATTGCGGCTAGTGATAGCACAATTACATTTTAAGAGATCATTGTAAAGTTTCAGCAGTTTTTTTTTTTTGAAGCCCTTAAATTCGGATGTGTTCACTGGAGGGAGGTTTAGACTTTAAAGGAGAAAGTCGCTAGTCTATGGTCAGATTTAACCAGTGTTGGGGATACTATAGAAATGGTACATAATGTGGCTATTTTGGTAAGAATAAGGTCTAGAATGTTTTGCCTCCTAGTGAGTTGTTTAACTAATTGTTCTGTGGAATTATTATTTACTAAGCCCAGGAATTTCTGAACATACCCAACTCTACTGGTATTTTTCCTTTTGGGTATTTCAGAAAGTACATTCGGGGATTTGTCATGGTTGTCCAGGAGCATATAGAGAAGCTTATGTCAGGCAATAAATTGATCATTTGTTTTTGTTTAGGCTATGTTAGAGTTTAATGAATACGGTTTAAGGGTCCCAGAGAATCTGCCTAGAAGTTATATGACTGGTAGCAAATGTGAAACATCCCCATAGTTTTCCACCAGTCAAAATGCATAGGAAGCATTAAACCCTAGTAAGGAGATAGTGCTGGTTTTACAAGGAAACCAAGCCTCAGTTATGTCACATACATGGGTGTGATCAAGTTGTAAGAAGGTCTCAAGATCAGGCAGTTTGTTATTAAGACTTCTTACATTGGGAAGAGCAACCTTGATATAGTTTAATTTGAGGTTTGCTGTAACTTTGTCTTTATTTGGTATATTGGAAGGTCCAGTAGCCAGACTCTGCCTAATAAAGGCACAATAGGGGTGTCAAGGGTCTTGGCCATCAAGTGGATACCATGGAAGGAAAGGTTATGACCATCCTACAGTGTGAACGATTGACACTAGAAAAAAAAAGAAAACAATCTTACTGTTGTTCAAGTTCCTAGCTGTTTCACTACAATAGTGAGTGGTGATAGAGGTTTGATTACAAAGGCATATAGTAAAAACTCAGGATCTAACAAAGGGATCATATAGGTTAGTACTAGTCTCACTGCTTTTGTGGGGCAGTTTAAGCCTAGCCATTTACCCCATCTGAGAATCAAATCCTGCATTGGCAAGGTAAACACCTTAACCATTATGCTAGCCTCCCACAAATGCATTGAAGCTTCTCTGACATGGAATCAAACCTAGGGTGCAGCCATGAGAGCACCAAATCCTAGCCACTAGACCACCAGGGACTCTCTGTAGCTTCCTTTGTAGAGATACATTATAAAAAGTCAATTTCTGACAATTAATAGAAACATAAGCATTGCAACAGAAATGAATACTATAAGATATAATTGAGTCAGAAACTACAGCAAAGTATACCCTTACATTGAGATGTAATTTACATGCTGTATATGTATAGGAAATATATGGCAAAGGGTGATATTTACTTATTACTTGATAAATGTATTTACCATCTCTGTTTACCTTACCCTTTTTTTGCACTCAAATCTCAATATTATTACTTTATTCAGTGGGTGATATTCTAAGTAAGTAATTTCTTTGCATATGTGCATTTTTCACTCTAGTATAACCTTTTTTAGTGCCGACGTTTACGTAATCTTATTTGTTCTCACTGTATATAATGTCTGCATTGTTCTCATTTATGAAGTGCACATATACAATGTCTACCCATTCTGTATTGTTCTCAGATTGGTATGAATGTAACTTTGTTTGTTTCTCTTGCAGAGCTTTTCTGCCCGAGCCACTGCTGAAAAAGGGCTCTAGCTCAGTCAGACCTTCCCGGTCAACAAATAAATAAATAAAAATTATGAACTGGGGGAAGGCAGCTACAGTAGGCTGGTGACTGCAATATGTGAGCTCTATTATTACTTATGTGTTACATTTGATAAATAGTCCTGAGATGTATATTGTTTTAGTTTATATCTTAATGGAGCTAAAGTAAGCGATGCACAGCAGACAACAAAATTCATCAGTTTCATTAAAGCAGAGAGTAAGAACAGAAATGTGCACATTTCAGTTATTCTGACAGTTACTGTTTAGGTTCAGCAGCTCAAGTTACCCGCTGTCTAATACAGCCGAAAAGGAACACTTTTTATGTAAAGTATTAGTATATGTATTAATAAAGCAGGGTTCTGTAGTTTGAGATAGGCTGGTGACTATCTCTTTAGCACAGAATGTTGAGTGATTGATTAATTTATATATTAAACCAAAGGGAATTGCAACATGCTTTATTATGTTACTTCTGCAATGTTGTTCTTTGCTTAAACTTTAGACACTTGGAATGCATTTACATAGTCTGTGCTCAGCTGTTTAATTAATTTTGTTTCACTTTATACATAGATAAAGAGGAAAGTATTAATTGCTACCATGAATTGCCACTTGTGGTACAATATCAAACTAGTTACTGCGAACCTATTACTATGAAGGGTGTGAATGGGTCTAATCATTGTAGTCATGTAGCCCATATGTTGACCACTGAAACAACAACCTCAACATGTTGATAAATTGAACATCGACACATTACCATGCTACATGCCCACCCAACTACACGCATACACACACACACACACACACACACACACACACACACACACACACACACACACACACACACACACACACACACACACACACACACACACACACACACCTAATGAGATCACACAATCCACAGGGAAAAGGAATATTTCCCTACCCAGGGATTGTCGATCTCACACACCTGTCAACCATCTGCATGTATCACACAAATTTGGTCGAGCAAACAGATGTTGACAAACAAGTGTTTAGACCAAATGCAGGGCACCCACATATATATAATAGGACTTCATGCTCTTATAGTGTATGAATAGTAAAGGGGGGGTTAAATACATTATTAAGAAACTACCAAACAGCAGGCAGAAAAAACAAACTCCCTTCCCATCTAACTCCGTTGATTTGAGTGATTATAGCAGTGCTGCCTGTTGCACTGCAGATTAGCTATTTTTAATGGAAACTCATCTTCTAATGTTTCTTTATCATTATAGTTTTGTTTCTGCAAAACTCAAAGATTTAGCGGAGCCCATGTGGCATATTATGTATTGCATTTTGTATAGTCACAGATGCAGACATTAATGTTTTCATCCACAAATGCTTTGTTTACACCAGAGTACATATTTACTGATGCTGGCACTTTGTTTTGTCTCCAACATGTGATTTGACAAGGTTTGCCATGAGAAAAATATTAATTCTGAGCTTAAAAGAACAACTGTCTGAGATATGGCAAAATTGAAAATAAGGATCAGTTGCAGTCAGGTAAAGATAGGTAGGTTGTGACAATAAGCACAGCGTCACTCTTTGGTGAAACACTACTTAAGTAGTCACATGACTTGCTTTATGATACAGACTGAGGTTCCATTATATGCGTCAGAATGACACATATATATTAATTTGGCTCTCATTGCTGAGACTTGCTATGAGCCGCCGCTAAATGTAATAGGCTGTTGTATTTTACAACAAATCATACACCACTAGAAATATTTCTTCAATGTTGTATGTTGAAATGCTGCATGTGTACTACTGCATTTTTTTTTCTGATAAGTATCTGTTGTCATTTTAAAAATGCTGAACAAACACAAATACCAGCCCTTTCTGGTAAAGAAGTCCCAGTAAAGAAAATCAAAAAATTAATCCAGCAAGACAGAGGGACTGCAAAACGTCCAGTTTCAATAAAAAACTTTTATTGTCGATACCACAAGCGCTTTCACGTGGTGGTGGTGTTGCAGTAGCGTTGTCGCCTCACAGTAAGATGCTGTCCGGTTCGACTCTCAGTTAGAGCGTCTTCGGCGTGGTGACATGCGTGAATGGGCATACCTTCGTTGAAGGTTGTGTGTCAGGGCTGGTAACTCGGCATGTAAAAATCAACTACCAATCATTAGCGGACCGGAGTTTCGCTGTGGCGACCCCTAACCGGGAAAAGCCGAAAGACACAACAACAACAACCACAAGTGCTTTCAAAGACTAAGCTGCTTCTTCAGGTAATGTCTATCAAACTAAAAAACTCAGTTTAAATACCACATACTACCTCCCTTGATTGATCATGTGACATCAAGGTACTCAAATTATTTAAACAAACAGTCTCATAAAAGCATATGCATAGCACCTAAGTAGAGAAATCATAATACATTTATAAAAATGCATACGTAACTATATATATATATATATATATATATATATATATATATATATATATATGGATCTACCTTACAAGCTCGACACTTCACAAGATCGACATTTAGAACGACGAGACCACAAGAACGAAACCACAAAAACACGAAAGTTCACATGCCCGACAAACCGCAATCCCGACAGTTTGGTGTTCCACACAACACACACACAACACAAGCACACCAACAACCTAAAAACCTACACTACACCTTACACACAAGTATCTATGCACTAACCTTAACCCAAACCCTAACCCTAAGGTCCATCATTATCACATACTTACCTTACCCGCACCCTAACCCTAACTCACTTAATCTGCCCCTAACCCTCAAGTCCCTCACTATTGCACACTTACCTTACCCGTACCCTAACCCTAAATCCCTCACTATCACACACTTACCTTACCTGCACCCTAACCCTAAGTCCCTCAGTATCACACACTCACCTTACCTGCACCCTAACCCAAAATCCCTCACTATCGCATACTTACCGAGTCGTGCTCACACATTTCCCTTGTCAGTGTTTTTGCTGTCGGGATTACAAGTTGTCAGTTATCTGCTCCGTCGGTCTTGTGGTCTTGTCATTCTAAATGTCGATCTTGTGAAGTGTCGAGCTTGTAAGGTAGATCTATATATATATATATATATATATATATATATATATATATATATATATATACATATATCTTTGTATGTATGTTACATCTTAGGTTCCTAGATTTCAGGTTATGATGTGGTCCCTATAAAACCTAAGCTGAAATCTAGGAACCTAAGACATTGAATGAAAAGCTGAAATAACCAGTATACTGAACCACTGCCTAGCAAACCATTCTTGTAATGGTATGTTGTGCTGAGCATTTAGTAGTAGAAAGTCATGTGACTGTCAGTGTTGCAGATAAGTTGTCCATTGTACTGTCTTCACTGCATCATAAATACAGCATCTCTGATAATAATAATAATCAGGCATTTGTAATATGATAAAATTAAAATGTGTTACAGTTTACTTAACAGTATTTAAAAATAAAAGCACAGCCAGGTATCTAAATTACAAAATCATTTTATACCCAAACTTTCTCCCCCAAAAATTAGACTGTCATAGCTATTATTTCATAGGTTCATAGCTTCATAAGATGTTACTAGGCAAGCAGCCCTAGAGCCTTTATAAGCCTAGCCATGTTAATCCTGGGTTGCCACGACTGTCTTTGGTTAGACAGATATACTTTGCAGCTCAGCACTGACTACCCCTGTCCATAAGGGACATGGGTGCCATCCCCGGAGTGAATTTGCAGTCACATATCCATTTGTCCAAGCTGCACTTGAATACCATAATTGAGGAGCTCTGCTTCACATGAATTGGAAGTTTATTCCAGAGCAGTGGTAATCTCTGGGAGATGTAACTGTCACTCCAGCATGTTCTGTTGATGTTACTGGCAAGGTTGAGATCCCTAGAGCGAGTGACTCTAGTGTCATTTGATTTGTGAATGTGCAGCATTTCCATCAGAACAGGGTCAGAGACTGCCTTGTAGATCAAGCACAAGTCATCTCTCAGTAGCCTATATGATACAGAGTACAGTGACAGGGCTTTCAGTCTATCCACATAGGTCATGGTTTGGAAGCCCTGTATCTTCTTAGTGAGAAACCTCTGTGGTCTCTCCAGTTGCTGCACGTGGCTCATGAGATACATGCAGAAAGGAGCATTGTACTCTATTAATGGTCTGATTAGAGTCGAGTAAAGTGGGGTTATAACAGCCTTAGACCAGGATGAGATGCCTTTACTTATGAGATGTGCAATGTAGAAGGCTTAACTTATCACCGTGGAAACCTGGTGGTCAAAGTTCAGATTGCTGTCGACCTGTGTTCCCAGATCTTGCACCACTGGATTTGAACTTAGAGGGGTGCTGTCAATATTGTAATTAGTGGGGAATTCCACTTTGCCAAATAGGATAATAGCACAGTTTTTGCTTTTAGTGTTAGACCGTGACTTTGGCACCAGTCATTTGTTTGTGTTAGCATCTCCTGTAATATGTTAACATCATTAAGGGACTCAGTTACGTTCATCAGTGAATTTAGCAAGCCAAAGGCTATCTACTTTAGACTGTACTTCCAAGAAATAGATTCCAAATAGTAAAGTGCCAGTACATATCCTTGTGGTATGCCACTGGTGACGGGTCTACTGGTAGAGGTTGAGTCACCAACTTTGACACTATGTGTTCTGTTAGTGAGCCAGTTAGCTACCCATCTAGTGATGTGAGAGGTAACATGTAGCAGGGAGAGTTTTTCAATGATACCTGAGTGGGTGATTGTGTAAAAGACTTTGGCTAGATCCAGATAGGTGGTATGCACTGTCTTACCTTCAGCTAGGGCTTTGTTGACTTTCTCAAAGAAGTCTATCAGGTTCAATAAGCATGATCTATCCTTAACAAAGCCAAACTAGTCTGGGTCTAGACTCTGAAGGTCACCTATGTCCTTGTTGATAAGGTCCATGATGATCCTTTCTATAGCCTTGCAGATGAGGCTGGTTAGAATTATGAGTGTATAATTCCCAGGGCCAGTTGATGGCTCCCCTTTATGCAAGGGGATTACTGTTGCTGTTCTACATTCTGCTGGTAGAAAGCCAGTTCTCAGGATATGGTTAAAGACAACAGCAAGTCTGTCAGCTAAGTCCTGTTTTAGATGGTTTAGTAAGCAATCTGGGATGTTATCTGTTCCCACTGAGGCCATGTTTTTGGCCTTGGAGAGAGCAGATATGACTTGCTCTCTAGAGATACTAGGTAGAGAACTGATGTCAGGTATGCTTTGGGTTATGGCTGGTGGGGATAGGGGGGTGAAGTTTGTGCCAAATCTGTCAGCTAGCAGGTTGGCAATATCTTCCAGTATAGTGTGAATGGTATAATCTACTACCAATTTAGCACATAGCTAGGCACTCCCTTTTAGATTTTGGACATAGTTAAAGCATGTTTTATGATTGTTCTTGGATAGGGATGCTATTTTAGCTTCATAATTAGCTTTAAAGGAGTTTACAACACTTCTGATTTCCTTGTTCAATCTGTGGAGGAAATTCTTCCTCTGCAAAGGCAGTTGCCTCTTGTTCTTGAACATAAATTTCTTATTTTGTTATACAATCTGTTTATACTAGATGTCCACCAAGGTGGCTTGTTTTTTCAGGAGGACCTGATTTTAATCTTGTCAGGTAGAGCCGTGTCTGTACAGTTGCTAAGATGATTATACAGGGCATTTGTGTACATCTCCGCATAGAAAGTCATTATTGCCTGTGATTGCAGGGGGGTATAAAACTTTGTATACTATCACCTAGTAGGCTCTAGTTGCTTTGGAGAAGTTCCTTAGTTTTTTTATTTTTTATTTATGTTTTGCTCCTTTGGGGGTGTGGGTTCCAAGAGTTCCTTTAAATGAGACTGCTTTGTGGTCCAACCTTACCAGTGAGGGCATCACACAGGAGGCACCACAGTGACCACCCATGTTAGTGAGTACTGTGTCAAGGACATTAGTGCCCCTTGTGAGGGTGCAGACTATCTGTTCCACAATATGCATTGACAAAGTCCAGGAACCTCTGGGCAACCATGTTTGAGCTTGTGTATTTTATTCATTCAAGGGCGGAATAACTGAAATCTCCCATGACTAAGGTGTTGGGCTCTACAGCGAGTGACTCCAGTAAGTCCAGGTAGAAATTGTGCTTTTCTTGGTTCATGGAGGGGGACCTATAGCTAGCAATGATGTGGTAGGGTGTTTTGCCTATAGTAAACTGAGCATGGAGTAGTCTGACAGAGTCATACTGTTTGACCAATCTCGAGGTGTACTTGTCTTTAATGAAGATGGATACACCTCCATCTTTGGTTCTTTCACACTCATTCTTAGGTCTGAACATATGGAAAGAATTGTAGCGTTGCACAGCTATCTGTGGCCTTGAACCATGTTTCAGTGACTGCACAGATGTCAGCATCTTCCAAGGTGAGGAATGCTTTCAGGGTATGCAGTTTCCTGTTTAGACTCTTAGTATTAAGCAGCAGAACCTTGAACTTGTCTTATGTGGATTTTGCTATGTTGGAAATGTTGTCATTTTTGACATTGCCTAAAAAAGTCAATATGGGGAGGCAAGCATCTTAGCCGGTATCCGAAAGCCTAGGAGAGCCAGGTGCAGACCATCTCTGGCAAAGAAGCATGTCCTGTTGACCATGTCTTCCCAAGCTGGCAAATACTGTATCCCCCTGGAATGGTACCAGGTGCTAAGCCAATTGTTGAAGTCAATCATTTTTTGTTTATATTGTGACATCATCCTAGGTGAAGGCAGAATGCTGCTTAGGGTTAGGGTCATACATGCCTGGGAAACATAATCTGAGATTTCAGTCAAATATCTCTTCTATAGTCCAGGGAGGTATGTCTCAATTCATTCATCCCAACATGGACTATGACAGAGTCATAACAGTACTTGTTATTGAGTGAACTGAGTGTATCTGTGATCTGATGGATCCTGGCACCCAATAAGCAGCTGACTGTGATCTTCTCCTTGTCTAGCCTGGAGAGGGAGACGTCTGTGTGTCTCACTATGGAGTCTCCTATGACTAAGACATTAGGTTTTGAGGTGTTTTGCCTTAGGGGCTTATTTGGTGAGACACTATATGTGTTGTTATGTGCAGTGGTTTCTATACATGATGAGGTGTGTGTAGATAATTTATGCTTGGATGGGGGTCTCTGATCTTTTGTTAGGCTTCTAATGAATACCTCCACATATGTGGGTTTATGTGTTGTGTCCTGAACTTGTGTGAGAGGTGAAGTGTGTGAGCTGACAACCTGTTTGATGTCTTGTTTTTTGTTACATAAGAGGATTGTTTCAAATTGATAGTGTAATTACATCTCTCACATATGGTAATTGTTTGTTTCAGGACAAAGTGGTTGTCAGTAATTAATACATTGCCTAAGAATGCTCAAGTCAATCAGGCTGGCCCGAGAAATGGTGCAAGTAACCATCCATAATGGCAGGTTTATACCATAGTACGGTTGGGGAGTGGGCAAGTTAGATTAGTTTATGATGTAGGAATAACACAGGGCTTATTCTGTTGACAGTTTAGGGTGCATAGCTGTGGTGATGCTGCTCAGTGTGCAATTGAGTTGCCTGCAAAGGAACAGGGGACTTGAGAGGGTTTTGCTGACAGACATCTAGGGAAAATTTAAGTTTCAGGCATTTGCATCTGTACAGGGCAGTGCTAACCACTGCTCAGCTACAAGCAAACACGAAGCTTAAATTCAGGTGAAATTCAACAGTTTTAAGACAAACTACTAATGGGAAAGCCACAAACTGAGCCTTTTTCCAGCAATCCCCATCTCAGATGGAGAGCTACACACTTCTACCTCAGGAGTGCAGAGAGGCAATCTTAATATAATATGGCTGGTTTAGAGCACAGTGATACCAAACAGTCTGGATTCAGCAAGTCTAAATCTAGCCTATGCTATATAAGGCAGTAGTGCAGAATTTCAAAGTGCAGAAAAAAATGCAGACACAATCAGCAAAATGAAGCAGCAATTCAAATAAATACGGCTAACAAAGTGCAATACAGGCTTTAAATATAAATATACTTATTTTTCAGTTGTTTGCAGAGGATGCATCGCATGTCTTAGTGGTAAATCACTTTGTCTATGGTGTGCAGGATCCTGGGTTCGAGCCTTGCAGGAGCTGTTTAGGCTTTACTAGAAAAGCTCACCAGACTTTGCTGTGAAGGAAAGGTTAGTTTGCTTTTTATTTGTTGTATTTTGTATTACTTATTGCCTTTTTATATTTTGAATACTGTGATTTGTTTTCTTTACCTTGTGTTTTACTTGTATTCTGCTTTTAACTGCATATTAAAACTTCAAAAGAGACCACAGCTCTGTCTCTTGTGAGTCAGGCAGAAAAATTTTCCCTACTCACCCGCTTACTGTCGTGTTCTTAAATACCACTGTCTTTCTAGTTGCCTGCTTCTTATGTTAATTTAACCATATATCTTATTTCCTCTCTGCTTTCACTGGCTTGTGTGTCATTTTGTAAAATCACTCCCCTTCAACTATTTAAATTTATTGGCCATCCTACTGTATTCCATAGTACCAGAATACAAAAGTGACCACCCCTTTCAATCTATCTTGCTGTTTTAAAAATAGTGACTCTCCACTAAAACTTAACTTTTTTGACAGGTAAAACTTAAGTTACCTACTTTCACATCTAACTTATCTAGTGCACACTGCAGTGTTTAGGATAAACCATTTTTTTTTCATCTTACCTTTAAGCATTCCTGTGACTAGCACTTGCTCAAATACCTGCTGGAAAGCACTAGGAAGCCTTAAACTGATACAACCACTCAACTCTCCTTGTTAATAAGAAGAAATTAATTGTAGGCACTAAACAGCCTATAATTGAAAAGTACCTTGCTAAGGCAAGGGAAAACAGCTCCTGTACTTTACAAAAAAAGCACCAAACCAGGCATGTCCAAGGGTCAGCTTCTGGTGATTTCTCCTGTCCACCTGCTGAATCTGGGCATAATGGGGCAATGCAGCAATTGCCTCATGTACACAGACAACCCTCTCCACCTACCACCCAACACTACAACCTGTGAGAGATGCACTTACATAGCCAAACTGGAAGCAAAGCTCTCTGCACCCAAGATTGTGCTAGACAGTCAAAAGGAGAAGGTTAACACCTGCACTACACCTCAACCAACACATAGTCCTTCTAAACCCACACCACCAACACCCACACATAGCAACATTAAATCCACATATGCGGAGGCCCTTAACTGTAACCTGCCCAAGCAACAAGGACCTCTGAAGCTGAAATGCAAACAAACACCAAAGACAACTAAAGTGTCACATAGCTCACAACACCAGTGTGCCACCCAGCAACAGCCCCTAAGGCAAGACAACGTACCTAACACTTTAGTCATAGGTGACTCTATAGTCAGGCACACTGATGTCCCATTCACCAGGCTGAACAAGGAGTAAATTACAGTCAGCTGCCTGTCATGTGCCAGGATCCGCCACATAACACATGCACTCAAGTCACTCCACAACAAGTACAAATATGACTCTGTCATTGTCCATGTTGGAGTGAATGACTTGAGACTTACCTCCCTGGACTACATGAAAAGAGACATGGAAGAGCTCTCAGATCATGTGGCCCAGGCAGGTATGACCCTAGCCCTGAGCAGCATCCTGCCTTTGCCTAGAATGATACCACAATATAAGGACAAAATTACTGACTTCAACAATTGGCTAAGCTTCTGGTGTCGTTCAAAGAGGATCCAGTATCTGTCTGCCTGGGACGACATGATCGACAGACCACAATGCTTTGCGAGAGATGGTCTGCACCTGTCCCCCATGGGATTCAGGTTACTGGCTAAGGCTCTTGCCACCCCTATAGTGCCTTTTTTTAGGCAAAGTTCAAAGGACAAAACCACCACTGTAAGAAGTACAAGCATGCAAATTCTGAAGGTAATGCTTCTCAATGCTAGAAGTCCAAACCTCAAAATGCACTCTCTCAAGGGACTCCTAAAAATGGAGAACATCAGTATCTGTGCAGTAACTGAAACCTGGTTTAAGGCTCCAGAGAGCACCCCTACAATACCAGGCTATAACTCTTACCACGCTTTTCGGCCACCAAACCAGGACTGAAACACTAAAGGTGGAGGAATGTCCATATTCACCAAGGATATTCACACCACCAGGCTAGTTGCCCAACACAATGCATCTGAAATTCTCCAGGTGCAACTAACACTAGGTAAGACTGCAATCCAAATTGTAGCTTGCTACAGATCCCCCACCATGCCCCAAGATTCTCACTACACTTTCCTAAACATACTGGAAAATATTAAGATACAACCAAACACCCTAATACTGGCTGATTTCAACTAACCTGCCATTAACTGGGAAAACTACTCATGTACTAACAACTTTGCCCAACAGTTCTTGGAATTCATTAATTCCAATGCCCTGGATCAACTAATCCATAGTCCCACCAGGGGCTTCAATATCCTAGACCAGGTCATTACCAACATGGGAGATCGATGCTCCACATCTATGGTCACCCCCTCATTGGTAAGGTCTGACCATAAGCTAATCATCCTTAACATCCACATCCCACCTCCACCCCCCAGTAAGGAAACCTCCATAAAAAACTTCTCTAAAGCCAACTTCATGCTACTCAAGTCAGAAGTGACAAACTTTATGACACCCATGCAGACGGGAACTGAAAGTTCGACTGCTGAATCCTACACTAGGGCACTGTATGAGCACATCCACTCATGCCTGAATCGTGCCATCCCAAATAGAACCAAGATGCTCTCCTACAAAAAAATGAAGCCAATCTGGTGGTCCCCTGCCATAAACAAACTTTACAACAAAAGGAAGAAACTGTTGCAGAAAAGAGGAAAATCCCAGGATGCAAAAAACTCCCTTACCAGCCTCAGTAAGAAGCTGAGATCCCTCAAAAAATCTTCCAAAGCTAGTTGTGAAAATAAAATTGCCAAAGATTCCAAAGAAAACCACAAGGCATTCTATAACTATGTCAAGAATCTAAATGGCAATGCTTAGGTCTGCTCTGAGCTACAACAGAATGGCATTAAATATACCGATCCCAAGGATATTGCCAATATCCTGGCAGATCAATTCAGTGCCAACTTCACCCCCGCTTCTCACCCCCTAAATGGCCCATCTCAATACCGGAAGATTGCCAAATTCCAGTAATAATGGCCACACAGGTAAAAAACACACTCTCCAAAGTTAAGAATACAGCATCCATGGGATCAGATGACATCCCGGGCTGTATATTACATGAACTACAAAATGAACTGGCACTTCACCTAAGTGTCATGTTTAATCATAGCCTCATCTCAGGCTTCATGCCCACTGAGTGGTGCACAGCTACAGTTATCCTACTCCACAAGGGGGGGATCCACTTTGGATCCCGGGAACTACCGCCCCATCAGTCTGACGAGCCTGATCTGCAAGGACATGGAACGTATGATCATGGAACTTATAAACAAAGACATTGGCAACCTTCAAACACTGGACCCCACCCAGTTTGGGTTCAGGAAGGGCCAATCTTGTCTCCTGAACCTGACTGACTTCTTCAAATCAGTTTCCAGAGCTGTGGATGAGGATAAGGCAGTCCACACAGCCTATCTGGACCTTGCCAAGGCCTTCGACACCATCTCCCACTCTGGAATCTTAGACTTACTAAGCTGGGCATTAATCCCTACATCACTCGATGGGTTGCCAACTGGCTTACTAACAGAACCCACACTGTAAAAGTAGCTGACTCCACATCCAGCTCCAGACAAGTGACAAGTGGAGTACCTCAGGGTTCAGTCCTGGGTCTGCTCTTGTTTGGCATCTACTTCTCTGAAGTACAGGCCAACACTAAGGGACTCTGGCTAACAAAGTTCACAGATGACTGCAAACTGGGATCCATTATTGAATCCACAAATGATATGGATACTCTACAAAAGGGCCTTACAGAAACAGATGTTTGGTGTCAGAGCCATGGGCTCAAACTCAATGCCAAGAAATGTATAGTTATCCCCTTTGAGAAAAAACATGTACCTGTGAATTACCACATAGGTGGCAGTACACTAAACACCGAAAGTGTAATAAGAGACTTAGAGACACAAGTGGACAGTGGTCTCACCTTTGATAACCACATTGCACAACAGTCAGGAAATCCTTCTATGTGGCACACCTCATCACGAAGGGCTTTTCATCCAGAAAAAAGGAGGTCATTGTCCCACTGCACTCATCCCTCATTAGACCCATTATAGAATACAAAGCCCCGTTTGGTATGTACCTCTCAAGACATCTGCAACAACTGGAAAAGCCACAGAAATACCTCACTAAAAGAATCACAGGCCTAAAGCAGATGCCCTACGCTGACCATCTTAAAAAACTCCAGCTGTACTCTGTCACATATCGTCTACTCAGAGGCAATCTCTGCTTAACATACAAGGCCATGTCAAACCCAGAGCTGTTGAGCATGCTACACTTAAAGAAATCCCAATCCCTCAGAGCCACACACTCCAGGGATCCAAAACTTGTCATCACAATAAACAAACCATGTTGGAGGGATAGGTTCCTGACCCAGAGACCCCCCAGACTCTGGAATAGACTGCCCATACATGTCATGCAGAGTGCCTCTTTGACCCTCTTCAAAATGAACCTTAACGATTGGATGGGAGAAAGGAAATTCACCCTGGAGATCATGTCAGTCAGCCTGCTAGACAGGGGTCCAGGGAAGTAAATAGTGTGGGAAGAAATAGCCAGGGAATTGTTATGCCTAGGCTTGTATAGGCCCTAGGGCCGATAGCCTAGTACTAACCTATGAACCTATGCCTTGGATTTCAGTTCAGATGCATTCCAGATCTCTGGCTAAAGTCACCAAATTCTGAGCAGCTCCAGTTAACTGAGACTGGAGGCATGTACTTATTAAACCTGTTTTTAAGGGAAAGAAGAGTAGGACAAACCCAGAGTCATACAGACCCTTAAGTCCACTTTCATACTGTGGAAAAATAATGGAGAAGGTACTATTGGATAAGTTATTGTACCACTTGTAACGTGATGTTCTATAACAATGTAGTAAGTATGAATGAAAAATTGTGATATGCAATTCACATACCCCTGGATTCAATAAACTCCGTGCAGGAATAGTGCCAGTTCTGCACGGAGTGGTTCATGTCCATGTAGCATTAGCATTAACAGCAGAGCACCTTGCATATTCATGAAGGCATGCTGCTGTTAAGGCCAAATGGACACGAACAGTGAACGAGTGCAGGGGGCATGTTTAAGTAGTGCACAGACACTGAACACTCCCACTGCACTCAAAAGAATTTGAGTGTCCATGGACACTGAAATGAAATTAAAATGAGTATTTCAGTGTCCAGGGATACTAAAATAGCTAGGGGAGCAAGAAACAATGTGTGTGACAGGTTCTGTCACAGACCCCCTGCATTGTTAAAGTGCTGTATGGCACTTTGCAAGTACTGTCAGTGTCTGCGGACACCGACAGCTAGTAAAATAGCTATGTTAGTGTCTGTGGACACTGAAATAGTTAGTAGATCATTAAGGAAAAGAAGGGGTTGTGTGACAGGTTCTGTCACACACCCCCTGCATTGTAAAAGTGCCATACAGCCATAGCCGTTAACTGTACAGGTATCTGCAGAATGCCCAGATGCCTGCCTCACATACATTTCACCCTCCTAAAGCAATAAAGCAGTACAAAGCCATAAATAATGGGGGGACAAAGCCACAAAAATAGAGAAACATCTTAAATATTTCACTGGCAAACCTGAAAGCTTATAGAGTAAAAGGTTTGCAGTAGCACGGGCTTCCTGCAGGGTATGAAGATTGAAACAGAAATGTCTGCCATGTGAACACACAGTATGGCCATAACCATTAACTGTACAGGTGTCTGCAGAATGCCCAAATGCCTGCCTCACATACTTCTCACCCTCCTAGAGCAATAAAGCAAGCCATAAATAATGGGGGAGAAATTCACAAAAATAGGGACACGTTTTAAATATTGCACCGACAAACCTGAAAGCTGACAGAATAAAAGGTTTGCAGTAGCAAGGACTTCCTGCAGGGTATGAAGACTGAAACAGAAATGTCTGCCATCTGAAAGTGCCGTATGGCCATAGCCATCAATTCTACATATTTCTGCAGAATTCCCAGATGCCTGCCTCACATACCTGTCAACCTCCTACAGCAAGAAAGCTGTAGAAGGCCAGAAATAATATATATATTTTTTTCCATACTAAGGAATGTTTAAGCATAGCTGAGCGGGTGTGCACGTTATGGCCCTCTGCTCAGCATTGCTTAAACATTCCATAGTAGATAAATAAAAATATACAGCTGAAATCCCCAATCCAAGATAATGTCTTTAGACTCTGGGCTTTACATGCAGGTGTTCACAGTTCGAGTACCAAGACAGGCAATTTATTTTTATATGGGAAAGTAGTGTTAAAATATTATTTTCAACTTAAATTATGTAGTAACTGTTTTTTGTCAACCAGGGTGGTGTAGCTGGTATAAAATGGAAGTGTGAGTGCATGTAACATGTGAAACCACCCATGTATACACAAGTGTCCCACACAGTATAATCACATCCCTTGCTAATGTAATAAAAGCACATAGAGGTATGTCATGTAAAGTAAATCATATACACTGACTAAATGAAGTGATTATTCTGATATTTTTTAAAAATGAAAAGTAAGCAATGGTTAGCAATACTCAGCTATGCTTAGCAGGTTTAAGCATTGCTTAGATGTGAATGCTAAGCAGCAGGTAGCTCAGCTAAGCAGATTTGCACACTGTTAAGCAGTGCTCATCATACACCATTTTAAGCACTGTTCAACTCAGCCTACCGGATTTGCGCACTGCTTAGCGGACCTTACCATGTTCAAAATGGTCCAATGACAGGAAAGGGTGGGAATATTGCCTTATTTAAATGGCACAGGCAGGAATACATCCAGAATCTGTTATAGTTCATCCGTGCAGGTACTATGGCTGGTGTAGGTGAAGGAGCGTGCTTTTGGGTGAAGCGCTGGAGCATTCAGGAGTCCAGGGTCATGGCCGGACTCCTTGTAGAAACCCATGAGGAGAGACTGCTGCAGGATCAGTAACAGGGCTCACAATACAAAGCAGAGGCCTGGGACCGTCTCGCACATGATCTCAGCAGTGCTACTAGCATCCTCTGGATTGGTGAGCAGGTACACTACCACTATGCCAACCTAAAGGGGGCATTCTTGGCCCAGTGAATCCAAGATACACGGGCACAGAATGCTCCAGTAGTGAGTAAGTATGACTATCAAGTAATTTGTAGCATTACAAATGCATAATGTTTGTTTTTCTCCTCTACAGCTGCAGCAGAGAGGGCCAGTAATGTCGAAGCCCATACCGACAGACTGCTGAGTCTGTGCTGACAGGCTGGCGAGTACAAATCTATTTTGCAGTATATTGTCCAAATAGCTAAGAAGGAGTACATTGTTTACTGCTAGTAGGTATACTGTTACTGTGTCAACTGAATAAATTAAGAAGTTTGTCCGACTATTATTGATGTGTAATAAAGATCTTTCATGACTGGTCGGCAGCCTGACATAGGTTCTACTGCTTTCACACTATGGGTTGTATCTGTGACCCTGTTTGTAACCCACCTAGTGATATATGGGGTTGATGCCTTGCTGAGTGTATTTGTCTTTGATTCCTGAGTGGGGATTGGTATCAAAGGAGTAGAAGCCCTGCCTATCTTGTTATTTATTCCATACTGTTACACAGTTATTTCACATGACACAGAACTTATAGAACTGCAGAGTGTCTACAGCTACCTCTACAGTGGATGACAAGAGAGGGCCTTGTAAAGTGGACATTGGGATGTGTACTGGATATGGTTCCCAACAAACACACACAGGATACTATTCATGCACACACACATTTGCCAGGACTGAGATTAGAACCCCTACCTAACTAGTTAATTGTAATATAGCGTTACACAGTTATCATGCATGCCACAGAACATATAGGGCTGAGAGCTGTCCATATGTACTTTTAAAGTGACTGACATCAGCAGGACTGCTAAAGTTGGACAATGGGAAGTGTACTGGGTGGGAAAGGACTAAAACACTTATTTCTACACACACACCCTGCACCACACTTACATATGCCGGGACTGTGAGTTGAACCCCTACCTATCTAGTTATTTGTATTATAGTGTTATGCAGTTATCACATGTGCTATAGAGCTTACAGGACTGAAGCCAGTCCAAAGGTACTTTTAAGGTGAATGACATCAGCAGATCTTGTAAAGTAAGGCAATGGGAAGTGTACTGGGTGGGTAAAGCATCATAATACTTAGACCTACAGACACACACACACACACACACACACACACACACACACACACACACACACACACACACACACACTCACACACACAAAGATAGGTGATGTGATGTTACAACTCCCACATCAGTACCATCAGACAATGATTCTCATCTTCATGCTGGCATGTGCCAGTAGTTACAACTGGTATACAACTGTCTGCAGCAGGACATCACTCTCTGCCATTCAGGGTATCCCTGTGTATGACTCCCTCTGTGTGTGTGTGTGTGTGTGTGTGTGTGTGTGTGTGTGTGTGTGTGTGTGTGTGTGTGTGTGTCCCTGTGTGTCTCACTCTATCACTGTCTGTCTCTCACTTCCCCTTGTCTATGTGTGTGTATGCTTGACATATTGTAATATGTTTCCCAAGTGTGTGTGTGTGTGTGTGTGTGTGTGTGTGTGTGCGTGTGTGTGCGTGTGTGTGCATGTGTGTGCATGTGTGTGTGTGTGTGTGTGTGTGTGTGTGTGTGTGTGTGTGTGTGTGTGTGTATCACATGCAACAGATGCCGTTATAACACATGTGGGCCACCTAAAGCTGACTGTGGGTAATCCTGTCTGATGGGTGTGTATGGAGACAGGTGTACATAGCTGTGTGTATGCAAAGACATCTGCACAATACAGATATATATAGTCCATTGTGGTTTCAGACATGGGCTTTATTTCTCTAAGTGTAGGAGCATGCCCAGTATGACCTTCTATAGTAAGTGTGGGAATCCATTCCAGGAAGAGTTGTAACTCCAGTCTGGCATGTTGTGTGCTACAGCCATTCCTTGAACCTGTTTGTGCAAGATATCTGGAGATAGGCTGCCAGTATGAGGAAACAATTGCCCAAACATAGGGGGATACTGTAACGATAGCTCTTATTAATGTATGTGTTGCTTGAATTACAGGGTTTGTTTTAGCAGACATTGTCAGACTTATGTAATGTTTGACACTGTAATGTATTGTGTCATTACCTACTGACAGATATCATCAGATCATCACAGTTATTTACCAGAGAAATACGAGATGGATGATGCACAGGCCAATATTATGAGACAAAGGCTAGACCTTCTTGCACAATCCAGCCAGTTGGGAGGTGTGGCTACAGCCGATTGCCTGATGCTGTGTAATAAGGTCTAGCACCTTGGTGATATACTGGCTTGGTATCTCCTGGTTGTGCGGTATTCATCTTACCTGAAAGGTCATATCCTGGTGTGGCCATACCTCTCAACTGTACAGATTCTCACAGATTATCCAGATTCATGCCTCACATATCTGGTCAGTTTCCCTTCACATTGTGGTTTTCTATCAAGTTTGTTGCAAATCACTCAGGGTTGCAGTCAGGGAATAATGACCAAACATTAGACTTTCAGACTTCACATCCTTCATGACATCCATGCTACTACACACCCCCTCTGTTATTCTATCACCTTTCTAACATTATGAGAGCATTATTTCAAAATGTTCCCTATAGCTGGGCCTTTATCCCACCATTATGTCTGCCTTTATCCAGATTTCTTGCTCTATGAGGTTGAGAGGTATGCTACTAGCATTTAGCAGCATGGCCTTTCATTTGCATTTTTTTGACTATGTTATGTTGGTAGTATGGACTCCATGACATTCCTTACAACAGCATTATGGGTGAGGCATGGGCTTTTGCCAGATGTTTGTAGGCCATATGCGAGTGCTGCAGGCCATCTGTAGCAAGGCAGTGCATTCTGTCACTCGTATGTTCCTAGGCTGCCAGGCAGTGGATCCCCCTGGGGTGACAATGGTAAGTGAATCAGGTGTTACTGACAATCACTTTCTGTTTGTATTGATCCATCAATCTGGGTGACAGCAGGATGCTGCTTATGGCTAGGTCATACCTGCATGGGACACATATTCAGCAGGCTGCATCATGTCTGTTTTTCTGTAGTCCATGAGGAACTTCTGACATCATTCACACTGCCATTGACCAGGCTAGTGTTATACCTGTACCTGTTGTGGGGTGACTTGAGTGCATGTGTGATATGGCAGATTATGGCACCTGCCAAACAAGTAATCATGACTTTCTCCTTATCCTGCCTAGTGTGTGGCACATTTATGTGTCTCACAGTGGAGTCTTCTATGAGTAATATGTTGTGTGTATGGTAAGGCCTTAGTGTTTGCAGAACCCTGGTGTGTGGAGTATGTGTCGTCTGTGGTGTGTAGGTTTGGGAAGTTCTCATGTGTTTTTGCCTCTGAGGAGTCCTTTACTTGTGGTTTGATTTGTTGTGGACCTCCACTTATGTGGGTGTATGTTGTGTATTTGCAGGTGATACTTTCTGACTCCATACACTGCAGGGCACATATGTTACTGAAAAATGTGCTCTGTTGTGCACATTTTCCATTTGTCTGGGCAATAGTTCCCCTCCCCTTTCTGTGCCTGGTCACAGCCTTTATCCACAGTGGTTGCTGTTATGTATTTGTAGTTCTGGTGTGAGCATGGTAAATGCCGTAACATCACACACAAGGTTGTGGACCACACACCTTTGAGCATACTATTTGGCAGGTTGTCCATCATTGCATCACTACATCTGCTGGGGTCCTCAGACAGTTTGTGTTACCATGTTATTATGTGGCTACATTTTGGCCTAGCTGTCACACTGTCACTGACTCTGACGTCTGGACAGGCCCACATAAGACAGTCAGATGAAGGCCCACACATGTGGACAGGATGTTGATATTGTTTTGCCATACATAGACAGTTGGGACAACAGTTTGTTACTTGCTTGCTTTCTGTTATGGCTGTGACATCTGCTTCTCCACTGTCTGCCATTGATGTTTTGACATGACCTTTCCTTGATTTTCAAATACTTTGCAGGTGAATGCAATCTTAGCATAAGCAGAACAGCTATGCAAGGCATACTTGTGCTCCTTCTGTGACAACCTGCCATTCCAGGGTTATAGCTTTTGGCCAGTAATATGTTGTCAGTACCGACACAGTAAGGTGGCAGCCTTTTATGATCTGCCAGTACACTGACCTTCAGGTACCTGCTGTATTACTAGGCACCATACCTGTCTACGTATGAGAGCCGGACATCTGGACAAAGCCATAAGTAATTCATAGGTTCATAGGTTCATAGGTAGGTACTAGGCTATCAGCCCTAGGGCCCATACAAGCCTAGCCAAAAAATGTACCCTGGCTTTCGCCACCCAAGAAAATTATTTTCCTGTACCCCTGTGGAGCAGAGTCACAGAGGTGATCCCCGGGGTGAATTTCCCATTTCCCATCCAATCATCAAGATTTTTCTTGAAGAGTGCTAATGAGGAGCTCTGTTTGACATAGATAGGTAGTCTGTTCCAGAGTATTGGAAGTCTCTGGGACAGGAATCTATCCCTCCAGCATGTTCTGTTTATTGTGGTGACGAGGTTTAGGTCCCTAGAGCGTGTAGCTCGGAGGGATTAGGATTTCTTTAAGTGGAGCATGTCCAACAGCTCTGGGTTTGACATAGCTTTGTATGTTAGGCAGAGATCACCCCTGAGTAGGCGATATGCGATGGAGTAAAGCTGTAGTTTTTTTGAGACGGTCTGCATAGGGCATCTGTTTGAGGCCAGTAATCCTCTTTGTGAGGTATTTCTGTGGTCTTTCCAGTTGTTGTAGATGTCTTGTGAGGTACATACCAAAAGGGGCGTTGTACTCTATAATGGGTCTAATGAGTGATGAGTAGAGGGGAACAATGACCTCTTTTTTTCTGGATGAGAATCCTTTTGTGATGAGATGAGCCACGTAGAAGGATTTCCTGACCACTATGGCGATATGATTATCAAAGGAGAGACTACTGTCCACCTGTGTCCAAAGGTCTTTTATCACATTTTCAGCATTAAGTAGACTACCAGCTATGTGGTAGTTCATGGGTACAGAGTTTTTACCAAAGGGGAGACAATACACTTTTTGGCATTGAGCTTCAGGCCATGGCTTTGACACCAGGTATCTGTCTCAGTGAGGCCCTTTTGTAGTTTGTCCACATCGTTAGGAGTTTCGATTATGGCTCCTAGTTTGCAGTCATCTGCAAACTTTGTTAGCCAAAGACCTTCTGTGTTGGCCTGCACTTCAGAGAAGTAGATACCAAACATGAGAGGACCCAGGATTGAACCCTGTGGTACTCCACTTGTCACTGGTCTGATGTCGGATTTGGAATCCGCTACTTTCACAGTGTGGGTTCTGTCCATGAGCCAGTTGGCAACCCATCTTGTGACATAGGGATTTATACCTAGTTTAGTGAGCTTATCTATAATTCCAGAGTGGGGGATGGTGTTGAAAGCCTTGGCGAGATCTAGATAAGCTGTGTGAACCATTTTACCCTCATCTATGGGTTTGGTGACTGCTTCAAAGAAGTCAATCAGGTTTAGGAGACATGATCTGCCTTTTACAAATCCAAACTGGGTAGGGCCCAGAGTTTGGAGATTACCAATGTCTTTGTTTATGAGTTCCACGATGATACATTCCATAGCCTTGCAGACCAGGCTCGTCAGGCTAACGGGGCGGTAGTTCCCAGGGTCCTTAGTGGCTCCCCCTTTGTGGAGTGGGATAACCATCATGGTGCACCATTCAGTGGGTACAAAGCCTGAGGTGAGGCTATGATTGAACATGGTACTTAGGTAGGGTGCCAGTTCATTCTGTAGTTCATGTAGAACACAGCCTGGGACATTGTCAGGTCCCATGGATGCTGTGTTCTTGGCTTTGGAGAGTGTGTTTTTTACCTGTGCAGCCGTGATTATAGGAACTTTGCATTCTTCCAGTATAGAGATGGGCCCTCTAGGGAGTGAGAGGGGGGTAAAGTTTGCACTGAACCTATCTGCTAGGATGTTGGCAATATCAGTTGGTTCTATAATTAGGTGACAAAGGCCTAAATATAGGGACCATTTTAACTATTGGCCTTACAAACCTAGAAGGGTGATACACTAACAGATTTTGCATTAGCATGCATTTTCTATAGGGTATGAAGTCTGAGACACTACAATCTATCATTATTTTCTGACTTTAGACTTTCGTGGTTTGCCATTGACTTACCACACAACCACTATTTCATGATAAAGACACCACAAATATGATGCAAACCTCTATGCATTCTGCAAAAGGTCTGTACAGTTGGGAGGTATGGTAGGCACTGTGTAAGTTACTTTGACCTGCGTACTGTTCATATGTGAGCCACCCTGTCCATGACCTGTCCAGCTTACTGGCAGTAATGGATATTGATATCTGGACAGTGTGTACAACTTCCATCGTAGGTGTAGCTGACATGCAAAATAGTTGCCACTGTGATTCTTGGAACATGGCCCTGTCTACCACAGTACTGTACCTACGGCACTAACACACAACAACTAGGAGTAAGTGCTGGCCACATCCTGACAGTATTTCCCATGCATATACGTAGACCATTGACCCTTGCATATTGTGCACATGCAACCAGTTATCCTGTTGATTGGAACAGACCTGGCAATGTGTGCTATGCTGCTATTACCCTGCACATGTGCACACTTACGTTACTGCATTTCTCTGGGAATATGGGTGTGGGGGGCACACCTGTCAATGGTACACATTTACACATACTGTGCTGATATTGGCTTTACATTTTGGTTCCGTTTAGTATAGTACTGTGCCTTGTCTTGGAGAATAGAGGCATATCACTGAAGACCACAGGTTAGAATGTAATGACATACAATTGAGTTTCAGACTTCTTACCCTTCAGAGCCTTACTGCAACTACAAGGCCTGCTGTGATATCACTGTGTAAGTCTGTAGGGGGGTATTCCATCAATGACGCCATTTGTGGCCCTCTGCCACACATTCCATTATGGTTTTCTATGGCTGACTTGCTGGGTGAGTCTGAGGAGTGAGTATGTGATCCCCACATTGACATCCATGCATGTGACCTATGACACCCCCCCTTAGTTGCCCCCCATATACTGCAGTGGAATTTGTCACCTTGGATAATACTGCACAGTGAGCCGAAGCCAGTATTGGACAGACATTTCCTGGTGTCTCACATAGCTGTCAGTTGTCTGCTGCTGCCACAGTAGGCCACCCCATTCCCTTGCATGCATGCAGCAATACCATAGATATGCTACCGGAACATACTACTCCATTCATTTATTGTTTAGAAGACTTGTTTAGAAGACTGACTTACCTTGTGCCTGCAGCAGTTTTGGGGATGGTGGGTGAGCTGACTCTGTCAGATGCACGCAGTACACTGCTAATACAGGGTAAGCTACAGGTAGTGTGATGTGTGTGGCATCCATTTTACTGTGTATGTCAGTCTGTGAGAGGTACCAGTCCCTGGGTCCCTACAGTGTCGGTGTGTGTGCTATGCTATATCATTGCTGGAGCCTTCCTGTGTCCTGACAGAGTGCTCTTCAAACTATCTGGAGAAATACAGAGCTGAGTATATTTTTCTGGCACTTCAGAGTTGTATACTGGTAATTGTTGCTTGAATAATTTTATATCATTGCTGGCTGACTTCAGAGTTGTGCACTGTTATTTTTGCTTCACTGTATAGTTTTTCAGATCTCTGCTGAAGGTGCTGGTTTCTCCCTATTCCTATGTTGTTGTTTAAATTTGGAGGCTTTTGCAGTTGCCCGCCCCCAATGTAGATTTGATCTGGGACATTCCCCCCAGTCCCATCTCTTTACCTCATTCTACCTAATAGACTCCTTCTGCACTTGTTTTAGTCATTTTTAATTTAATTGCATTTTTTAAACTGTTTGGTCTAACATTGCTACATACTCAAGTGTGCTAGCTTGCACTGCATTTGAATTGTTTTTACTGCTGTTTTAGCTACTTTTCTGTATATATATATATATATATATATATATATATATATATATATATATATATATATATATATATAAAATACCTTTCCTGTAACTAGTGTAGACCAGATTCAGATTTGCTGTATCCAGGACTGTATGTAAGCTTCTGAGCCCCCCCCCCCAAGCTTTCTGTGTTGGAGGGAAGCCTTCTAGCTTATCAGTGGGAGTGGTAAGCACTAGGTAACCTATCTACCACATAAGGAGTGGTTCTGGCCCAGAAATTGTAGTTACTGGCCATTTGGGCAGTTTTTACATCTCTCTCAACATTCTGATTTAAAAGCCCGCATTTGCACTTCTTTCCCCCCTTTCCTGTAATTAGTTTAGTCCAGATACAGATTCTTAGTTTTAGCACTTGAATTTGCTTATTCGTGATCAGCACTTATTCAGAACTTGTAAGCACTAAATAACCTACTAATTACTACAGCACTCAACCTTCCTCATTACCTAGAGGAAAACAGTTTTGGTACTTACTTTCCTCACTTGCTTACAGAAAAATAGCTCTTGTACTCACTTTCCTCGCTTATCTAGAGGAAAATAGTTTTTTATTCAGGCATGCCCAAGCATCAGCTCCCAGTGTTCTCTCCTGTCTCTCTGATGAATCTGGGCATCTTGGGGCAATGTAGAAATTGCCTCATGTACACAGACAACCCTCTCCTCCTACCACCCAACACTACAACCTGTGAGAGATGCACTTATCTAGCCAAACTGGAGGTAAAGCTCTCTCCAATCAAGACTGAACTTGACAGTCAAGAGGAGAAGGTAAACACTTACACCACACCACACTCATCACATAGTCTCACTAAATCTACACCACCAAAATCCATACATAGAAACACAAAAACATTCGTGGAGGCTCTCAATAATAATCTGCTCAAGCAACAGAGACCTCCAAAGCAGAAATGCAAGCAACCTCCACCCCCCAACACAACCCAAATGACACATAGCCCGCAGACTCAGTGTGCCACTCAACCACAGCCAATAAGGCAAAACAACGCACCCAACACACTAGTCATAGGTGACTCTATAGTCAGGCACACTGACGTCCCACTCACCAGGCAAAACAAAGAGAAGGTTACTGTCTGCTGCCTGTCAGGTGCCAGGATCTGCCACATAACCCACGCACTCAGGTTACTCCACAACAAGTACAAATATAACTCTGTCGTTGTCCATGTTGGTGTGAATGAACTGAGATGTACCTCCCTGGACTACATGAAAAGAGACATGGAAGAGGTCACCGATCTTCTAGCCCAGGCGGGTATGACCCTAGCCCTGAGTAGCATTCTGCCATCACCCAGAATGATGCCGCAGTACAAGGACAAAATGATTGACTTCAACAATTGGCTAAGCATCTGGAGACATTCTAAAGGGATCCAGTATCTGTCTGTCTGGGATGACATGGTCGACAGACCACGATGCTTTGCTAGAGATGGCCTGAAACTGTCACCCCCGGGATGCCGGCTACTGGCTAAGTTTCTTGCCGCCCCTATAGTGCCTTTTTAGGCAAGGTTCAAATTACAAATTCACCACCATAACAGAAACAGGCAAGCAAAAACTGAGGGTAATGTTACTCAATGCTAGAAGTCTAAATCTCAAAATGCACTCACTCAAGGCACTCCTTAAAATGGAGAACATCGATATCTGTGCAGTGACTGAGACCTGGTTCAAGGCTCCAGAGAGCACCCCTGCACTACCAGGCTATAACTCATACCACACTTTTCAGCCATGTAACTTGGACCGGAAAACCAAAGGCAGAGGTGTGTCCATATTCATTAAGGATATCCACACCTCCAGGCTAGTTGTTCATAGGTTCATAGGTTCATAGGTTGGTACTAGGCTATCAGCCCTAGGGCCTATACAAGCCTAGCCATAACAATTCCCTGGCTATTTCTTCCCACATTATTTACTTTCCTGGACCCCTGTCTAGCAGGGTGACTGACGTGATCCCTGGGGTGAATTTCCTTTCTCCCATCCAATCGTCAAGGTTCCTCTTGAAGAGGTCCAAAGAGGCACTCTGCTTGACATGTATGGGCAATCTATTCCAGAGTCTGGGGAGTCTCTGGGTCAGGAACCTATCCCTCCAGCATGTTTTGTTTATTGTGATGACAAGGTTTAGATCCCTGGAGCATGTAGCACTGAGGGATTGGGATTTCTTTAAGTGTAGCATGTCCAACAGCTCTGGGTTTGACATGGCCTTGTATGTTAAGCAGAGATCGCCTCTGAGTAGGCGATATTCGACAGAGTATAGCTGGAGTTTTTTAAGGCGGTCAGCATAGGGCATCTGCTTTAGGCCTGTGATTCTTTTAGTGAGGTATTTCTGAGGCCTTTCCAGTTGTTGCAGATGTCTTGAGAGGTACATACCAAATGGGGCGTTGTATTCTATAATGGGTCTAATGAGGGATGAGTACAGTGGGACAATGACCTCCTTTTTCTGGATGAAAAGCCCTTCGTGATGAGGTGTGCCACATAGAAGGATTTCCTGACTGTTGTGGCGATGTGGTTATCGAAGGTGAGACCACTGTCCACCTGTGTCCCTAAGTCTCTTATCACACTTTCTGTGTTTAGTGTACTGCCACCTATATGGTAATTCATGGATACATGTTTTTTCCCAAAGGGGATAACAATACACTTCTTGGCATTGAGCTTGAGCCCATAGCTCTGGCACCAAGCATCTGTTTCTGTAAGGCCCTTTTGTAGAGTATCCACATCATTTGGGGATTCAATAATGGCTCCCAGTTTGCAGTCATCTGCAAACTTTGTTAGCCAGAGTCCCTTAGTGTTGACCTGTACTTCAGAGAAATAGATGCCAAACAAGAGCGGCCCCAGGACTGAACCCTGAGGTACTCCACTTGTCACTTGTCTGGAGCTGGATTTGGAGTCGGCTACTTTTACAGTGTGGGTTCTATCAGTAAGCCATTTAGCAACCCATTGGGTGACATAGGGATTAATGCCCAACTTAGTAAGTTTATCTATGATTCCAGAGTGGGAGATGGTGTCAAAGGCCTTGGCAAGGTCTAGATAGGCTGTGTGGACCACCTTACCCTTGTCCATGGCTCTGGAGACTGATTCAAAGAAGTCAATCAGGTTCAGGAGACAAGATCGGCCCTTCACAAACCCAAACTGAGTGGGGTCCAGTGTTTGAAGGTTGCCAATGTCTTTGTTTATAAGTTCCATGATAATACGCTCCATGGCCTTGCAGATAGGGCTTGTCAGACTGATGGGACGGTAGTTTCCAGGACCCAAGGTGGATCCCCCCTTGTGGATTGGGATAACTGTAGCTCTGCGCCACTCAGTGGGCACGAAACCTGAAGTGAGGCTATGATTAAACATGACACTTAGGTGAAGTGCCAGTTCATATTGTAGTTCATGTAGTACACAGCCCGGGATGTCATCTGGTCCAATGGATGCTGTATTCTTGGCTTTAGAGAGTGCGTTTTGTACCTGTGTGGCCGTTATTACTGGAATTTGGCAATCTTCCGGTATTGAGATGGGCCATTTAGGGGGTGAGAGGGGGGTGAATTTGGCACTGAATTGATCTGCCAGGATATTGGCAATATCCTTTGGATCAGTATATTTAATGCCATTCTGTTTTAGCTCAGCGCAGATCTGAGCATTGCCATTTAGATTCTTGACATAGTTATAGAATGCTTTGTGGTTGTCTTTGGAATCTTTGGCAATTTTATTTTCGTAACTAGCTTTGGAGGATTTTATGAGGCATCTCAGTTTCTTACTGAGGCCAGTAAGGAGTTTTACATCCTGGGATTTTCCTCTTTTTGCAAAAGTTTCTTCCTTCTGTTGCAAAGTTTGTTTATGGCACGGGACCACCAGATTGGCTTCCTTTTTTGGATGAGAGCATTTTGGTTCTATTTGGGATGGCACGATTCATGCATGAGTGGATGTGCTCGTACAGTGCCTTAGTGTAGGATTCAGCAGTTGAACTTTCAGTTCCCGTCTGCATGGGTGTTATGAAGTTTGTCACTTCTGACTTGAGTAGCATGAAGTTGGCTTTGGAGAAGTTTTTTATGGTGGTTTCTTTACTGGGGGGTGGGGGTGGGATGTGGATGTTAAGGGTGATTAGCTTATGGTCAGACCTGACTAACGAGGGGGTAACCATAGGTATGGAGCATTGATTTCCCATGTTGGCAATGACCAGGTCTAGGATATTGGAGCCCCTGGTGGGACTATGGATTAGTTGATCCAGGGCATTGGAATTTATGAATTCCAAGAACCGTTGCGTAAAGGTGTTGGGACATGAGTAGTTTTCCCAGTTAATGGCAGGGTAGTTAAAATCACCCAGTATTAGGGCATAATGCAGCTGAGGTTATCCAAGTGCAACTAACTCTGGGAAAAACTGCAATCCAAATTGTAGCTTGCTAAAGATCACCCACCATGCCCCAGGATTCCCACTCCTCTTTTCTTGATGTACTGGAAAATATTAGGGTTCAACCAAACACCCTAATAATGGGCGATTTCAACTATCCCACCATTAACTGGGAAAACTACTCATGTACCAACTCCTTCACTCAACACTTTCTGGAATTCATAAACTCCAATGCCCTGGATCAACATATCTACACCCCCACCAAGGGCAACAATATCCTAGATCTAGTCATTACTAACATGAGTGACCGGTGTTCCACACCTGAAGTCAATGCCTCATTGCTCCGATCCGACCATAAGTTAATTACCCTACATATCCACATCCTGTTCCCACCCCCCATTAAGGAAACCATGGTAAAAAAATTCTCCAAAGCCAACTTTATGCTTCTTAAGACAGAAGTGGTGAACTTCATGACACCCATGCAGATGGACAATAAAGTTACAACTACTGAATCCTACACAATTTCACTTTATAAGCACTTACATGAGTGCTTGGATCATGCTATCCCAAACAGAACCAAGATGCTATCCTCCAAAAAAAGGAAGCCAATCTGGTGGTCCCCTGCCATAAACAAACTGTACAATAGAAGGAAGAAACTGTTGCAAAAAAGAGTAAAATCCCATGAGTGGAGGAGCTCCCTGGTCAGCCTCAGTAAGAAGCTGCGATCCCTGATAAAATCCTCCAAAGCTAGTTACAAAAATAAAATCGCCACTGATTCTAAAGACAACCACAAAGCATTCTATAGCTATGTCAAGAATCTCAATGGCAACACTCAGATCTGCTCTGAGTTACAGCACAATGGCACTAAATATACAGACCCAACTAATATTGCCAACATCCTGGCAGATAGGTTCAGTGCTAACTTTACCCCCCTCTTACCCCCTAAAGAGCCCATCTTTATACGGAAAGAATGCAAAGTTCCTGTAATCACAGCTGCACAGGTAAAAACCACACTCTCCAAAGCCAAGAACACAGCATCCATGGGACCAGACAACATCCCAGGCTGCATTTTACATGAACTACAGAATGAACTGGCACCCCACCTAAGTACCATGTTCAATCATAGCCTCGCCTCAGGCTTTGTGCCTGCTGAATAGTGTACAGCGACGGTTATCCCACTCCACAAGGGGGGAGCCACCACGGACCCCGGGAACTACCGCCCCATTAGCCTGACGAGCCTAGTCTGCAAGGCCATGGAACGTATCATCATTGAACTTATAAACAAAGACATTGGTAATCTCCAAACTCTGGATCTCACCCAGTTCGGGTTTGTAAAAGGCAGATCATGACTCCTAAACCTGATAGATTTCTTTGAAGCAGTCATCAAAGCCGTAGACAAGGGTAAGGTGGTTCACACAGCCTATCTAGATCTTGCCATGGCTTTCGACACCATCCCCCACTCTGGAATTATAGATAAACACACTAAACTAGGTATAATTCCCTATGTCACAAGATGGGTTGCCAACTGGTTCACTAACAGAACCCACACAGTGAAAGTAACAGACTCCAAATCCAACTTCAAACCAGTGACAAGTGAAGTACCACAGGGTTCAGTCCTGGGTCCTCTCCTGCTTGGTATCTACTTCTCTGAAGAACAGGCTAGCACAGAAGGCCTTTAGCTAATGAAGTTTGCAGATGACTGCAAACTAGGAGCCATAATCAAAACTCCTAATGATGTGGACATCCTACAAAAGGGCCTCACTGAGACAGATGCCTGGTGTCAAAGCCATGGCCTCAAGCTCAATGCCAAAAAGTGCATTGTCATCCCCTTTGGTAAAAACTCTGTACCCATGAACTACAACATAGGCGGTAGTATACTTAACCCCGAAAGTGTGATAAGAGACCTTGGGACACAGGTGGACAGTAGTCCCTCCTTTGATAATCACATTGCCACAGTAGTCAGGAAATCCTTCTATGTGGCACACCTCATCACAAAAGGTTTCTCATCCAGAAAAAAAGAGGTCATTGTTCCCCTCTACTCATCACTCATTAGACCCATTATAGAGTACACCGCCCCTTTTGGTATGTACCTCACAAAACATCTACAACAACTGGAAAGGCCACAGAAATACCTCACAAAGAAGATTACCAGCTTCAAACAGATGCCCTACACAGACTGTCTCAAAAATCTCCAGCTTTACTCCGTCGCATATCGCCTACTCAGAGGTGATCTCTGCCTAACATACAAAGCTATGTCAAACCGAGAGCTGTTGGACATGCTCCATTAAAAGAAATCCCAATCTCTCTGAGCTACATGCTCTAGGGACCTAAACCTTGTCACCACAATAAACAGAACATGCCGGAGGGATAGATTCCTGCCCCAGAGACTTCCCATACTCTGGAATAAACTACCTATCTTTAGCAAACAAAGCTCCTCATTAGCACTCTTCAAGAAAAATCTTGATGATTGGATGAGAAATAGGAATTTCACCCCGAGGATCACTTCTGTGGCTCTGCTCGACAGTGGCACAGGAAAATAATTTTCTTGGGTGGCAAAAGCCAGGGTACATTTTTGGCTGGGCTTGTATAGGCCCCAGGGCCGATAGCCTAGTACCTACCTATAAACCTATGAACCTATGCATTGCCTCTTTGCCAAGGCCTGGGCATACTGGGCACACCTCTGTCTGCCTACCGGAGCAGGCTCGGGGGGGTCCTCCTCCGAATCCCTCTATGTCTGTGGGGACCTTGGCAATGGTGGGGGGGCTGTGTGGCCCTTCCCCATGCTGTTCCTGCTGCAGCTATTTCCACAGAATAATATTGTGTAGCATGGCACATACTATGAAGATGTGTGCACATGTGGCTGGAGAGTACTGCAAGGCTCCACCAGATATGTCACAGCAGCGGAACCGTGACTTTAGCATCCCGAACACATGCTCTATAATGATCCTGATTTGTGCGTGTGCCTCATTATGGCATTCTTGAGTGGGTGTGTGTGCATTTCTGACAGGTGTCATCATCCACGGCTCCAGTGCATTGCCAGCATCCTGCACCAGATGGCCATACAAAATATCCTCACCGGAAAATGCCTGCTACAGCTGTGACGATTGCCAGATGTGGGAGTTGTGATAACTTCCAGTGCTGCCAGCACACACATTCATGATAATGTCCTGGGCATTGCACATGACCTGGCAGTTAATAGAGGGGAAGCCCTTGTGGTTTATGTAGACCCTATCCTGTTCACCGGGTGGTGCCTCGATGTGGATGTGCGTGCATTCTATGGCACCCGGTACCTCCAGGTAGTCTGCTACACTGTGGAAGAGACACATATTGCTGGCCCTCTCCTTATGGGTGTTGGGGAAGTATATGTGCTCACCAGCATGTGGTAGCATGGCATCCAGGAATTGGTGGAGTACCCTGGATGCAAATGCCTGTAAGATCCCCATGATGTCCCCAGTAGGTCTTTGGAAAGTACCTGTAGCTAGAATTCTTAAGGCTACACCTACCTTGGTATTCACTGGGATGAGTTCCCCTCTGTTGGCTCTGGTTCTGAGTTAAGCCGGCACAGCTCAGTGATTTGCTGAACTTTACTATCTCCAGATCATGCAGCCCCTGGTAGGTTACCCTGGGTCTGAACACTCTTCTCCTCAGTCTGGGGTGGTTGTCAGCATTATCCTCCTCACCACCCTCAGCATCTAGCACATACTGATAGATCAAAGCAACAGCAGCCCCTAACATTTTTTTGGTTAATATTCCCCCGCATGTGTACACCAATGGTGCAAGGTTTGTGGGAAAACCAGACTGAAAAGTGTTTGCACAGTTTATACTGTTGTGCTGCAGATGCTGCCTGTATGATTGGCTGGCTATGATACATTCCACTTGCTTGCTATGTTATTTGTACTTGATTGCTTTTATTCTGCTATTTGCCTTTTTTGCCTTTTTTCCCTTCCCATTTCCACTCCTTTTAAGCCCTGAGGCACGCCACGCAAACCCAGTGCCCAAATGAAAACAGTCCTGCTATTTCCAGGGTTTTTTTTTTTTTTGTTTGTTTGTTTGTTTTAGACCACGCAAACCCATTTAGCTAAGGTAAATAATGAGAAAAGGCCCTCCCCTGGACACTAGCACACTCTTCATTTTATGGAATAAGTCAATACAGCCTCAGACACACCCCCTTGCTTAGCTGTGCTTAGCTAAGTTCAAATGTGAGCCATGGAGTTCCAATGTGCTTATACAAAGCATGACACACCCCCTTTTCATGTCAGCTGCTTCACCTGCTTACACTACTGCCTTTTTAGCTCTTACACGGTTAGGTGCAGTTTGGCACTTGTCTTCTTTTTGTGATTCAGTAAAGTTCCCTCATTAGCATACCCCACTGCCTTAGTCCCTATTTACAGCACTACACTAGAGCCTTTCCCCTTAGCAACCACTGTTCCCTGCTGTGGTTTTGATTCTGTATGCCATACACTATAATGGTAAAATGCAGGTTTCACTTAAAATTGCCTTTTCACATTTTTTTTTATTTTCGGCATGATCCTGTTTGCACACTGTTGCCCTATGCTTAAACGGCCAAGATCGGCCAAAAAAAATAAACTTTGAATTTTATAATTTTGCAACACTTTTCCTTGCCAATAGCCATATATTTGGCCATTGTCATGCCTAAGGATTATAATGCATGCTTTACTTTGAGCTGTCATGCCTCCATTTTGATTTTTTCAGAAATGTATTCGGCTAGAAGCCGAATACATTTCTGCAAGCTACACTATTCTGCCACAGATGCCTGCCTGCTTACTGAATTGATAATTGACCTCATTTGCATGTTTTTCACTAGCAAATGAGGTCATTAGTATAATCCAGTCATGTCTGTGGCAGAATAGTGTTAGCAGGATCATGCACGTCCCCAGACTTGTTTACTGGATTGCTCGGCGGCCATAAGCAGTGCAGGAGCGGCTACACTATTCCTGCATGGAAAAAAAAGCCTTATTGAATCCTGGGGATAGATTTAACTTCAGCATTTGATATGCACAAAGCACTGATCAATAAATCATAACAAATAGGAAATGATGTAAATTAATAAGATGGGTAGCTGCATGGCTTACAAACAAGAAATGACAAGTATCATAAAGCGACTGGACAGGTGAAATTCTTGGTTATATTCAGGATGTCCCACAGGCTCTGTTCTACTTACATACTTGTTTATACTGTATCTTTCAGATCTATCTTTTTCATCTGAGCATTTCTACAGTCTTTATGCAAATGACTTGAAATTGGGTAAACTGATCACACATGTTACAGATAGGGCATGGCTACAAAAGAATTTGACTGAATTGTCCATTTGGGAACAGGAGAATAATATGCTGATAAATACATAAAAAACTAAACATATGAGATTTGGGAGACATCAGCTGAAAGATGACTATTTAATACAGCACGCAGTGTTTTTTAAATTGTAGACTCATTTAAGGACCTGGGTATATAGGTAGATCAGCTTTGGGTTATTCTAATCATATCAACCAATTGCTTAATGACAGTTATAGAACTATAGGTTGTATAAAAAGATGTACAAAGTCTAAGACATCAGAAATTATGAAGTTGCTGTTTGTTTGTTATATTAGACCCAGATTTGAGTATGGGATAACAATAAGGAAACCTTATAAGAAAACAAGCATGAGTAAACTGGAAATAGTAGAGCAGAAATATACCAAGGCCATCCAAGGATGTGAACATTTAAATTATTATGAAAGACTAAAATATCTGAACTTGGGCAGTGTCTTATATAGATATTTATGTGGATACCTTATGCAGGTATATAGGGCATTTAGAGACAACTACTTTTGGGAATGTTTATTTTCTGGGAATGTTTGGGGTTATCAAAACATTATAGAGAATCACCAGTCAACCCATGTAGAAGATTCTTTGAGAGAGCAGCTGATACATGGAATAGACTACTGAATTACATCAAAGCAAGCACTGGTTTAGATACTTTTAAGACCAGCCGGGATAATTATTATGGGAACAACTGTTTTGGTATATTGGCAGGCTTAGTAGGGCATTAATGCCCGTGCTTGAAATATTTGTATGCATGTATGTATGTATGTGTGTATGCATCTATATATGCAAGATAGATTCCTGAGCAGCATGAAATTCATTATACACAGTGCATTGTCTTCTGGCTTCTCCTATTAGGGATTGCCACAGTGGCTCACTGGTCTGCAAATTGAATGGCAGTGGTGTTATTATGATGTCAAGTTGCCAGCTCAGTGCCCAACTATCACAGAAGGGACACACATCTACCTGCATGTATTTAAAACTTACTCTACTACAGGGAAGACATCCGATCTCTGCACAGAGGGAGGCCCAGCTGAGAATCAAACCAGAGAACCTCTTGCTGTAAGGTGACAACGCTAACCACTGTACCATCGTGGCCATGATATTCGCACTAAAGTAAAATTAAATAATCCTCTGTCTTATAATTGGCTATGACTTGTTACTTTCAAGTATCACAGACTAGTGCTTGTCAAACAATAAGGACCATGTTGTTTACATGTTGCTTCCTTGTTAAACAGAGCACTAAATATTTGCAAACATGCAAAATAATTTGTTTACTACATAATACAATCTGGTATCACTAAAAGTACTTGTGAAATGTCTTAACCATTTTGCTTCTACATTAAACAGTGCTCCAAAAATACTTAAAAACATGCAAGCTGAAATTGATAATGTGAAGTGTTACCCTGGAGATACTGTTGTCTAGCTAATGCCAACAATAAAGATGTGTGATGAATTCTGTGTGCTGAAAATTAAAGTGTGTAGTATCATTTAATTAGGTATTAAGCAGTGACTCTGAAAATAGTGTCTACAAAACGTTCCTAATCCATTGTCAAAGAAGATCTTCCATAACTGCAAAATGAAGGTTTCATGACCACATCTGCTGAAGATATCACTTTTATCAAGAAGATAGATGCAGTCCATCTCTAATATTGTTCTGTACTTATGGGTCTCTACAGTTCAGAATTGCACTGTCAGGTAGACTAATTCCTCTGGCACAATATTCATTTTTTTGCCAGTAATTGATATGATGGTTGAATTTATATAATCAACAGTCAAATGTTCTCCAGCCCAAATACAGACTGAGTCTGCAAACCAACAGGATATAAATAAAGATTTGTTACCTTCAACCAGCAAATCAAAGGGTAAACCAGCTTCAGAGCAGAACAATTTTCTTCAGTACCTAAAACTGAATAGTAAACAGAAGTCATATTCATATGTAGTCACATAGTGTTGATGTCATGAATTTAAAGAAGCTGAGATGTAACGTGACATATATATATATATATATATATATATATATATATATATATATATATATATATACATGCATATATATATATATATATATATATCCATATATATATATATATATATATATATATATATATATATATATACACACACATATAAATATATATATATATATATATATATATATATATATAGATAGATAGATCCATATAAATATATATATATATATATATATATATATATATATATATATATGTATAGATATATAGATATATATAGATATATATGGGTCTACTTCAAAACAACGAAAGAGCACATTACTGAAAACTTAATCACAAAGATGACATTGCCAAAATCTGACTTTCACGAACGACCAGAATGCCAAAGGATTTCACAGAGTAAGTGTCTGGTTGGCCACCATCTAACAACGAAATACACCGTACTACCTCAAACCCTCCACACCCCCAATGTGGGGAGCTGCACCCCCCCACACCCCCCCCTAACTAAATATACCAACTCCAGGATTGCACTACAGTGGGGAAAAGGACAAATTTCCCCTTGTTGGCCACCTGGTTACTTACCCTGTGAAATCCTTTGGCATTCTGGTCATTCGTGAATGTTAGGTTTTGGCTATGTCATCTTTGTGTTGTCATTTTTTGTAATGTGGCATTTTGTTGTTTTGAAGTAGACCCATATATTTACATATATATATATATATATATATATATATATATATATATATATATATATCACTATATACTTAAATCAACCTAGCAAAATGCAAAATACATGAGGTACATATCTGTGTGGAAATATTGACATCTAGTGTCTCAAATATAAGGACTAATGCTGATTTTGCTAATAACAAAATAAAATACCATAATATGTAGTAAAAAAATAGTCATTCAACCATGCAAAAAAGAGCCCACCCAAAATGATAATCCATAATTTCCTTTCTTTCAAATTAAGTAATTCTGGCCATCCTGCTTTATGCATACAAAAGTTAGCAATTATTTAAATAGCAATGAAAACAAAATTGACAGTTGTATGTTTTAAAGTATGTTTGTATAAGGCATTGCTCTCATGAAGGCATTTGATATTGCTAGATGGTTAGATATTCATAACTTGAACATATGGGATATTCTGCCTACATAGCATACTGCCAAATAAATTATCCAACTAGTAAAATAATTTAGCAATTGCCTGATCTGGAAAACCTTTTTTGAAATGATAGAGGTGAATTATTTTGTTGTAATAACAAACCTGTAATATGTGCAGTTATCTCAGGATGCATAGCCCAAAATTGTTCCACCAAATATAGACTGTACTGCATTATATTTGAATTTTAAGCTGCAAAGGACATGATAGACTTTCTTCCTGAATGTAAACTTGTAATAATTAGGCATCAATTCACAAAAGCCTTTCTCAGATCAAATATCCCAATGGTTGTGAATCAAATTTTTAAAACCATAACTACTTGTAAGATCAGGTTTCATTTCAATGTATTTCGTTAGACAAAAATACAGTATTCTCTTTGAATAAGTCTAGAAATGCAGCTATATTAAAGCAGGCCTTCACAGCGTGCATACAATTTCAGCGAATGCACTTTCAATCAGTGAAAATAACCTTCAGTCAAGAATACTGATAAGAACACAATGTGCTGTACATTTGAGTACAAACACATTTTGTTTGTATTGTATAAGGCTTGGGAACCAAGGTTAAAGAGGCATGTAGACATTTATAGGGTTTTGGTATTATTAGGAGATACTTCAGACACAGTAAATTAACTTAGTTCATTTGGACTGATGTTCAGAAAGTCATTGCAGTACAAACACTCAAGTGCAGAAGTCAGGTCAAATATCCAGTATTCCAGAATATTAATGATAGTATTCAGGAGGAAAGGAATATGAGTGCACAAGCTAAGGACATAATCATCAGAATATGAGCATAGAAACTACGGACACAGTTATCAGAAGTGTTACATTCTGGGTACAGAATTTAAGGACAGTATAATGAGTGCAGAAACTAAGGACATTGGGATTTGATTTGCATACTGTTGACATCTACCTCTGCTGTATATATGCATTCTTAACCGAACTACAATGTATGCAGACTTTATTCTGAAAGGTACGCGAAGACTTGGCACATAAATCACAGACTGGCACCTGTTCAGCACAGATCTGAGTAATTAGCTGATAAAGACATTCATTCTAGCCTCATCAGTTTTGTCCAGTTATTTCCAGTTCATTCCAGTATTTTACAGTCATATCAATTATTATACTACTGACTCCATAAGTAATAATAAATTTAATTTAAACTGTGATCGGTAGTAGATGAATGTTCAGTATAGTTTAATAAGTATGTATATTCCTATGAGCCTGCCAGATTTTTCCACACATGATGTTTTGGTATTGGTACCCCCTCTAGGTAACCCTGTGGACTAGATTTTTAGCACATCCCCCATAATCCTTGGTCTGGGAATAAATCCTTTTGAGAAACAAAAATGGTGATTTTGGGATATTACTTACATTATGTGTTAGATAGCAAATAGATGCAAATTAAAAGGAATTTTTATGAAAGAGCATCCTAAAATGAGATTGCTGACCTCAAAATCCAGAAAGGAAATATTGTCAAGATTGTTAGATAAAACAAATTCAATCCCATGTTTACTTTGGTCTAAAAAAATGACAAATTCTTGCCAGTCAGCTATGTCAGATTTCTACACCAGCCAACAATCATCCAAATATCTACATCACATGTCCATATCATTGATGTGGAGACTGTGATTGCTGTCATAAATAATTTGGGCTTCTATATAATCCGTAAAGATGTCTGCATAGAGGAGTGCAAATGAAGCACCCATCACAGTACCTCTGACTTACAGATAGCAGGAGCCATCAAAGTAAAAATAACATTTTTAGTCAAAACATGCCCTGATATACACAATAATAGGGTATTGAAACCCAGGTTGGATAGCTCATCTGAGGTCAGCCAATGCACTAAAGCCAGCAAGCTCACCCAGTGGGGGGATACTAATGTATAAAGACTCAACATCTAGAGTATATCAATGCAATTCAGGTTCTACTTCCATCTCCTTCTCTAACTGTAAGAAAACAATTGTGTCCTTTAACCTGGAGTGAAATCCTGCCAATAGGGGACTTAGGTATTTGGTTAAAAGTACAGATAATGGCATGGTTAGTGAGCCGTGGTATGAGACAATGGGTTTTACCAAGTGGTTTCACTGGGCTTTGTGAATGTTGGGGAGAAAATACAGGTATTGTGGTATAAGGTCAGAAATTGACAACTCTGTCAGTATATCTTTAGAAATTATATCCTTGTCAATAACTAATTGAAAAAAATGCATCTATTCTTTTGTTCTGAGGTCAACAACCATAAAGTGGTAAAATCTACAATCATAAGCTGTAAATATGCTTCAGAGTTGTAATAAGTAATGTTTTACACTACTATAGCTCTTCCTTTGTCAGCCATGGTTATTACAATATTTTTTATTTCTTTTTAATCTAATTAAACTTGTTATTTCCTTTGTAGTCATATTATTTTAGATAAATGATAACAAACAGCCTTCCTTGAGTTTATATATTTTTGTGTTTTTAGTGTTTCTTCAAACCCGATAATACAGATTGTGCAGTTAATTGAAATCATGTGATGCAGGACAAAACTCATTTCAAGGTGACCAACTGGTTTGATTTTACAGATGGACAACTTAAAGAACAACTGTACTAATCTTCTGTCTAATCCTGTGACCCTTCATTGCAGAGCACAAAAGAACCTGTGCTCTTACCTCTGCATGTTATATATATCTATATATATATATATATATATATATATATATATTATATATATATATATATATATATATATATATATATATAATATATATATATATATATATATATATATATATATATATATATATATATATATGCTTTTCTCTGACAAACCACTGATATTGTCAACTATAAGTTGCTGAAATTTCATTATTGCCTAGGTAAAAAGAAACTTTTATGGCCTTGTGTACTATGAAGATTTCACAGTGCTAGACTATATAGTGAATATTTGCAACAGATGAGGATATCAGTAGTGATAAACTAGCCAGCCATCATTCTGTGGAGGAATGAGTAATGGTGTTAAGTAATGGATTTTTAATAGAATATCCTCTACGGCAAGTAATGTCTAATGTTTGCTGTTACCAGCTCAGAGGTCTGTATGGATGTCCAGAATACTGAGTTACCAAATGAATCATAGGTGAAAGGGGATCTCTACAGAAAGCATTATATCTCCCTGTTGAATAATGCTATCTTTATTTGGGTAATTAGTGGTAAACAAATTATCCTTTTCTGATGGCAGTTTTACATGCCCACATGTACCATGAGAACACTGCTTAAAGTGGATTGCTTGTTCTATGTTAATTACCTGCCACCCTGAGATTTGCAACTTTCGCCCTCAGTATTAGTAGAGGTGCCAATATATATATATATATATATATATATATATATATATATATATATATATATATATATATATATGCTATACATGGGCTAAAATTTGTCAAGTAACTGGCTAAACCAATAATTTTTCTCCCATCTGTAATACAGTAAATGTAACAATACTGAGTAGGCTGCAGCCATGGGGCAGTGCTGTGTTCCAATCACATGAACAGCTTATAACTCGCTACCAGTGCCTTGCAACCAGTATTGCATATTGTTCTTCTAGGGTCTATATCATGTTGTTGAACTTTTAAAAGTATGAACACCATATGGTTGACACCATATGTTCGAACTTTAAAAGTTCGACAACGTAATAAAAAAAAAACACAAAAAACTTACCTGAAGGTTGTAAGCAGGGGGGAAAGCCCTCCTGCACCCCCCACCCCATACTTAAATATACCAACTCCGAGATTTCACTACATTGCAGGAAAGGGAAAGCTTCCTTTACAGAGATCTCCATTGAAACGTTCGAAGTTTTACAAGTTCGAACATATAATTTCGACCATATGACGTTCGAACTTGTAAAATTTCGACAACGTGAATGAGACCCATTTGTCTGAAAAGCAAACTGCAAACAACTGAAGTGTTATATTGACTGATTTCTTATCTTCTGCAAAAGAGCTGTCACATTTCTTAATTTGATTCTAATCTTTATTCAGGCACAGTAAGCCTCCTGAAGGAGATTGAGTCAAGAATTAAACTATTTTCATGGCAGACATTTCATGGAACTTTTATAAAATAATTTGCTCATCCAGTTTGTACTTTCAATATTGATGTTGAACTACTTTAAACAATAATTATTTAGACAAGCACTTGAAGATTACTGATAAATATGTGTGTCTTGTTTTTTTAATTGATTGTAAACTTGTTTATCTCTTGACTAACTGTGTTTTATATTTCTCTCTCTCTCTCCCTCTCTCAATATATATATATATATATATATATATATATATATATATATATATATATATATATGCTATACATGGGCTAAAATTTGTCAAGTAACTGGCTAGACCAATAATTTTTTGCCCATCTGTAATTCATACCAAACCTTTATTTTATTAAGCATTATAAGGAATGTGAAAGTGAATACTGAATATCATATTAGAGTAAAGAGTTTGGCAAATATATTTGCAACATTTTTAAGTGCTTTGTTCAAGAATATCCATGCCAAGCAGATTTTTGGATCTTCAGGGATCTGAAAGCAGACCAAACTTCTTTTTGTATAAATTGTTTAAAGTATAACTGTTACACTTATGGCTATTGTTTTGACTAACTACATCAGATTTCTTTTGAGTACACTACAGTTCTGTGTTAATGAGTTATGTTCATCAAGAGCCAAGGCAGCCCTTGTCAAATCTGTATTAAAGGCATTAAAAAGCTGACTTTCTCATATAAGAACCTAAAACATGGACAGACATCTTTCTGAACCTCAAAGGATAGGCATTTGCCAGTAATACTCTAGACGCTACCCGCAACGCATTCAAAGAGATGTTAACCCTGAGATGCAGCAGTTAGGATTCACTATGAAGAGAATCTGTTTTTTTTTTTTCTTTTTAATGTCAGCTTATCTAATCATTAATACTCAGATTTAATACTGCTTGGCAGTTGACTTAGAGGATTAAGGAGTTGCTGATGAACTGTTTCCCGTGGTGCTAGGTTTGCTTCCCTCAGCCTCCATTAACTAAATGTGTGACTTTGAGCAAGTCCCATAATAAGACACCATTCCTGTGCTAAATCTGAAAAGGTCCATGGAGATCAGTGTTCTACCTCCAAAAATAAATAAAGCACTGCATATTCACTTGAAAACTCAGGCTTTTTATGAAAATGGAAGCCAAGTGAAGGAGTCAAGAATTGTCCTATGCAACCATTCTCATGACAAAAAAGATCACATTTCTGTAACTGGAAAGTCAGGAAAATCATTCAGAAGTTGCACTAATTATTCAAACAAGACATTGTAACTTACTAAACTCCTTACCAAAAAAAAAAACAGTCAAGATGCCAGTTTAGGTCAGGTTTTGCTTCCTTGTTACCTGTGTGATAAACAACATAGGTTTGGGTGAACGTACAGCACAGTCTGTGTACTTCCTAATTGTACTGATTGTGTCTGCAACCATGCAGATAACAGTGTGCTTACTGGTAGTAGTATTACTAATCCTAAAAAAAAAAAACATTCTCTTCTTCATGAACAAAACAGATATTATTTTGATCACAACATCAGTTTGTCATATTTAAATAAATAACTTTCCATTGGTCTACTGTACTATCTCAATAAGTACAGTTCTAAATACAATAGCCTATGCATTTCTGCATGACATACATAAAACCTCAACACATATGAACTCAAGGAGAAAAGGAATTTATGTAAATATGCAGAAACTTTAAGCATTATTGCCAGGGAGAAAGTTACCTGTAGCCCCACAGCCTACATATTTAGAATTTGTCATTCCAAAGTCACTCCAACCCAGAGAAAGAGCAATTATTCTTAAAGGAGGAGGATACTGATCACTGCTTCTCTGCTACCCTTTGATTTCAGAGTAGAATCAGCACAATTAGTTTGAGCCTAAGCGCATCACTATAACAAGTGAAAAGTTTTATAATGACTATGCAACACCATTATGTGACACTCTCAAACACCAAATGGATCAAATACTCACACGGGTCAAGGTTTAGGCCTTTCAAATGCATACTTCTCAGCCTTTGTTTATAATTTTTGTCAAAGTGTTCCAGTGATCTCAAGCTCCATGCGTGCTTGCCCTTTTTCCTTTAAATCAATACATTTAAGACTGGCAATTCCCATCTTTCTGATACCTTTCTCTTGAGTGGCGTTATCCAAGAAATTCAGTACACGTGTTCAGGCAGTATATCTCTGGTTGCTAGAAAATTACTTACAAATTAGTCTGAGCAAAATCAAAGCAGTGCTGTTTGATATTGCAGCCAGAAATCTATGTGCCCAACCCAATAGCATATTCTTTCACAGAGCCCAAAATGAATTTTGAAATTGTCAAGCATTTTATGTACTTAGGATTTAGGCTCTCCATTTCATATTTTCTTGACCTTCTGTGCCCTACAGTGTCACTTTAACTGAAAGCACCCTGCTCTGTTTCATATCTTCTTATACTTTAAGCCAGAGATATCTATTTAATATGTTTTTCTCCAAAGCGTTATGGCTTTCCTGTTGTATCTTCTACATCTGCCTTCAGCATCTCTTTTTTAAACACTGGTTAATAACATTTTCTACTATATTTATTTTTCATTTAAGTATAAATGGCACTGCCCTACCTTTAAAATAACTCATACCTTGTAAGGGAGCCTACAAGTATTCTCTGTAGTTATTCCAGTGCCTATAATCAGCCTTTCTGGGATTCTGTCCTACCCTTACATATGTTTGTTATCTTTTAACGGCCCTTCAGAATCTTTCCACTCCTTGTCAGCCTCCTCACTCAGCATTTGAATTTCTCACAACAGACTTTTATCGGAAATAAGGGAATAAACAACAAGTCCTATGCGGACTGTCTCAAAGTCCTAATAACCCTGTACTCGATCTACAGACTGATGCATGGCGATCTATGCCTAAGCTACAAGGCATTCACTGAGCCCACACTGATGGATTATTTGCATATCTGCAAAAAATAGCATTATAAATACCCATTCTAAGGACCTAAATCTGATCTGTAACATAAAACGGATATGTTAGAGGCTCAGGTTTGTGTCTCAAAGATTACCACTTCTCTGGAACAGGATTTTCATCCATATCAAGTAAAGCTCATCCCTAACCCTATTCAAATGTAACTTAAATCAATAGATAGGAAATCATAAATTGATTCCTGGTTTGGCATCTATGTCACTAATGTACAGGGGCAGCCAATGAATGCTTGATGTGTACAAGCCTATATAATAATCATAAAATTCCTTGGACTATTGACACATCACTGATATTTTGATAAATTTGGGGTTAGCTTGATGAGGCTTTAAATGGCTCCTGGGCTGTTAACCGTGTAACCACCTACAAACCTATAAATAAGGCTGTTCCTGTCACTGATACATTAATGGTGAATTCTTTACTGTCCTATAGCCTCCAGTGATGATTTTTTTTCTTTTAACAGTGCTCTAAAGCCTTAATTAAGAACAAATGTCTTTGCATGTGCTTTATCAACCACCCTTAATTTAAATTCTCATTACCAGACAGCTTTTAGCATATCACACATCTTACTTTATTAATAGAGGAATAGCAAACACTGTAACATTAAAGTATGTTGGTCTTTCGTAAGTTTCTATTTAAAATGCCTGTTGGCAGTATTTATTTGCATGGGTTTATGACTGAATGTGGTCTTTCAAGATCAAGCGCACATACTAACATTTTAAACATCAAATAAATAAATAAACAGTACTGTGACAACAAAACAATGTACTTCAAGACAAAAAATACTTCCTCAATAGGACCTGATATTATATCTGTGATGATTTGAGGTATTCCCATCTGTGCCAGGGAGAATAGGGAATTGCATGCATAACATATGCTAGCATAGTTAGCTGCAGTTTTATAAATAATTCATAGGGTCATAGGGAGTTACTAGGCTATTGACCCTGAGGCCCTTACAAGCCTAGCCAAGAATTTAGCCCATGTTTTTGATTATCACACTGACATGTACAGATACTTGTGTTAAAATGCTATCAGCAGTGTTACTATAACTTATTAAATGTTTTATGTTTAAACAAATAATTCTGGAAGGGAATAGTGGAAGTTTTTGAAATTGTTCTATAGCTTTCAGATACTGCAACAGAGCTTAGCAAAGCTCCGAGTGTGTGTGTTGTACCATAGTCAGGTGAACAAATGTGATGTCATTCTATAACCAGCACTGAGAGAATGGAACTCTCACAGCAGTTTATTTTGTTTTTTCTTTGGAACCTGATATAAAAGATATATAACAGTTATCACAGTCAGTTCAGTTAGTTGAGTTCAGTTCAGTGTTAGAAGCTCATCACCTTGCCTTGTGGAAGTAAGTATCTCAGCATCTAATCTTGCCTTGCTGTATTAATTAAGTCAGCTAGGGAACAGTCATTCTTTATACAGTCAGAAAATACAGTGAGATTAGTTAAGTATCGTTTTTCCACATCTGTTTTAATCTGTCCAACTGTGTTATTTTTATTTCTCCTGTGATTAAAAATCTGGTTGTACTTAGATATTTAGTATTCTCATGTTTACTATTTTATTATTTATTATTAAATACTTTTATACCTTTCATTGTGGCTGGTCTTTTAGAGACTACTTTTAACATCTTGAGAGTACTTGTGCTTATTTTAGTGATGCCATGGCCACTCCTAAAAGTCTTCCTGCTTTGGTTACACTCTACCATTTATATTAGTATTGATTGTACTCGGTTTATCTGGATACCCTTGTAAGAGACTGAGAGTGGTTGACTGGTGGCAGCATGGTTACCTTATAGTCTGGGCAGAAGGGGTACAGCTAGTAAATATGTACCAGCCTTTCTCAGGAGTGTGAGTGTGTGTGTGTGTGTGTGTGTGTGTGTGTGTGTGTGTGTGTGTGTGTGTGTGTGTGTGTGTGTGTGCGCGTGTGTGTAAAAATAAAATACCCAGGTGTGGGTGTGTCAGCTACTTGGAACTGGGCACTATATTCCAAAGTGAGTCTTGTTTGGGATCTGGGGAGAAAGAGACTCCAGTCCTAGGTCTGGAGTGTGTTCTCTGTTTGCTCTTGGAGGAAATTGTGCTTGATGCAGAGCACTGCATCTGAAAATACTGTGTAAATTAATTCCTGTTTTTGGTGGCCATCTCTTACCTGTGTCAGTGGTGAAGATTGAGGCTCCTTGATTACTGGCCTGGGGTAGAAAGGATGTTACAATATCTGTCTGCTTAGTAAACATTACTAAACAAGTCTTGGTAAGGCCACTTAATAAACTATTTTACCTGAGTGTAGGTACAGGCTATGTCCCTGAGGTCTGTCATACAGCAATAGTGATGCTATTATGCAAGGATAGCATTTCACTGACCCCGGTATTCATAGGCCCATCAGCTTGATGAATCTCATTTGCAAAGCCATGGAACATATTGCCATTGACCTAATCAATGATATCAAATATCTAATCAGACTAGACCTGCATTAGTTTGGCTTTGCCAATGATAGATCCTAGCTAATGAATTTGGATAACTTCTTCAAAAGGGTAATTGAGAGCACTCATGCTTTTCACATGGCATACCTTGACCTGGCCAAGGTGTATGACATCACACACATGATAGCATAGTTAGTAAGCTTAAGTGCATTTCAAATAAATCCCTATGTGGTAAGATGGATAGCAAATTGGTTAAAAGACAAAACCCACACAATGTGGGTGGCAGGTACTTCATCAAAGAGTATGAAGGTTACTAGTGGTATCCCATAGGCAGGGGTGGCTCATGCTATATGACTGCAGGACTGCAGCCCCCTCCACCTGTAGAAAAAACCCAGAAAAGAATAAAAATTAAAAAGAGTCCCCACCTGTAGAAAGAAAATAGAAAAAAAAATTGCAAGTCCCAGAACTCCATGCTTGCGTGCTTGGAGTTCCTGGTACTCAGAAGTCAGACTGCTGAGTTAGGCAGTCCAGATAGGGAAGACAGGGATCTCCACCCTGCCAGCCCAGAAGTCTGTGTGGTGATGACCGCACAGACTGCAAAGCATCGCCTGCAGGCTGGAGGCTGCAGCCTACTCTCGTGATGTCTCGCAGGCTGCTACCGGAACTATGGAGGACAACAAACAGAGTTGCTAGTATGATCTATGGAGGATGAATGGAGTTGCTGCTACAGACAAATGGAGGTGTGTGTGTGTTTGTGTGTGTGTGTGTGTGTGTGTGTGTGTGTGTGTGTGTGTGTGTGTGTGTGTGTGTGTGTGTGTGTGTGTGTGAAATGCCCCAGTTGCTACATGGTGGTGGGTAGAGAATACTCAGTCTTGAATGCTGTACCTTGTGTGCAGGTAGTAAGGGCCTGAATTCCCTACCCACCATAATCTGTAAAAAATGTGCAGATTTTTGCATCATATTTCTTCTGTTCCTCATAAAATCTGTGGTTTATGTATGTTTGTTGTTGCTAGCAAAGTCAGTAGTGCAGTGGTGCACTGGTAGCATTGTTGCCTAGCTGCTGTAGGTTCTCTGGTTTGATTTTTGGCTGGGGTGCTTTCAGTGTAGAGTCTGCATGCCCTCCCATCTTACAAAGACATATGTTTCTCCCTTCTCTGCTGAAAAACAGCTTTTGTTCCAAGTCAGACTTTCCTGGTTAACAAATGTTAAATAAAAATAACAGGCATTTAAATTTCAGACTTCATATTCTTCAGAAAGTACATGCCCTTTTATTCTAACAATTTTCTAAGTTTATAACATGGATATTTGAAATGTGTCCTTATTTTGGGACTGTATTCCCCCATTATTGGCTTTGTCCAGGTTTTTTGTGCTAAGGTTGAGAGCTATGGTGAGAACTGAATTCACTGAATATGTTTGGGAGCTGTAGTCCTCCATTATTGGCTTTGTCCATGCTTTTTTTGCTAAGAGGTTGAGAGGTATGGTGAGAACTGAATTCACTGAATATGTTTGGTGGCTGTATTCCCCCATTATTGGCTTTGTTCAGGTGTTTTGTGCTAAGAGGTTGACAGCTATGCTGAGAACTGAATTCATTAAATGGTAGTCATTTAAGTTTCAGTCTTCCTCTCTTTCACAAAACATCTGATTTGGCGTAGTGGTATGTTGCTCTGACTGTTTTGCACAGGGTTTCCCCTGGGTTTAAGACTTGGCAGTGGAATGTATGGTGGTAACACAGCATTTTATTGTAGCAACTTTCCAACAATATACAAGCAATGTTTAAAATGTGTCCCTGGTTTTTGGGCTTATGCCCCCAATAAATTTTGGCTTTTTCCAGATTTCTTGTGCTGCAATGTTCAGAGATACAGGGAGTGTTGAGTAGATTTTACAAGGAGCAGAGAGCTGCAGTGGAACAAAAATTTAGTACTGCTTATGGCGAGTCTACTTGTACTCTTAATAGCACAACAGGTAGTGTACTTGCTTTTGATGCAGAAGACTGTGGGTTCTACTCCCACAGTAGGTAGATGCATTGCTGATACTGTACTGTGTTGTAAATGGGGTGGATGCTACAGTCCTTCTTGGTGAAGATACCTAGTAGCTATGAACCTGTTATCAGTTTGCCATCCATTCCCTACTGCGATATTATTAGCTTATCATTTTTTTAATGCAACATGGACAATTTCTTCCTCAAGGGCAACAGCCACTTTATTTGTAGATGAAACAATGACATCTAAAGTTGTTTTCTAGCAGCAACCTCTTTATTAGTTACAGATTTCTTTAATGTGGAATTAGATGACTTTTACTTCTTCAGAGATTGTGCATATTTACTGATACTGGTGAACTGTAGAAGTTTGAGTAGACTTTTATGATGGAAATGTAAGTTTGAGTAGACTTTTATGATGGAAATGTTCTGAATTGGGCAGTTTTGTCATTATTGGTGCATGCATTTTGTTTCATTGTTTACTGGAAAAATGTTCAAAACAATAAATTTAAAATGCCCTCTAACAACTGTACTGTATTGTACAAGGAATATAATTTAATACGATCATGAAGGTGTATCAAAGAGCATGTGTATGTTTCATGTTCAAGGGGCCTGTGATTTGAAAATAGCCCAAAGTTAATCTTTATCTGCCACTGGCAAAATGTATTTTCTTTGAATGTGGGTTTCAATGCTGTTTCAATTAATGTGAGTTTCAAGGGGAGAGAAGTTTTAATGCTAAGTCTATTTTCATTGTGAGACTGCATTGCTTTGTTTAGCAGATATCTATTAGGGTCTGTGCTGTAAAATGCAAAATAAAACTTTCAAATGAAATCCAAATCATCGCAGAAGTAAAGCAGTATGCACATTACAGTGTTTATAGTAAATGGGGCGAAATAACCAAGGAATGGGATATTGGAATGGCTGCAGGGGGAGGCTCCATTCGACCATGATTTTGTGAGGGGGGGAAGGGCAGCAAACTCAGACAGCCCCGGCTGAACTATACCTCTCAACTGTCCAGATTTTTGCAGAATGAATAGATTTTTGCTTCTTATTTTTGGTTGGTTCCTCATAAAATTTGTGGTTTTCTGGCAAATCATTTAGGAATGAAGTCACTAAATAATGACAGACATTGAGTTTCAGACGTTATAACCTTCAGAAAAATGCATGCTAAAGCAAGACCTGTTATTCTATCAACTGTTTTAAGTTTATACAAGAGCAATTTTTAGTACTGTTTGTATGTTTCCCCAATATATTTATTTGGCCTTGTCCAGATTTCCTGCATTAAGAGGTTGAGAGGTACATACAAATAAATCACTTTATAGAATTAGGAATATCCAAACCTCTCAACTGTCCCAAATTTTGGCTCGAAATGTTGCTCTCCCCCTAATAACTCCTCTGCAAAATGGCAATTTTGGAAGAAAACGTGGAGGGTTTACAATTATAAATAACTGTAATGATCAGAGTTATAGATTACTTTTATTTCGGAAATGCATGTAAATGCTCTTATTTTGTCAGCTGCTCAAGTTAACAGTACTAATATTAAAAAGGTGTCCCTTCTTTGACAGGTTCCCAGCTGTATTGTGTGGCAATTTTATATTTTTGCATCACATTTTTGGTCTGTTTTTCATAAAATTGTGGTTTTCTGCCAAATTAGTGGCAAATTATTAAAGATTGAAGTTAGAAAATAATGGCAGACATTTGAGTTTCAGACTGTACACCCTTCAGAAATTTCATACTAATGCACAACCTACTACTATTCTATTATCTTTCTAAGTTTATAAGAGCAATATTTAAAAATTGTCCTTATTTTTGGCCTGTGTCCCACTTCTGTGTATGGCTTTGTCCAGATTTCTTGCTCTGAGGTTGAGAGGTATGAGTGTCAGAGCCATCACCATCAGCCAGAGACATTTCAAATTGTGACATACTTGTTGCACCCCACTCCCCCATGTAGTGACTCTCGATGTGTCCATGCAAGGCAAGGAGCATTTATGCAGTGTAAGTGTGCAGAGTATTCCCCCATTCAAGATAGACACAAGTACGACAATGGCTTTTCATCTGTCTTTGATTTTGCAAAATGTTCTGGTTTTCTGTCATATTTTTATACTGTTGATTTATGCTTCTTATTATTCAGAAAATGCATGCTGTCGCAGTGCCCTGTTGCTTTGTGTTTAAGTAGCAATGCTTTAATGACCATCGGGTAAGCTTGTCTGAAATTGTAAGATGCAAGTAACCTTTAATAAGCATACTGTTAAATAATTACCAACACTGAAAGCCTTTTTGTTGTTGCCATGCAGGGAATATTTACATAACTAGATAATGGACAAGCCTTAGGTATTGAAATGCATATTACAGTATTTGTAATAAAGGACATGATTACAATATTTTCAGAAGCTCATTACATTTGTTGGAGATTTGCAGTCATCTTTGCAGGCTTTACCCGTAAACTAAACAAAATGCCAATCTATCATGTGTGGTCCATAACCTGTGCAGTAATCCTTTAAGCAATTTATCTTGAGCTTGTTTCTTGTTTGCAGTTCATTTTTTACTTTGATCATGTTTTCCTCGTGGAACAAGTAGATAGTTGTTATCAGGCAGCAGGTCTTTTTTGGATAAGAAACATTTTTACAAGTGGGGGTATCACAGAGTTTTCTACTTTCAGCATATTACTTGGTACTTTTATAAAGCTGAATATAAGTTATAATTAGAACTGCAGTGCAAGGAGAAGCTTGTTTTTTTTTTATTCTTGATTTTGACTAGTATTCCAGTAATGTATTTAAAAAGTAATTTATTTTTTCATGCCTCACAACTTTTTTGTTTCCATCTAGATATTAAGTAAGCTGTCATGTAGCCAATGCATTGAAATATTTTTTTTCTTCTACACTTCATTTTGTCTTGATTGGACTCTTATAATGACAGTTTGTCACCCAGGGCAGCATATTTAATGTCAAAGGAAAAATATACTTTAAAAATGATCAATACATGGTAGGTTCAGGTTAAGGCACTTTAATCTTGTAGCAAGGAGACAAAAATGTGCTAATACAGAGTTTGTCTGACTAGAATCAGGAAATGCAAGCATTTTTATACATTTTCTAATAAGACATTGCCTACCAAGCTGACGTAGTAAATCACAAGTTTTAACATCATCATTTTGTAGTGATTGTTTTGTAAAATTCTGCTTGTACTATCAATTTTTGTGAGAAACTTCCTAAGAAAAACAACGTGGCCTTGGCTACCACCGGTTAGATATATGCAATGTTACCATTCAAGGTACTATGGCTAATTTGAGCACAAAGCAAGTATAGATTGTAGTTCATTTCTCCAACAGTCCTTTGTCTGTTTTATCTCTTCCTTCTGCAGCTGTGTGTGTTCTCATACTTCGAACAGAGCTAATTGTTCAAAATCATTACATTACAGAATATGGCATTGTTCATTCATTGCTTCCTGACCTAGCAGATAATCACCTGCTTCTCAAGTACATTTCCAAAAGGCATAAACATGAATTTTGCTGTGCTAGCAGTTACTAGGTCAGAGGGCATCTTGCAAGTTTCAGAAAGCACACTGCAGTTTCAAAAGCATCTTTTAGTCTCATATGAAATTAAGCTGTATATAAAATAGTGCATATAAAATAGAATGAAAAACATGTTAACTCATTTAGTTTCTAATTAGCATTAAGCACACACATTAATACATATTTTTCTGACATTTCCCCCCTGTTAATACTTTTTAATTATATTTTCAAAAGAATAAACAGTTTGCTTCTTCTCCTAACCTCTTCCATTCAGGATTTGCAGTTTAGAGAGTCATTCAGTTTAAACTTATGAAAGTGTTTCACTTTTTAACAATTCTTCAATTTCAGTACTTTGATACAAAGTCTCAAAAACTGATATATCTATAAAATCTTTGATTAACTTTTTCATGCAGGGAATACCACAACAAATGCATGCTCCTAATAGGAGTAATCCTACACAAATGGCAATCAGGATGTTCATTAGGATGGAACCCCACCCCCCAAACAAATTCTGGAAAAAGTCCATCAGAGGGTTTGGGCCTGGTTTGGTCATGGTCGACACTTGCTGGATCACCTCAAGATGGTCGTTTATTTCGTGCTGGTTGTCAGGAATATACGAACAGCATTCTTCTTTGATTAAAGCGCACGTACCACCTCTCGCCGCTAGGGTGAAGTCGAGAGCCATGTGGTTCTGAAGCACCACAGTTCTCATAGAATTCAGTTCATCAGTCACTAATTCGAGAACAGAAAAAGTTGCATTGCTCATAACTTCAAGAAGTTTAGACAGTTTTCTCAGCTCCCAAATCGATTTCACTGTGCCATATGCAGAGGCTATGCCTGCCCATGATATAATGGTGTCACTCAAGTCCATGTGTGTCAGTTTATCTTTGTTCTTTACGGAGTTAAGGTTTCTCCACCCTGCTTCGATTCGTCCTACTGGATTCTCAGGTCTCTTAATTGGACTTCTAGGTTTACTGCTGACCTCTCTGATGTTTCAAATTTTTCCCTGAGGCAAAGCTGCAGTGTGTCGTATGGCCGGATCCAGGTAACCCAAAAAACAACTGCCGGACCAATTCTTAGGTAGCCATTTATATGCTTTTTTCCCACAAACAAAATAACAATTCTCTACTTTAGTATTGATATAAGCTTGCCCTGCATGAAACATTTTCTTATCAATAATAGAAAGCTGCTTTAAAAGAACAGGATTATGTTGTATCTCATCAACATTTCTATGCATTTTCACGAAATATGCATCATAGTTTGTATCACAAATAGTTTTAGTCTTACTGGCTTTAATATAACATTTATAAGAAACAGTCACATTGCAATTGCTCCAACCCACCTGACTAGTGTCATTCTTGTAAAATCATACAATCCCTTTTTTGTGTAACAGGTAGGTACAATGCTATTTTGTCTTGTGATTTCACAGGTGTAGTATCAAAAATCAAGTTTTCCCAGGTCTCATTGACCCCTAGGGGGACAGCAGTCATTAATAATCCCCCGTATGCTGTTGGTATAGCTGTGCAAATCCAGCAGTTCAAAACATTAAAAGTTTCAGCATACACATATTTAATTGCTTGGTAAGTGTTAAAGTTTGGATGCCAGTCTATGAGTAATGCATCACGTTTGATCAGTTCAACTCTTGTGGCTGGGAAAAGGAAAGGCCACAGCAAAAAGATCAATGTCATCAGTATAGCTATCAGAATAATCATGAAAATGTTCTAAGGTTGTTCTGCATCTCTATTTACTCTATACCTGGTCATTTTGTTCTCGTTGTACGACAGTAACAAGGTTTTTGTCCAGTTCAAAGTTCTTAACCAGTTTACAGTGTGTCAGATGAATCCAGGATGCTCGATCTGCGATCTTGACTGCAGTGGGTGTCGACAGTAGTACCTGGTACGGTCCTTCCCACTTCGGAGAACTCCAGTTCTTTTTCTTCACAACCTTCACCCAGACCCACATGCCTGGGGCTATTGCTTCTTCCGATGGTCTGGTTTGTTCTTTATGTGAAACAGAATTTAACTGCAAAAGTTTGTTATTCAAAAATCGCCTCATATACTCTGCAAGTGAACTGTCAGCCTCCTGCTCTGCAGGCATGAGAGGTTTCCATTGAGGTGTATAATATGCCCTCCCAAACAGTATTTCAAAAGGAGTTAACCCTTTTACATTTGGAACAGTTCTCATGCTCAACAGTGCCAGAGGTAGACAGTGCACCCAGTTCTTTTGTGTCTCACTAATCAATTTCCTAAGTTTGTTTTTCAAAACCCCATTGTGCCTCTCTACTAATCCTGCAGAATGGGGGTGGTATGCGCAATGATTTTTCAGAGAAATCCTGAAATATCGGCTTAGTTGTTGTATAGTTTGATTTACAAAGTGTGTGCCATTGTCACTATAAATCTTTTCCGGTATGCCAAATCTAGGAATAATTTCTTTAATGAGGACTTTTGTAACAGTAGCTGCATCTGGATTTTTAGTTGGAAAAGCTTCCACCCATTTGGAAAACATATCTATAATGACAGGGCAGTACTTCTTATTTTCGCATTTGTTCAGCTCTATAAAATCCATACAAATAGTATGGAATGGATACGGTGGTGTAGGGAAACTCCCTTGCTTAGGTTTCAATGCCCCTTGTGCATGATGCTTGTTACAAACATGGCATGCTGCACAAACATTTTTTGTGTAGTTTGTAAATCCATACATCGTAAACACTCGATTCACTAACTGTACCATCCCCCCTGTTGAGACATGGCACTGCCAATGGCTCAACAAAGCTGCATATCTAAACAAGTTAGATGGCAAAATCTGTTTCTTCTCTTTGGAGATGTACAGTCCCTTCTCAAGGATTGCTCCTCGTTTAACCACTTTTGTTTTTCTACATTTGTAGTAAGTGTCTGCATTGCTTTTAACATTTCTAAGTCTAAAATCTCAGATGGTTGTAATTCCTCACTCAAAAGAAATTCTTCTGAAGCTGAAGCTGCTTGTTTTGCAGCTATATCAGCCCTCGCATTACCTTTTGAAATTCTATCCTGTTGCTTGGTATGAGCTACGCATTTGCAAATAGCTACTTTCTGAGGTAACTGAATAGAGTCTAACAAGTCTAAAATAAATTGCGCATGATTAATTGGTTTACCAGTAGATGTTATCATTCCTCTATTTTTCCACTGCTGCGCAAAAACATGTACAGTAGAAAAAGCATACTGACTGTCAGTAAAAATGGTCACTCATTTACCTTTTGCCAAGGTACATGCCCTTGTCAAAGCAATCAATTCTGCTGCTTGTGCAGATAAGTTGTGTGGTAAAGACTTTGCTTCTAAAATCGCAGTATCAGAAACTACTGCATACCACACTAGATTCTGTCCTGTAGGACCCCTCCTGCATGAGCCATCCACATACTATGTCACCTCGGCATCATCCAAGGGAACATCTATAAGATCTTTTCTAGGTAGTGTCTTTTGCTCAATCTCCTGCAGACAGCAGTGTGGTTTGCCTACTGCAGGGGTTGGGAGCAAGGTTGACAGATTCAAAGTTGTGCATCATTCAATTGTCATATGAGGTTGGCTCAACAGTATAGTCATACAGGAAAGATGTCTAGCAGGAGAAAGATATGCTACTTTTTCTTGCAGTAAAATAATCGCGACTGCATGAGGCACTCTCAATGTGAGAGGTTGGAACAATACTACTGAGGCTGAAGCCTGCACTGCCATTGCAGCTGCGACTACTGCTTGTACACAGTGGGGCAGGGATCGCACCACTGGGTCCAGCTGTGAAGAATAGTAAGCTATGGAGCGTTGTTTGTCCCCATGCTGTTGTGTTAACATTGATGTCATATAACCTTGCTTACAATCTACAGTTTGGAAAAATCGTTTATGATAGTTTGGTAATCCTAAAACTAATGAAGAAGCTATCAGTTGTTTCAATTTGCAGAAAGCTGATTCTGCTTCTGGTGTCCACTGTAATAAATCTTGTGCTGCCATAGGCTTTTTGAATATCAAGTTGGTCAGTGGAGCAGATTCCAAGGCATAGTTTGGAATCCAACTCCGACAAAAGTTAGTAGTACCCAGGAAGGACATCATTTCCTTCTTGGTAGTTGGTTTAGGTGCTTGTAATATTGCTATTTTTCTGTCTTCATCTAATATTCTGCCTTCTTTGGATATTACATATCCCAGGTATTTGACCTGTTTTTTCCAAAGTTGCAGTTTGTTTTTGTTTACCTTGTGTCCTTGAGTGGCTAAAAATTGTAGTAATGCTATGGTATCCTCTCTGCATTCTTGCTGGGTGAGGGTAGCCAGCAGAATGTCATCTACATAAAGTAAAATCTGACTGCCTTTCGGTGGGATAAATCCCGCCAGGTTACTTGCCATTTCCTGTGCGAATATTGTTGGACTTTCACAATATCCCTGTGGTAGTCACGTATATGTATACCTTTTCCCCTGAAATGTAAATGCAAACCAATGTTGGCTGTAAGGGTGTATCGGTATTGAGAAAAATGCATTGCTAATATCTACCACAGAAAAATACTTTTGTTGAGGTTTCAAATCATTTAATAAGGTGTGTGGATCTGGCACCATAGGTGCCCTGGGTATAACTGCGTCATTTACAGCTTGTAAATCTTGGACCATATGCCATTCTCCGTTTGCTTTCCTAACAGGAAATAAGGGTGTATTACATGGTGAATCGGGAGATTCTATCAAGACTTCCTTAAGTAAGGCTGCTATTATAGGTTTGATTCCTATTTCTGCATCCTTTCTCAAGGGATACTGTCTCTTTTGAGGTCTAAATGCTGATTTTGGCATGATAGTAACTGGTCCTGCTGTATGAATGAGTCCTACATCTGATTTCCCTGTTGACCAGAGAGTCTCTGGTATGTCTCGTAAGGCTTTTTCCTCTTCCTCTAGTAAGAGTGCTACTCAGCTGTCCTCACTTGCCTGTGAGTGTACAGCTGGGTGTGTCTGTGTTATCCAATTTAGTTTCTGCTTTTGTACTCCCTGTTCGGAAAGTTCTAACTCTGTCTGCTTTTCCCACCTTGTGACTTTTTCTCCTAGGTCTGCCCACTTCACATTTCTATCTTTAGTTAAACTCACATGTGGTAATCGATTAGATTTGTAAAGTGCTAGGAATTCCTGGGGCAATGAACAGCTCACTACACTGTTTCCTTCTATGTCCCAGTACAAATTAATACTAATCTGTTAGCATGGTTTTTAAACAGTTCTTGCTCATATTCTTTATCAGGTCCTAGTTTGCTACAGTAATATAGAGTGCAATGCAACAAATGCTGTTTATCAGTGTCAAGGGAGGGGGATTTACTGATGGCTATGTTCATCAGTTCTTCAGTTACTGCCCCTGGACCAGTAGTAACTAAGTCCTGGCTGTACCAATAAAAAGCTTCACCCTCCGGTCGCACTACAAAAGTATCCATTTGTCGCTGTGCTTCCATACCTTGCATAGTTGGAACTACAGTTATGCCAAATATCTGCATTAGGTCTCTGCCCAAGAGATTCACTGGGCATTTTGCAGAAACAACAATTTTGCTTTTCTGGGTCATCCCTGAAACTGGGTCAGTTATCGCTATGTTGTGGGAGAGTGGCTCCCGATACAGCTGTCCATTAGCTGCTTTCACTAATATGTAGTCAAGTGATTTTGAATTTTCTGGTAGTTTGGAAGGATGCATCAGGGTCCGTGAAGCCCCTGAGTCACACAGGAATTTAACTTCCCTCCCCTCTACCAGAAGTGTAACTTCCGGTTTTGTGTCTGCTAAGTAGAGCTCTAGGCTCAATAATGCTAAATCCAAAATTTCATTTTCTTCATTATCTGTGATTTCATGCACATCCTCTACCTATTCTATCATGTCCTCTACCCCTTCTACCACATTTGCTCTTGTCTTTTCTTGTTTATTCCTTTCCAGTGATTCTTGACTACCATATAGTCAGTCCTCACCCTCCTAGTCTTCTGTGGTTACCTTTTTATTTTGCCTGCAATCCCTTGCTAAATGTCCCTTTTTCCCGCATTTAAAACATTCACCCCTTTTCTTTCTTTCTTCAAAGTCCTCTGATCGTTTATCAGATTGTTTGTTTCCCTGGGTATTTTTCTTACCCTTCTTCCCAGTTTGTACTACAAAGACTTCTGATCCGTCTTCTACTGCAAATGCTTGAGTTTTCTTTTTCTTTTTGCTATTAAAATGCCTTTCGGCATGTCTTGCATATTCAAGTAATGACTGTAATCTACTTGTACGATGATCTACCATGTGCTTTGTAATAAAGCTGCTAATGGGTGCAATACTGCCTTTCAAAAATGCATTCTTTAGCTGCTGCTCATATGGGGAATCATGTGTTTGGTCTTCAGGTACCTGTATTCCACAATGGTTATTAAAACATTCTAATAATCTGGCATAATATCTATCAACAGTTTCACCTTCTTGTTGTATGCATTGATTAATGCAAGTCCAATCAGCCCTAGGCTTCCATTTCTCAGAGATTCGGTCTGTCAGACCTTTCACTCTGTTGTCCAGCTCTGCGTTACTATGTGGGAGTGGTCTAAGCTCTGCGTCATGGGGACTCCAGTTGCCACTCATCATGTGCCAATCTGGACCTACGATTTGTCTGACTACTTTCTCTACTTCCTCTCCATTCAAATGGTAACTTAACCTCATGCCCTGTAAGTCTTCTAAGAATTTTCTAAAATTAACTTTTGGATGGGGAATTCCCTCTGTGGCTTTCCGGATGTCTTCCGGTGTCCACGGTCTATATACTAGAAGAGTTGGGTCCTGTCCTGCCTGTCCTGCCTGCGGATTTGGTACTTCCATAAGTGGACATATCTCTTCTTCACTCATAGCTTGCGAATTTTTATTTCATACAATTCAATATCCCCTCTTAAGTTGCGTGCTCGAGACCTGGTCTCGATAGGATCTCTGACAAACTGTTTTGGTTTTGCAGGAACAGCTGGGTATAGCGGAGGTGGATCAGCTTGTCCACTTGCTTCATATTCTGGTAAGGGAAGTGGAGGGGGTGGAGGGGCTGTTGCTATTTCCAAGTTATTGTCTTCTTTATCTAAAAACATTGCTTTTGAATTTTTAATCTTTTGTTCCCTGCGATTTGCTTCCTCAAGCCACCTGTGTGCCTGAGGGACTCCTAATTGTCGTTGCTTTTTTAGCTGACCTTTCGCGTCTGTTTTAAGTTATCTAACAAGTTTAATAAGTGAAGGTTTATCTAAATTACCATCAAATTTGTATTTATTAACCCATTTTGTATAATACCTAACATTATTGGCACGCTGCAATTGCATATATTTCGCGTCTTCGGTTAAGGGCGGGTCTCGGGAACTTTTTGTCCACTGATTTCCCATGTTGCCTTAGCTAAGTTAGAAATTGTTACGTAACCCTTTTTATCACGTGGTACCACGACTTACACTTTTTCACAGTTTATCTAGAATAACTGCCTACCTATTCTGTTTCCCTGATCTATGACAAGACAGCAATCTTTTTTGTCCCTGATCAGCACATGCAAATCTCCCTGACAAAAACAATACTGTAACAAGTCCCTGATCTAAAACAGAAAAATTCCTCCTTACCTGAGCCTCCGTGTCTTGATCCCACCGGAACGTTGACTCATCTCCGATCACAGATCAGAAACAGTGGCTGGCCTCTTTTGAACGACAATTCAGTCAGAGGTCTTTCAAAGCAGAAGAACCGATGTGGCCTCTTCTCCGTATGGGTTCATGCCACCGGGCCCAATTCTGACCTGAGCTAGAGTGAGAGATATATTTCCGGTCCGAAGGACCAATCTGTCAAAGGAAAAATATACTTTAAAAATGATCAATACACGGTAGGTTCAGGTTAAGCCACTTTAATCTTGCAGCAAGGAGACAAAAACGTGCTAATACAGAGTTTGTCTGACTAGAATCAGGAAATGCAAGCATTTTTATACATTTTCTAATAAGACATTGCCTACCAAGCTGACGTAGTAAATCACAAATTTTACCATCATCATTTCGTAGTGATTGTTTTGTAAAATTCTGCTTGTACTATCAATTTTTTGTGAGAAACTTCCTAAGAAAAACAACGTGGCCTTGGCTAGATATATGCAATGTTACCATTTAAGGTACTATGGCTAATTTGAGCACAAAGCAAGTATAGATTATAGTTAATTTCTCCAACAGTCCTTTGTCTGTTTTATCTCTTCCTTCCTGCAGCTGTGCGTGTTCTCATACTTCGAACAGAGCTAATTGTTCAAAATCATTACATTACAGAATATGGCATTGTTCCTTCATTGCTTCCTGACCTAGCAGATAATCACCTGCTTCTCAAGTACATTTCCAAAAGGCATAAACATGAATTTTGCTGTGCTAGCAGTTACTAGGTCAGAGGGCATCTTGCAAGTTTCAGAAAGCACACTGCAGTTTCAAAAGCATCTTTTAGTCTCATATGAAATTAAGCTGTATATAAAATAGTGCATATAAAATAGAATGAAAAATGTGTTAAGTCATTTAGTTTCTAATTAGCATTAAGCACACACATTAATACATATTTTTCTGACATTTAATTAAAGTTCCAGTTGTGTTTTTGAATATAGCTCAACCCCCTTCTAATTGGCCACACCTCTTCCCGTTGGCCCCACCCATTCAGCTGTCTCCTGCAGTCCCCTTTTTTATTTGAAGTCACCAGCCACCACTGCTCATAGGGACTTCTTACAGATTCATGGGTAAGTGCTATGCTAGCTGCCCTTACAGGCCATTTTCAGCCTAGCCAGTTTCCCTTTTTGTGCTTGAAATAACCTATCCAATTTGGTTATAGATTGGTCTTACCCATCCCATCCCATGGTCAATAATTATATATTTTATTCCTAATAAGAATAACTGGTATCATACCATAGTCTGAGGGGACCCATGAATGGGATAAATCATTTGGGAGTTGCCTCTGTCCATTAGTAGTACAGGTGGCAGCCCAATTTTCTTTTTCCCATCCATAGATCCAAGTTGTGCTTGAATATGCATAGGGGTGGACTTTCTTTTATGTGGATGGGGAGTCTGTTCTGGAACAGTGGTATCCTCTACAAACTGAAATGCCCAATGTGAATATACTGAAAAAAATACATATCCATATATCTAAGTCGTGCTTGAAAATAGACATTGATGAACTTTGTTTTATGTGGATGGGGTGTCTGTTCCACAGCAGTGGTATCCTCTGCAAAATATACCTGTCCCTCCAAACAGTTATGCTGATATTTTTTATTTTTGTTTTTATTTTATTTTACATTTGTTAACCGGGAAAGTCCGACTGGACACAGGTCCATTTTCAGCAGAGGCCCGGGGAGAAAAGTTCCAAGCAAACAATACAGTACCACAGAGACAAAACAGTAGCATATAATGAAACATAATAATATACATATAAGGAATACAATTGAGTGCAGATGGCTCCAAACACAAATGCAGTTACAAGGGGACAAAAACAGTAGAGAACACTGTCATACATGTTAAGAATATATTTGAACATAGTCAGCAGAGATTAACAATGTCTAAATTTTTCTGGCAGTAAGCCAATATCCATATAAGTATAACATTTTTTTTTTGTTGACTTGGGTAGCAACCATTTGATACTAAGCAGATTCCTATCAACAAGACTTAGGGAGCAACCATTTGATCCATAGCAGATCCTAGCAGTAGTGCAGTGGTATGGCCTAGCCTGGGGAGTAACATGAACAGTGCCAGTTATTTATGTAGTGGGTTTTGAGAAGTTTTTTAAATTGGGAAGTAGAGGTGGTGGAAGTTAACTGGCTTGGGAGTGAATTCCAGGTTCTGGCAATGGTGCAGACAAAGAGAGATTTACCAGCATCATTTTTGTGTTTGATGACATTTATGTGGTTTTGATAACTAGAACTTAAGGTTCTGGTGGTGGTATAGGGATGAATTAGGTTCTGAAGTACTGGGGTTTTGTCAGGAAAGTAGTAGAGCTTGTGAGCTGTTGAGAGTTGGTTGAGTAGGAGTAGTTGAGGTAACTCAAGCCAATTTAGTTGCTTGAGGGCTAGACAGTGATGGGATCTATGAGGGGCATCAGTAGCAAATTTGGCAATCTTGTTGTAGCAGGATTCCAATTTGCTTAGTTCGTTGTGGCGAAGATTAGTTAAGATAGGGGAGGCATAAAGGAGAATGGATAAGAGGTGTGTTTTTGCTAAGGTGGCTTTGGTCGGTTTAGTGATGAACTGTTTATTCCTGTAGAGGAGACCGAGCTTTTTGTTAACTTTATTAATTGTTTGGCCTATGTGTATGACAAATTTTAGATTATTGTCAATTTCAACACCTAATAGTTTTGTGTGTGTTGTTGGGGTGATTTGTCTGTTATCTTTAGATGTTATAGTAAAATCATTATTTGGTGGAAGAGCTCTACCAGGGCTAAAGAGAATGGGTTTGTTTTTTTTTGGGATTAAGAATAAGTTTTATGTTAGTGAACCATGTTTCAGCTAAGGAAAAGTTTTTTTGGGTTATGGCTTTTAGCTCATGTAGGGTGGGGGAGACACATATAATGGTGGTATCATCTGCTTATTACACAACTGAAGCAAAGAGTATGGATGAGGTTATCTGGTTAGTAAATAGTGAGAATAACAGAGGTCCTAGGATGGACCCTTGGGGGACACCTATGCCTACTGGTAATAGAGGGGACAATTGGTCTTGTCATAGAACTGCCTCCTGATGGTCTGTTAAGTAGTTACTGAACCATGATATGGTGGAGGAGCTTATGTTAAGTGAAGCTAGACTTTCTATGAGCATACTATGGTTCACCATATCAAAGGCTTTTGATAAGTCTAAGAATCTTGAGGATACAAATAGTCCATTGTTTCTATGGTGGTTGACAATGTTGGTAAATGAGAATAGTGCTGTAGTAGTGCTATGGGAAGGTCTGAAGCCATGCTGGGACATGGATAGCAGGTTATTTTTAGGAGGTACTGCATTAGCTGGGAATGAACTACCCTCTCTAATATTTTTGATAAATGTGATAGGATTGCAATAGGGTGGTAGTTGGTAAGCTCAAGGGACTTACCCCCTTTGTGCAGTGGTATAATATGTGATATTTTCCAGGAGTGAGGTACTTTATATTCTGATATTGACCTATTTATGAGAATGGACACTAGATAGGCTATAGCTTCAGTTGTTATTTGAAGGAAGTCTGCAGATAGATTGTCAGCTGCCAGAGTGGTTGGTTTCAGGTTTTTGAGAAGTTTAGCAATTGTCTTAGTAGGGACTGGGTCCAGGGAGAAACTGGAAGAGTTGTTTGTTATACTGAAGTGGGTAGGGGTTTATGTAGGTAAGGGGCTGTTAGTAGTATTCTGGGTGTTGGCTAGGGCTTGGACTGTTTCGGTAAAGTATTTGTTAAATTGGGTGGGGATGTTGTCATGGTTGTTTGGTACTCTAGGTGTAGCAGTGGTGGATTTTCCTGGGTGCAGTAAAGTATTTATAGTGGCCCAGAATTTTTGAAGGTTGTGAGCGTACTTTTCCTGCATGGTTATATGGTAGTTTTGTCATGTTTTATTAGTTTTATTAGCTTTGTTGTGGAGTTCAAGATAAGTCTGTCTCGTGGTGTTGTTTTTTTGTTTATGAAATTGTAACCAGGCTTTGTCCCTTTCTTCCATTATGATTTTAGTATCTTTTGTTAGCCATGGTGCATAGTTAGCTTTGATTCTAAAGGTTCTGGGGAAGAAGTTTGGATTCCTCAACCAAATATTTCTTATGACATTTGACTTGCTGATGTGCAGTAAATCCATCAGTGTTCAGTCGAAGAATGCCTTGTAGGACAGATACAGGTCACCTTTTAACAGTCTATAGGTTACCGAGTACAGTGACAGGGCTTTGAGTTGTTCCATGTAAGACATGTTGTTTAGGCCTTGTATCCTTTTAGTAAGGTATCTCTGTGGGTGTTACAATTGTTGCATGAGTCTGGACAAATACATGTCAAAGGTGGCATTATAGTCAAAGACTGGCCTAATGATGGCTAAATAAAGTGGGACAGTGACATCCCTAGATCTAGACATAATCATTTGTTTATAACCTGAGTAATATAGAAGGACTCTCTTACAAGAATAAACATATGTTGGTCAAAAGTTAGGTCACTGTCCAAATAAGTTCCCAAATCACAAACAACTGGATCAGCTCAATGTGGTAGTTCACTGGGCTAGATGACTTCCAAAAGGATTTGGCATTTAATTTCACACCCTTATTTTGACACCAGTTATTTTGTCAAGAGAATCCTTCCTGCATGATGGCTAAGTCATTTGGGTATTCAATGACTGCTCCTAAGTTTCAGTCATCTGCAAACTTAGTCAACCAGTCTTATGTTCTACATTTACACTTCTGATCTCAGACCATGAACCATAACTTATGGCTAACCAACTTTACAGACAGATGCAAATTGGGAGTCATTGTAAAACTCCTCACTGAAGCACAAGCACTTCATCAAGAACATAAACTTATCAACACTTGGTGTACCAAATATAGGCTGAGATTAAATGTGTGAAACTCCAATACTGTCACATTTGTTAGACACCCCCCCCCCCCATGCAGGGTAGACAATGCCCCACTTCTAAATGAAAATGCTGTTAGGAACCTTGGAGCTTGGGTTGATAGCTCTGTCTCCTTTGATTATCATGCAACAATAGTTGTCAGGATGTCCACGTACTAGGCACAGCTAATCACCATGGAATATCATCCAAATCTAGAGTCCATTAGCATCATATGCTTAGCATTCATTAGGCCTGTTGATCACTGACTTAAACATGGTAAGCTATCAGAAAAGACTAGAAGCACTGCCCCTTTATTCAATATCTTACAATCTCCAGAGAGGAGAACAATGCCTTGCTTTTAGTGCCATTAAGGACCCAGTGGACTTGTTTAGGGATGTTATTGTCTCCCTTTTGTCCTATCAATACTAGAACCAGGGATCTAAATCTTCATCAACAGATATATAAAACAAGGTGTAAAGACAAGTTCATTGTGTAGAACCTTCCCCACCAATGAAACAGTCTCCCACTGCAAATAAAACAATACAATGCACCATTATCCTTCAAATGGGACCTGCATAATTTGGATTAGTATTCACAAATTCACCTGGGGCTTGATTGGCCTAGCTATCCTGAGAGAGATGGGTTACAGTCTAAGGTGGCTACTGGCACGAAGTAACTGATCATAAGACTCAGTTCTTTTGAATCTCTAATGATCCTATGGTAATGCTAACTAAGGCAGGTATGGCAGAGGGCTTGGCTGCAGAAGAAAGAGTGGTCAGAAGCTGTTTCAGCAGATACATTTAGAGCAAAAGGAAAATGCAGTAGTTGATGAAAACTGCTGGTTCCTTTACTTTTAACACTGTGTCATATATGTTCACAATTAAGAATACACTGGATTCTGCAAGCCTTGCATGGCATGCAGGATTAGTGCAGGAGCTCCAGCAGGCAGTATGTCTGCCGTGCAATCCAGGAATAACCTGTAGGGGTGTGCACGAGCGCTGCTGCACTAGTCCTGCATGGACTCAGTCCCTGTATGCAAATTACCCCATTTGCAGGAGAAATCCATGCAAATGAGGTGAATTTGTGATCCAGGAAGCTGGAAACCAGCCGTGCAGGACTAGTGTAATCTGCAGAAGTGTACTCTGCCAGTAACGGAATACATTTCTGCAAATTACAAAACGGAGCCATGACAGCTCCAAATAAAGGGTGGATATCATGTATAAAGCATGCCAATGGCCAGCTATAAGGCCATTGGTATGGAAAACACTTGGGGAAAAAAAAGTCAACTTTTATTTTTTTAGCCGATCTCGGCTGTTTAAGCGTAGGGCAGCGGCAAGCAAACGGGATCGGGGGAAAATAAGAAAATAAACCTAAAATAAGCATTCTAACTAAAATTACTATTCTGACGTTATGCTCAATGGCAGGCAGAAGACAACATGGCCAAGCTTGCTAGGGGGGTAGGCTCAGTGTGGGACATGTAACTATGCATTAGCATTCAATCCTATGCAAATGAGGGAAATGATAGTGAATCCCAGATTTCCCCTGCATGTCAGTCAGCTCCCAACACTGTAAGAGCAGGAATAGCTTGATGCAAGCCTAGGAGTTAGCTGACATCATAAGAGGGTGTGTCAGGCATACTGTAAGTGGATTGGAGCCCTGTGGCTTGGGTTTGCTCCAAGCTTAGCACAGCTAAGCAAGGGGGTGTGTCTGAGGTTGCCTAGCACTCTTTACATTGCCTAAGCAAGTTTTAAAGGAAAAAAAAAAGTAAACCTGGAAATAGAAGCTCTGTGCACATTTGACCACTGTGCTTGCACAGCGTGCCCCTGCGCTTAAACAGGAAGGCAATGGGAAGAGAAAACAACAGTGGGAAGGTAATCTAGGAGGACTAGCATAGCTGGCAGGTTTATCAGAATCAGCCAATTACACAGGCAGCAGACCAGCCCAGAACACTACTATAAATTATGCAAACACCTTTCCCTCTTTTTTTCCCATACTCTACACCACCAGTGTATACAAGCGGGGAAGTTTTAACAAACAAAACAATGAAATGATAGGGGCTGCAATAGCTAACACAGAACAACATGTGGAAGAGGCTGAGGGTGGTGAGGATATGAATGCTGTCGACTAACTGACAGTGAGGAAACAGAGAATAGTGTACATACCCAGGGTAACCTACCAGGGGCTACATGAGCTGGAGATAGTGGAGCGCTATAGGGTGGACAGGGACCTCTTACAGCAAATTGTTGAGCATTGCCAGCCACACCTGACACACAGAACTAACAGAGGGGAACCCATCCCAGTGGATACCAAGGTATGTGTAGGCCTAAGAATACTAGCTACAGGTACCTTCCAAAGGCCAAATGGGGATATGATGAGGATCTCACAGGCATCAGCATCCAGGGTACTCCACCAGTTCCTGGATGCATGTCAGCACATGCCAGTGAGCACGTATATTTCCCCAACACCTGTGAGGCATTGGCCAGCAATATGCAACTGTTCCACCAAATAACAGAATACCCTGAGGTACTGGGTGCTATAGACTGCATGCACATATGCATCAAAGTGCCACCTGGTGAGCAGGGTAGGGTCTACATCAACCACAAGGGCTTCCCCCAGCAACTGCCAGGTCATGTGTGATGCCCAGAGCATAATAATGAATGCGTGTGCTGGCTGCCCTGGAAGCTATCACAATTCCCACATCTGGCATCTGACGCAGCTGTACCAGAGATTTGCCAATGGAGATATCCCTTATGGTCACCTAGTGGGGGATGCTGGTTATGCACTGGAGCTGTGGCTGATGACACCCATCAGAAATGCACAAACACCTGAACAAGAACTCCATAATGAGGCAAATGCACAGACCGGAATTGTAATAGAGCATGTGTTTGGGATGCTCGAGTCATGGTTCTGGTGCCTGGACACATCCAGTGGAGCCTTGTAGTACTCACCAGCTACATGTACCCAAATTGGCTTCATATGTGCCATGCTACATAATATGATCCTGCGGAAACAGCTGCAGCAGGAACAGCATGGGGCAGGGCCACACAGCCCCCCCCCCACCATTGCCAAGGCCTACACAGGCATAGAGTGACTCAGAGGAGAAACAACCTGAGCCTGCCCCGGTAAGCAGAAGGAGGCATGCCCAGTATGCCTGGCCTTGGCAAAGAGGCAACATATAGCACATACACTGACACTGGAGGGACCCAGGGAATGACACCTCTCTTTGACTCACACATACAGTAAAAGGGATGCCAAACATGACACTACCTGTGCTCAGCCATGTGTAGGGAGTGTACAATCTGCATCTGACATAGGCAGCCCTGCACCACCACCCTCAATACTGGGACACCCACAAGGTAAGTCACTCAACCTACCAATTGCTGAATGAAGTAGAATGTGTTGTTACCTGTATCTATGGTATGGATGTGAGTATGCGAGGGAATTGGGTGGCTGAATTATATGCCAGCAGATAGTAGACACCTATAGTGGCACCATGAGATCTGTAACAAATACTGGTGTCACCACAGTAGCCAGTACTACACAGGGCAACAAAACCCACTGCAGGAAATGTGCTGGGCCACATGTGTGTCCATATGTCTCACACATGCCAGTCAGGAAGGTTCACATACCCAGCAACAGTCTCAGCGAGTAGGATAGGTGTAGACAAACACAAACAAAGGCTGTGCAATGGCCTCTGAATGATGCCTATGGGTAACTCTCCCACAGGCCTACACCGACAGACTACAGCAGGTCAGGCAATGGGATGTTAGTTCTGAAGGGTAGGAAGTCAGAAACTGATATGTAGGTCAATCAAAGCTAAGACCTGTAGTACTCTGATATGCCACTAGTCAGCTTGATAGGTTAGAATACAGAATGAAATTGAGTACCTAACATACCAAAACAGTCATAGCAAATGTGTACAAGTGTCAGGTGTGCCCCCCCAATCCTGTGTAGAAATGTAGTAACAGTCTGGTGTGCCCCCTCAATCTGATGTACACACGTCGTAACAGTCAGGTGTGCCCCTCCACAACCCTATCTAAAATTTAGTAACATGTATGTGTAGGTACAATACCAGTGGAGCACAGAGGCACAGAGGTGTCCAAGGTAGCAGGATAGGTTGTAGCATCTGCACAATATGCAGGTATCTGTGTGTTAGGATGGTGTGTGTTTAATATTGTGTGAGAGTGGTCAGAGTGTATGCATGTTGAGGTAAGACCTGGTGGCCATTGCCCACTACTGCTGATGACAGGGACAAGTCCTTACAACTGCAGTGCCAAAGACAATACCTACCAGTATAATACATGCTAGCAGTAAGCCATTGTAAATGTATGGTGGTAATATGTGTCACCATCTGAAAGACTGACATGGCATGGCTGTTGGGCTACATATACAAGCGGTAAACAAGGGGAAGTACCCCAGACATACAGTATATATTGTGTCATTGTGAAATGTAGACACCCTTGGAATTCTACATACAGGTATGCATCACATTATCTGGTCCTGTAGTAGGGTCCTGTAGTCTGCCCAAACACTTGCAGATCACAAAGGAGGTAGGACTGATGTATTGGGAAACAGCTGATATACCTACACATGAGAGCATAACTGGAATGCCCCATGCATATTTGTGTGTCAGATGTAAGTAGTGTCCATAGCACACATGCACCCAGCTCACACAAACACCACCCACAGGTACCTCTCTGGTCGTATCCCTGCTGTGGGGAAAGTGTACAATATGACCTCACCTGTATATGGCAATAGTGAATGAATGCAGCATGCAGTGCAGGTGTCCCATGCAGGTGTGTTGCTAGCCATAGGTAGCACCCTGCTAGCATCCACACCACCTGAACCAGGCTGATAGAAGGTACTGGCATGAACACTTAGCACACATACCCTGTCACCCCAGGGGAATATACTGTATGGCGGTCTGAGACTGTAGGACTGACAGAATGCAACAGCCTTCCACATATGACCCGCATCAACACCTAATGGGCTACAGTCCTCTGCCAAGGGCCTGTGTCTCACACGTACTACCAATGTATGTTATGTCATGGACACCCAAATAACAACATAACACATTCCACATAAGCCATATGCAAAGCCATGTGGACAAGCCACAGTAACACGTCCACCATGTCCCACTGCATGAACTGTGGACCAACACCAACACACAGCTGTGATGGGGTGATAACCTTAGGGAAATTATCAGAGAATGTATGCATAATGTATGGACAAGGATAGAATAACAAAGGTGGGGGTGGGAGCATGGGCAGCAAGGAATGTGCAAGGTCTGACACAAAGCTGTGTGCACACACTATCTCTGGCTGCAAACACATAAATGGGTGACTACATACCTGCCCATACACCACCAAAGGGGTAATGTCCTGACTCATGGCCCCTGCCTCTGGGTAACCTTTGTGAATCTGTACAGCTGTGGGGTATTGCCACAGCAATATAAGGCCATACTGTCATGTTGATGGATGTACAATTATGGGATCCTCTGCCAGCACTGTACCAAGGTGCTGAACCAGATACACAGACCCATCAGTAAGTGTCTGCAGCTCCCCCTTCAGAATGGCATAACTTACCATGAATATGTAGTCGTCTGCCCACAATACTTCACACAGCTTCAGTCACTCTTGCCCCCCAAGACATCACTGTGAGCAGGAATGTCCAATTGACAGTACACGAGGACAGAAAACATCACAGTGTATAACAGTACACATGTCTGAATATCTCTGCTAACAACAATACTATGTAGCTGAAGCAGCACAGACACAATCACCTGCAGTACACACTACACATTGCACACTTTGTCCCCCATATTGCCAAATGATCAACTGATACCCTGCAGAAACAGTTTTCTACCTGTAGGTGTACAACACAAAGGTCTGCACTGGAGTACAAACTATCTGGAATCAATCTACACATTCAGTACAGAAGGGCATACTGGGCATGCACACACACTTAGAGAAATGAAGGCAATGTCAGACAACAACATACTGAAAGGTCATACTGGGCATGCTCACACACTTAAATGAAGCCCATGTCTGTAAACAGTAGTAGACCATACATATCTGGCAGTTGCAGATGTTAGAGCAGACACTCCTCAGTATGCATCAGTCATGCTTTGCACACACAGTAGATAGGAATACAGACATATATCCAAGGACAACCCACTATAATAAGCCAAAAGTCGACGTACATATATGTGTGGAAGAGAATGACTGTGACAAGGAGCCATCCATTATGAGGCCTGTCCCACCCAGCACACAGCCAAATGGCTACAACCACATGAGGTCTAAATGTCACTCACTGAAGACATTAGCCACCGGTATCTGTCAACATTACAGACTATGTGGTGCAAGTGCTAGCTGTGAAACATGACTTTACAAGGAAGTAGACATCTAGCAGCTGTATACACGTGCCTATGGAATATAACCCTGTGTGTGCCTGCATGTGGTGTGTCAACCTCTAGATGAATGGGTTATGGCCCATGCACACACACTGCCCTCCTCATAACCCTACCATGACAAGCCTGCTGAGGTCATCCACTTTGAATAACACCTTCAGGAAAGTTGCAGCCCAGTAATTTGTGTGGTGTGTCCTATAACTGTGTACTGCTGTAGTGTGATAAACTAGTCAGGTAGGAGTTCTAATCCCAGACATGGCAACTGTGTGTGTGTGTGTGTGTGTGTGTGTGTGTGTGTGTGTGTGTGTGTGTCTCTCTGTCTTTGTAGAGAGCAATACTTTTTAGGCTAGTCACACCCACTGCAATTCAAATGCCCTACTTTGGCAAGGCTGCTGATGTCATTCACTGTGAAATACACCTTTTGGAAAGCTGTAGTCCAGAAATCTCCATGGCGCATCCTGTAACTGTGTACTGCTGTAGTGTGATAAACTAGTTTGGTAGGAGTTCTAATTCCCAGACATGGCAACTGTGTGTTTGTATGTGTGTGTGTGTGTGTGTGTGTGTGTGTGTGTGTGTGTGTGTGTGTGTGTGTGTGTGTGTGTGTGTGTGTGTGTGTGTGTGTGTGTGTGTGTGTGTGTGTGTGTGTGTGTGTGTGTGTGTGTGTGTGTGTGTGTGTGTGTGCATCTGTCTGTGTAGAGAGCAATGCTTTTTAGGCTAGTCACACTCACTACAATTCAAATGCCCTACTTTGGCAAGCCTGCTGTCATTCACTGTGAAATACACCTTTGGGGAAGGAGTACTCCAGTAATCCCCTGTGGCATGTCCTATAACAGTGTAATGCTGTAGTGTGATATAAAACTATGGTAGTGATTCTATTCCCACATATGGCAGGTGTAGATGTTTGTGTGTGTTTCTATGTCTGTGTAGGGAGCAATGCTTTTTAGGCTAGTCACACTCACTACAATTCAAATGCCCTCCTTTGGCAAGCCTGCTGATGTCATTCACTGTAAAATAACCTTTGGGGAAGGAGCACTCTAATAATCCTGTGGCGTGTCCTATAACAGTGTAATACTGTAGTGTGATATAGAACTCTGGTAGGGGTTCTATTCCCACACATGGCAGGTGTGGATGTTTGTCTGTGTGTTTCTATGTCTATGGAGGGAGCAATGGTTTTTGGGCTAGTCACAATCACAATTCAAATGCCCTACTTTGGCAATCCTGCTGATGTCATTCACTGTGAAATACACCTTTGTGGATGTTGTACTCTAGTAATCTCTGTGGTGCATACTATAACTGCATAGTGCTGTAGTTTAATAAACTGTTTATATAGGAGTTCTAATTCCAGACATGGCAGGTGTGTGTTTGTCATTTGTATCCTGTGTGGAGGTGGCTGTGAGTGTGTAACAACTGGACTCATTGCGGAGCAGGTTTTGCAAATGTCTTATATGGTGGCCCTAGTATATTTCACAATGTCCACTGTACAGGGATAACAGATGTGAAATAACCGAGAGGCTGGGGTGCAAATCCATACACCAACATATGACATCAAGGCCAGGCAAAGTTAGCAACCCTTGTATTACCCAGAGAACACTCTCAATCCATGTCTCATACACACACACACTTGCATTGGCAAAAACCACTATGTTGGTAGTACCCTGCATATTACTCACTGATCATAACCATGGTGTGATTGCAGTGGGCTACAGAGGGCATGGTACCCTGTCCATCAGTCCAACAGGCACATACATGCAGACAGTGCACCTTCCCAATGTTCCCCACTGGACACCTGCAATACCTGTGGTGCCATCAATTGTGACCCACAAAGCACATACCATGCCTGAAACACATGCTCTGTATGGTTAGATGCCATTGACACCAGGGAATACCTGTATCATGCTATCAATGTAGGTGCAGGGTCAACCTGCTGTCCATTAACAGTTCCTGCCACACGAGGGCAGGTCTGACACATCTGATGATAACAATCTGTGTACAAAACATGGGCCAGACAACCCAGGTACAGTTCCACATGCCACTGTACATGCATGTGGGACATGTGCACATCCCAGACCCCATCCATGCCATGGACTAAGGAACACATACCTGGCAAGCAATGCACAGCAATGGCCACACACAATAGTTACCCAGGTGACTGGATGGTGAATACAATACCCACCTGTGTGGGCAAATCCAGACACTACACCCCTGAGCCACACTGCAGACCATTGTCATGTGGCTTGATGCCAAGGTATACCCATAACCTAGCCTTGTATAGCCATCTGGCACAGTTGAGCACTACACACCCGTGAAGCAATGCACTCATGCATGGCAGTACTGGCACCCCATGTCTGTGTGTGTGGTGTATGATCCCTATGACCACATTCACACTCACTACAACCCCCATTAGCATACTGAAGCATGTTGTCTGATGTCAGACACCTCCACATACCCTTTGCTCATATATATCCTCTGTATAACTCCTGTGGTGCATGTGATACCTGCACAGTACTGTGTTGTGGCAATCTAACTAGTGATGAGTTGTATTCCTGACCCTGCCAAGTGTGTCATTGTGTGTGGGTCCCTGTGAGAGTGTGGCTGTGTTGAAGCTGACACCTGTTCATGCGAACAGGCACATGTACTACATCTACCATATAGCTAACATATCACTGTTGCAGATGCCACTCACCATCACATATACATTTGGCGGGCTTCTCAACATGTAACCTATGCGGCGCATCCAATAACTGCGTAGACATGTAATAGCAAAACATAGTCAGGGGTTTGATACCTTGTACTGGTAGGTGTGTGACACAAACATGCTTAAGCTGTACTCTCCCACCCCTCCATAACTTATCTTTGCCTCTCTCTGCCTCTCTCACTCCCTCTCTGGTGGATGTAGAGACTTACACCTGCTTTGCTTAGGTAACAGAATGTGTATTGTAGGTGATGCTCATCATCAGCTGATGGCCTCTGCATGAATTGCAGCCCTCTCTAGCTGATAGCATGTGGAACAGCTGTGGTCACATTCCCATAGCCAACTACATGGAAACACACTCCAATATCTAGGAACATCATATTGGTGTTGGACCTTTTCATTCACTCTGAGCAGGAACTAGATCTGTTGTTTGGCAAACAGCATCACAGATGGATTGGGGATTTACCTCTAACAGCATACACTGTGGAAAGAGGCCAATACACAGGAGGGGGTTATGCCTGACTTGACTACAGACTGTAAGTGCTACTATACTGCATTTAGAGTAATGTTGGTTTAACAGGGGGTGTGTGTGTGGATATGGCTGTCCTACATGTTTTAATACATGTCATGTCAGTGCTATGTTTATGCGAAATCCCCATAGGGTCATCTGCATACTGGGCAGTGTGTGGTGCCTTGAGTTTCTTGTGTTACCCACAGAGTACCTATCTGTGAACTGCAGAAGATAGTGTGAGGATTGCAGTGAGCAGATGGTGACAGCCGTGAGAGGTACTGACTTCATATCCCTCATAGGACATATGTTGCAACAAACCCTGTTACAACAGTAAATGTATGAGGTTATCACAGCAACATGTCAGTCCTGCCCTGTGTATGTGCCTCCAGCCTCAACTCTGTCAACCTTTGTACATATGTCATGCGGTAAGAGGTGTATATGTTCAGTACACCATATTTATCGACATCATATCTGATAAGCCAGTGAGATATCAGACTGCTACACGTTATGTATAGTTGGGGTTATATTTGAGGACATAACCTGGTCATTCTGTGATTGTGTGTACAGTACTGGGGTCTGTGCACTTATGGTGATTGTCAACATTGTTTATTGCGAATATACCTTGGCCTGTGTACAGACTGTGGTAAATGTCATTGTTCTTGGTCCTTTTCTATCTGATGTTACATGCTGCTCCACTGTTTGTTACCCTATCAGCTTACATGTTTGTAGGGCCAAATACACACATGTCCCATACCACAGACAGACATCGGACCACACTGTGTAGTGGCCCAGTATATGTAGGGTTGGTGTGTGAGTGGCACATATGATGGTGTTAACCAGATAGTCCATATACTGTAATATTACGCTAGCTTACCATATGTGGCTGTGGCTGTGTTCACATTGGTTGTGGTTATGCACTTTCACACAGTTGTCTGTTACTCTGAGCTGTGACATGCCTGTAGACCTTGCTATCTATGCAGGTATATGCGTATTTCCCCATAGGAAATGTAGGCCAGTGTTGAGGCAGTCTGCCTGTAGCCTGCACAGTGCTTTGTTACATGCCTAGCAGGTTAGTGCACTTACCCAGTGAGATGTCATGTACAGATACTTGCCAGATGTACTGCTGCAGGGCCACCATAACAGTCATGTATGTCAGACAAAGCAGTGGGATGCTGTACAGGTGTATGTCACTAACTAGTGGATAGTATGTGGCCATGGCACCTCTGTACCAATGGTTATTATGTGTCAGGACAGACAGGGGTGTATGAATGCATAACCTATGGGGGCAAATGTATACCAGTATTTATGTGATATACCCATCTACATGGCTGTTAACATCCACATTGTCAGGCTTGGTTCACATGTCCTGCACTAAGGGGTTCTGTGTATACCTCTGGACTGACCAGAGTGTGTCAGACTGTCCACATATATTGGCCATATCTCTGCTGTAGTCCACAGGAGAATTACTGTGCTAGCAGTGGTACTGTACTATGATGTCCTTAGGATGTCTGTCAGTAGCCAATGGCGCACATGTTAAAAGCAGATGTGACCTCCCACACACACCATGTCTGTGAAGACAATCCGTATTACAGTAGCAATAGTCTGCAAATATACCTGCAATACATACCTGACATCCCCTTGCACTAAGAGGTTTGGACTATTTTGGCTGAGGTAGGGCTCCACTCCATGTTCAGGACATATGCTGAAGCTATATGTGTAAATAATTATCCATATAGCTATTTAGATATATACGCATATACATATCGACATACATAGATGGATTTGTATATGTATCTCTCTCTCTCTCTCTCTCTCTCTCTATACATATATATATATATATATATATATATATATATATATATATATAAACACTCAGATATATACATATATAGAGCAATATATGTCTACACATATACAGATAGAGATACATATGCACATATATGTATGGATATCAACATATATATCGACAGAAATAGCTATATCAGGCTAGATATGTATGCACATATAGATATCTACATATATACCCACATAAATAGGCATATCTGTGCAATAGGATGTGCATACATATGTAGCTATATTATACATATAGGTGTATATTTATATATATATATATATATATATATATATATATATATATATATATGTGTGTGTGTGTGTGTGTGTGTGTGTGTGTGTGTGTGTGTGTGTGTGTATATATATATATATATATATATATATATATATATATATATAGATAGATAGATATATATATATATATATATATATATATATATAGATATGCACATACGAAGAGATGTACACATGGCCATATATATGTTGCACGATACAGATGTGTATACAGACATATGTATGAGTATACATGTGTATGTACAGGTAGACATATATAGACCTATTATATGTATATAACCATATTCCTGTCATGTGTAAACCTCACGGTTGTGTATACCCTTCCAGATGTATCTCAGTGTATGTATCTGCTATGTGTACATTATGATAAAACAACATATGCAATGCAACAGTCATATTAATAACAAGGACTACACAATTTAGGAAGTAAAGGCAATTGTTCAATACTACTCAGTATGTGTATTGACAGCTATATTGGTAAAACAACAGCTCTTTTCACAGTGATCATGGTGTAGTGGCTAAGTGTTATAACTTTGATGTACAGGGTCCTGGGTTCAAGACCTGCAAGGGCTGTTCATTTTGTTGACTGGCATTGCGAAGCAGGTCAGAACAATGATGCCAGACCTGCTCATAACTGCGGTTGTGCAGTCCGACATCATTGACCCTGTGGACTAGGTCATTCCACAGGGTGGTCCACTCCTGCTGATCATGGGCGGCCTGGCCAAACAGGACAGGGTAGTGCTGGATTAAATAGGTTAGCCTTACTTTATTTTCAGCAGCTGAATAAGATGGTAGCCGTACAAGTGACATCTTGCTTGAGAGGCATAAAGATGGAAACAGGTCTGAGCAACTCATACAGCAAGGTTACCACAGTTCTTAATATACATTTCTGTCTCCCCCCACCATATCAGTGACAACATCTGTGCACATAACCCATTAGGTATGGCTACAGCTTACATACCAGAGGGACAAATATTGTATTGTACCACACTTTGTGCTATGTGTTTTTTGCCATGTTCACTGTGTGGGCACTATCACTGCGGTCCAGGGTCTGTTCCATAATGGGCTCCAAAGACACATGTGGGATGTGCTACATCACTTTGAGGCACCCCGTACACATTCACAGGGCCAACATGCTCCTCCTGCTCACCCTCCAGGCTAGGAAGCTTTAGGAGATGGACTGCTGTTGTGAGCAGCAGTGGATAGGAGGCTTGTTCCCATTGTGTCCATATTGAGGCCCGTGGGGCATCCACATCACAGTCCACACACACACACACTATCCTGGGTGTTTACCCACCACATGTGTCACATACCACCCCTGTAGACTGTCCTCTATATCTACCAACCCTGACCACCTCCACAACTATACCTGCCATACTCCCCATATTCCCATTCCATACATCACAGACAAGGGCAACGTGGTCCCAACAAGGGGTTCACATTTGACATACCCGTCCATGTTGCACACACTGACAGCTGTAGATATCTGTGTGTATTGCTATGTGTGCTGTTTCCCCGCACATAGCATGCAGCACTGTGGTAGTAATATAGGGGACATGTATTTACATACATATATGTTTGTGTGTGTTTGTATATATGTAGACATGTGCATATAGGTATATATCTATATATGTGTAGATATATGTGATGTATCTATGTGCTCATATATATGTCTGCACATGGCTATCTGTATATTTGTGGACATACATGTAGATATATATATATATATATATATATATATATATATATATATATATATATATATACATATATATATATATACATATATATATATATATATATATATATATATATATATATATATATATATATATATATATATATGTACACATATGCATACATATATGTGGGGTACAGTCAGACATCAGATCCACAATCTCACAACACCTTCCAGCACAGCTGCACTGTTCTGCTTTGCTACAACACAGACAGGTGCCACATATGGACACAGCCTGACATTAGTGGGGTATATGTAGGGCCAGATTGCAGGTAACCCTATTACACACCTATGGCATTCCTGCATGCTACAATACAGATTAACCTGAGTATCCTGCAAGGGGTGGGCTGTGGATCCCATGTGTCTATCATAATGGCATTACTTCCACCACCAGCTATTGGCCAAGTAACATACATACTTCCCATTACACAACACATACTATGATGGCTTACATCTTATCAGTCATTGCTGCTCTGCACAGTTGAGGGGTATAGCCCACTACTCACAGGGACAGACTCTATTGTGCTTAGCAGTTGTTCAGCTGAACATCATTACAACAACTGCTGAAGGCACATATAAAGCATTCCACATCATCTATCTCATTATTATGGACCAAGTACTACGGTCAGTTGCATGCAGATATACTTCACATACCTGTTCTGGGACTGCAGACTCCTCTCTCTCTCTCTCTCACTGTCTCTCTATCTCTCTCTCTCTCTCTGTCTCTCTCTCTCTCTCTCTCTCTCTCTCTCCCTCCCTCCCTCCCTCCCTCCAGTAAATGGAATGAGATGCTTTGCATAGATTGCAGCATGGAATTTGTAGGTGATGCACATGATCAGGTGATGGCCTCTGCACCAGTCAGTGTCCTCCACTTTCTACCTGCATGCTGTGTAGTACTTCCAATTACCACTGTCATGGCAACCAACTACAAGAAATCCCTACATCATGTGGGCGTGGTCCCTTTTCCTTTCCTGTATGATGGACATCCTTCCTGTGTGTGGGCATCAGTGTTAGAGACAGCAGGTAGAAATACCTCTTACAGGAGAACCTGCACACTCAAGCCAGCTACATATCTGTAGGAGGTTCCAGAACTACAGACAGAGTGTGAGTGGTGTTGTTGTATGCATTGTATAGCACTGGTGTTATAGGGTTTGTGTGTACATACTAGTTTAACTTGGAATGCAGTCTATCTGCATAGCTCTCAGCTGTGGGCCTATCCTCTTGATGGTCAGAGGTGTGCCTATTATGTTTTGTCTGTCCACCACACAGGTCTTGTGTCAGATACATCACTGGCAGTGTGTGTGTTGAGTGCTATCAGTACATGGCTACATCCATTTCTGTTTCTAACTTCATATTCCTGACTAAGGGTATGTTGCAGACTATCCTGTAACACCAGCGACTTGCTTCATGTATGACAACAGTTTTACACATATGGCCCTGTGTTCCAGCCTCTGTCCTCTGCCTACATACCAGGCTTGGGACATATGACATGCTGTCAGGGGGTTTTCTGTAGTGGGCTGTGAGTATGTCATGCTGCCATTCCTGCCATCAGTCCACTGCTGTTGTGTCCCCCACACATACTGTGGGGTTGGGGCCATATATGTGTGGGCTTCACCTACACAGTACATGTGTGCTCTTATGCACTCCAGAGGTCAGTGAATGTAACAGTGATATATGGCCCTGTATTATTGAGTCTGGGGGGGGGTGCACCATAACTAACATAGGCTGTTACAACATGTGGGGTTATCAGGGGTAAGCTGCCTTAAGGTATCTGGATGTACATTGCCATACAATCCACCTTGGGTAAATGCAGGCCTACTGCCTCCTGCCATACAGACTGTTCTGTTTGTCAGTGTGATTGTGATAGTGTCAGTTATGCCTTGTTATGTAACAGTTACATCCCATTGTGTCAACTGAGGTATTTACCCCCTAGGGATTGTGTACAGTGTGTAAAGGCTGCTGAACTATACATCTGCATTACTTACTGTTGATTGTTTGGTATCCTGTGGCCCAGTCTGTCTTTACTATTGTACTACTTGAAGGCCTCGGCCTGGACTGCAACTTATGTCAACTTTTCCAGACTACTGTATTAGTATAACTGTTTCACAGTTGCATTACTCTGTTTATATGGATGTCAGTGTCTAAACAGCTATATGACATGGCATATACAACTGTAATACTACGCAAATAAAGCTTTCCCGTGTATGCAAACCTGTGTGTGGAGATATATCCTTTGACCTCTCTGTGGGTATATGTTGCAGGCAATGATTGTCATTTGTATGGGTGGCTCATACAGTGACCATTTGGTAAGGTGGTAACTGTAGGCATAGTGGCTGCTCCATATTGTGTGCACCTTCTACATATGTATCTTCCTATACATATCTCTGCATGTGTATGTGTAGTTACATATATATATATATATATATATATATATATATATATATATATATATATATACATATCTATATTTGCATATATGTGTCTGTGTATATGTTCCTAGGGATGTTGATTGCTTCCACATCGTACATTCCCTATGGGAGCCAGACTGTACTGCATGATATGTTACTGATAGCAGCCTGACATCATACAGGTGGGATGGAGTACTGTTCACATCTTGTGCCCATGTCATGTCAGGTCCTGGTTACGGGATCTGCAAAAGGTGGTAGTGCATTGAAGGGCAGACGTGTTTGGCTCTGGGGAGGGAATACCTATTCGTACAAGACATATATTGTTTGGAGCCTGTCAACCCCATTAATGGTGCATGTGGACATATATGTTTTTGTTATTTCCCCATTGTTATCTACAGATGTATGTCCGTATATACCTACATATAGATATACATATATATATATATATATATATATATATATATATGTTTATATATATATATATATATATATATATATATATATATATATATATATATATATATATATATATGTATGTGTATATATATATCTACATATATAGATATGTTATATCTATTTAAATATTAATATATATATATATATATATATATATATATATATATATATATATATATATATATATATACACATACATCTACATGTAGAAATATTTTCCCTGTACTGTTGAATGACTGGGCTGGATGATATGTTTGTGGAAACATCAGAGTTATGTATATTTGACATGGCTTAGTAGTAAATTGCTTTGGCTATTTTGTGTAGGGTCCTGGGTTTGAGCCTTGCAGATGCTGTTTATTTTGTTGCTGGGCAGAAACAAGACTGTTGGATACAGAGTGATTAAGGCACTTTTAAGCAGTTGTAAGCGGGTTTGCATGGGTTTGCACTGAGGTAAGCACTGCTAACTTCCGGTTACAGTTTCTTATACACAGTTAGCTTTTCAATTGCTTAACCTGTGTAGGCATTGCTTACCCCCATGAAAACAGGCTTAAACCCACTTACTGCTGCTTAAAAGTGCTTACTCCCACTAACCCCCGCACTAATTTCTTTAAAAGAAAAGAATAAAAGGGTTGATAGGAAAGTGGTGAAAAAGGAGCACAAAGAGGGAAAGACAGTAGGTAAAATAGCTAGGGATGTGCAGGACAGGTTTAGGGAAGGTCCATAGCTGCCCATTTCTTCTACAGCAACTGCTGTACATATACACTGAATTTGGAGGTAGATTTGGACACTCAAACCCCTAAGAGAGGGGTGAGGTCAACAATAATGTGTTGTGATGCCAATTAAACCAGATTACATGTGTCCAGTGGACATGTGTGTGAAATGGATAGCTATGTATGGGGCGAGATTTTTTTTTTGGGAACAGGTTGCCCTTTTTTTTTTCAGGTGAGGGTGGGATGTTGGAGAGGTATAGTAGGTACATTTGGGGAGGTAGGTTAGGTAGGTTAACAGAAAAGACAAACAAGACATATACAGGGGTGGTATATATACATATGAGGGGTAGACACCTTGACAGGGAGGGGTGTTGGGAAATCGGAAGCCCATGAGCCCCCTAGTAGAAACAGTGGGACTGAGGTCCCCACCCATGGGCAGTCACCACTGCACCTTCACAGCCCTGAAGATGGTTGTGCTGGGGGCTGAGTCACAGAGCCAGGCCAATCCTCTAGTTGTGACACCCGGCCCTCGAGCTGGCATAGCAGATTTCCAACCTCCCTGCATAACTCGCTATGCACCACGACCGGGACCTGGGAAAGGGTGACAGGTTCCTGTCTATGCCTGCTCCCAGGGGGGGATGAGCCCCATCCCCTGAGGTGGTTTCACCCAAACGTGGTGCAGGACCAATGAACGAGGAGGTCCCAGGCGTGCTGGTGCCTGGTGCCACGGCCAGCTGAGGTGGGACAGGTGAGTCCGATGGGACCAGCCTTCCCAAACGTGCTATGGTGTTTAATTTTATCATCAGATGTGGGTTAATAATAGTCAACATATTCCAGGGTTAGGTATAACAGCATGCATGGATATTCTCATTAACCCAGACACCAGATACAGAACAGTTGCATAGCAAATGGAGCACATGCATATATGGGACCACAGTGGTAATAACAACAGCAAGCAGGTACACTGATAGCACCATGCCACCAATGTTGAAATATTTCAATATAGCACATGCATGGAAACAGATTTAAATAATTATCATCCAATAGGAACAGTGAAGTCATTGCATACCAGTTGAGGTAGGTATGTAGTTTATTGTTGGAGATATGGTGGGGGGGAGAAAGATGTCAATTAACAACTAGTATATTCCTGTAGTCCACATTACTTTCCTAGTCAGTGCTGTTATCTGTATCTTAAAAGTATTAATACACTACCCTATAGCCTTAGTTTGGACAGTGATATGGCTGTCCTCATCTTTATACATGAACTGGTTTTACCTGCAGCATACACCTCTTACCTGGTATACCTGTGGAGGAAATGTTTGTTAACACTAACTAACTGTTTCTGCACTCCCAGATTGTGGGTTGATGTTGTCCACATAGCTGTCCATCTCTTTCTGCACAGACTCTGGCCATGTCTTGTCCACATGCAGGTGAACCGGGACATATCTAGACTATTGCCCTCTTCAACCTTTAGTGACTTACCACACTCTTATACAGGCTTTCCTACACATATATATTATGTGGCACAGTGTGGGACACAGTGATTAGTATTACCTTATTATTCAGAGCAACTGCAACACTCACAATTCCATACAATACCAGAGTACACAGTACCAGTACAGTGTATCAAGGTTTTTATTTCTCAGCACAGTGTTCGTATCCGACGTACCTCTGGGAGCAATGTTTGTTAGCACTACCTGAATGTTGCCACACAAAGTACCAGATTACATGTTAGTATTATGCACATATATCTTACCCTGTTATTGTACACACTCTGGTCACAGCTTGACAACATGGGGGTGTAGATAGGACATACTGGTGCTGCCTAAAAATCTGGGATCATCCCACAGACTTCCCAGTGGGACAGGGTGACAGGCAGCAGATATGGGCCCATATACTGGACATTCTGGTCTTATCTGTACAGTTGTGGGGTGTGATTCTGTATGCAGCCTACTTCCAATCCCAAGATTCAAACCATGGCTGTGTCTGCTACAACTTAAACACTGTCCATCAGAGTTGTGTGTGCTATATAGATATTGCTGTATAGCTCCTATCTGCTTTCTGTCTTATAATTCTCCTGTGGTTTTGCATTCTGATCTTGTATTACAATACTCTTATACAGGATTTCCTAAACAGTTATATTTTGTAGGACAGTGTGGGTGACAGTGATGAGTAATATCTTATTATTCAGAGCAACTGCATCAGTCACAATGTCATACAATACCAAAGTAAACAGCACCAGTACAGGGTATCATTTTTGTATTTCTGGGCACAGTGTTGGTATCTGACAGACCTGTGGGAGAAATGTTTGTTAGCACTACCTGAATGTTGCTACACACAGTACCAGATTCCACATTACTATTATGCACATACATCTCACTCTGTTACTGTACACATTCTGGCCACATACTGACAACATGGGGATGTAAATGGGACATACGTGGCTTCTTACTCTCATAAGGTTTTGGGGAGTTGCTAGTGTGCCAGCTTTGTTCTCACAGATGTGTGTCAATCAGTTGTATTTCCTGTTTGCTGCCTATACATCTGGGATCATCCCACTGATTTCCCAGGGGGACAGGTTGACAGGCAGCAGACATGGGACACTTTACTGGACATTCTGGATATATCTGTACAGTTGTGGGGTATGATTCTGTATGCAGACTACTACCACTACCAGGATTCGAACCATGGCTGTGTGGGCTAAAAATAAGACAGGTTATGTCTCAGTTGCATGTGCTATTTGGATTTTGTTGTCTGCCTTTTCACTGTTTTCTGTCTATGTGTCTCTCAGTTGTTCTAAATGGCCTCTGGGGATTACACCAGTCATATACAGGCATTCCTACACATTCTATTTATGGTGCACAGTGTGGATAACAGTGCTTAATACAACAGTACTATTATGTGATTGCAAATCTACATTACCATATGATACCAGAGTATACACATGCAGTCCAGCAGTTAGACCTTTATTGTCAGGCTATTATGCTTTTATTTACATACGAACTATATGAGACTCTTCCTGCCATATTCCTCGGTGTATGCAGTACTTGCCTTAAACAATACAGCTTTTATACAGGCAATTAATTTACTAATACTTTTAGATTTATTTCCTGTGACAGTACATGCAAGAGTATTACTGACCTGCCTCATGTCACAACCTTTCCTGTCGACTTCCGTGGGCCTCCAGGTTCACGGCCCACTCACTTGCAGCTGTGGAGGACATAAGAGGAATATTTACCCATACCTATCCATGATATACATGAACTGGCAATTATTACACACATAGTGGAGTGATACTTACACACAGCTGGGACAGCCCCTGCCATTCTAGCCTCTTGGAAGCACTACTCCAAGAAGTCCCCTTTACACCGCTTCAGGTCAGCATAGTGATGCCTGACCTACTCACCAGTTTGGGGTATGCCAGTGGCACAGGTGAGGTCACGGGCAAGATGGTCCCAGGCTTCTGCCTTATATTGGGAACCCTTGTACTGGCCCTGCAGCAGTCTCTGCTCATGGTCTTTGTCAAGGAGTCCTGCTATGACTCTGGACTCCTGGATGCACCAGCGCTGCACCCAGAAGTGCACACCTTCTCCCCTTTCTGCCATTGTGCCTGCAAGGGGAAGTTACAACCAGTTATGAGATGTATTCCCACATGTTGGGTTTAATTAGGGCCAATTTCCTGCACTTTTCTGTGACTGGTCAGTTTTGAAAAGGCTAGGCTATGGGCAAACCTGCTTACCTAAGGCTGGCATTGTTTAAAGGGGTATGCCATTGGGTACCTTGAGTTAGCTGGCCTACACATTGCTTACACCTCCTAAGCTGGCCTGTGCAATGCTTAGCGTTGCTTACATTAGACTTTGCATTATATTTTCATTTTGGCATTGATTTCTTATTCTTTGCATCTTATATATATGCCTGGTATCCATGATTCATGTGCACGTACACTGTATGGGGTCCTTGTGTTTTATTGTGGACTTCAATACTCTATTACAATTACACCTCACATCTGGGCTTACTGCTGTACCCCAGTTCATATATTTATGTTATCTAGTGGGTTATGGAACATATTACTGTATACTGATTCCTTTCACAGGCTCAGTTTGATTTTACTATAGTGAGGACTTGTTTAGTGATACCTCATTCTTCTGTACTGCTGTGATGGGTTGGTGGTTATCTACTGTGATTATAGTGTATAGGGTCCTGGGTTCAAGACCTGCAAGGCTGTTTATGTTGTTGCTGGGCACAACAAGGGCCGTTGGATACATAGTGATTAAGGCACTTTTGAGAAGTTTTAAGCGAGTTTGCGTGAGGGTAAGCAATGCTAACCTGGGTGTGCATTGCTTACTCCCATGCAGACCAGCATAAACTCGCTTACTAGTGCTTAAATATGCTTACTACTGCTTATTGGTGCTTACACTTGCTTACTAGTGCTTACTCCCACTTACAATTGCAGTGATTGGGAAGGTGGGGGATTTGGAAGCTGTATAGAGTTGTCATTCATTGCACATTTTACCTTCCATTTGTATCATTGAGTCCTGTGTACATATACTGTATGGGGCACTTGTGCTTATCTGTGGACTTTGCAACATTATGATACTGACATCTCACGTGTGCATTTAATGCAGTACTCCAGTTCACAAATATATGTTATTTAGTAGGTTATGCAACTAAAATATTGGTCATAACATGATTTTCCATGGAAAATGGAGTGTGCTGCGGTGGGACTCGAACCAGGAATGCTTGCTTGTAAGGTGAATGCTATGCCCACTACACTATTGTTATATTGCTGCATTTGCATATATCTTCCTTGTTATCCTCTTCAGCAATTTAAGCTACATTAACTATAACTAAGCAATGGGCACACCCATGCACCTATGGTTAGCTTTAATCAGATTCATAATAAAAAAAATAGGTTGTTTATTTGATTTGTATTTACTATTGCTGTTGTACACATGGAGGAATGTTGCTGGGGATATATGGACACCTATGAGTGGTCTCGCTCATTCCTTTGGCCTTTCTGCTGTTCTTCATTGTGGGGGCATGTATATTCTGAAAGCTCTGCTCTCAGAAATGCCCCCTGCACTCTTACATGCTCCATTTAAGATTAGGAGCTCAGGCAGCGTGCCTTCATTAATATGCATGGCATGCTGCCGTCCTGCTCCTAAATGGCCACTTCCATGCAGGACTAAGCTAGTCCTGCACGGAAGATTAGTAAATCCAGGGGATAGTCAGGATAGTCAAGATAATATGCATAAGACATGGTGTATATTATTCATACATTTTTACTGGACCATCTACTGTTTAGAGTCACATTCTTCTGTTAGTAACAACCATTTAAAGCTATAGAAGGAAAGACAGTTGTCCAAAATGGCAGCAGTTTTGTGGTTTACAGATAAACTATGAGAGTTTTACTGACTGTTTTTGCAATTGGGCTGTGAGGATTTCATATTTAATCTATCGTAAGATTTTTAACAATTGTGGTTTCTTTGTGGAGTCATGCAAGTCTTTTGTTGCAGCAGTGGAGGCACAGAATTCATTCATCTAATTTTGATGCTGTCTGCAATTTTTCAGTTTGCAGTAATGAAACTTTGATTCTGATTCCCTTGGTCCTTCTGTTATACTGTCAGTGCTTGTTTATTCAACATTGTGGAGGATGAACTTTTGCAGTTTTTCAGTTTGATCCCCTGGAAATGTCAATCCTTTATAGGTTCATAGGTTTGTAGGTGTATACACGCTAATGACCACTAGGGCCTTTATAGTCCTAGCAGTGCAACCAAAATATTTCCCACAAGTTATATATTTTCATATTTATATAGGGGTGATTGTCGGTTATGGCACTATATACTGACTGCCACTGTCCATCAGAGTTATGGGTGCCAGACCAAGGGGTGAATTTTTGATTTCTTATCCAATGGTCCAAGTTACACTTAAACAGGATTAAGGAAGGACTTTGTTTCACATGGATATGGAGCCTATTCCAGGGAATGGAAATTCTCTGAGATGCATATCTGTCTCTCCAACATTAGGGCAGGGTCCAGGGATGCCCTGTATGCTAGGCATAGTTCACCTTTCAGTAGTCTGTAAGAGACTGCCTATAGAGACAGGGTTTTGAGGGAATCTGTATACAACATTGCATTTATGTCCTGTATTCTTTTTGTAAGGGGAACCTTTGCAGGCATTCCAGTATTGCTTCATGTGTTTTGCAAGATTACTATATGAATGTTGGCTAGTGTTTTCTAACTTGCCCCAAACATTCTCTCATTTGCCTCTGATGCTTTTATCACAGCTCCAAATGCATGAAACATGTTACCTTATGGTCTAACATTATAGAAGATAAAGTGCTGTACTTGCAGCATTCTAGAGATGTGGATTTTCTGGATGTCTACTTCATGAAGCTTGTATGGTCATGGTTCATCATATTTGTAGCATTTGGGAAGAATGTATTTGAGTTGCCACAAGATACCTGAATTTGATCTCATGAAATGCAGCCGTTTTCTTATTGTGGAAAGTCCTGCCATGGATTATAGCTTTGAACTTGCTGGATTAAAACCATACTTCTCAAAACTGTCCAGGTTTTCACAGAAAGTCCATAGTTTCACCTCTTATTTTTTGGTCTGTTCTTCATAAAATTTGTAGTTTTATGGTAAATCAATGAGAACTGGAGTAATTAAATAATGACTGCAGACATTTAAGTTTTAGACTTCGTATCCTTCAGAAGATACATGCTGATGCAACACCTGTTGTTCTTTCAACTTTTTAAATTTATAAGAGCAATAATTGAAATCTGTCCCAATTTGTGGGTCCTTGACCTCCATTTTTTGGATTTGTCCAGATTTCTTGCTCTAATAGGTTGTGAGTTATAGTTGGAACACTGTAGACATGTTTTAGTAACCATAGGCTACCTGTGGCAGTGGGTAATTTAGTTAATTATCATATGCATAATTTTAGTTCTATTTGCATTTGTATTTGCATTTTTCTTTTACTTATAGTTCAGTTTCATTCCTTGTCAGGAATGCCCTTGCGCTTGCTTTGACTATTGGCAGTTGCATAACTAAAGAATTTTAGTGACAACATTTTGTACTACGTATGCATTTTGCTTTGACTCTTGGCATTTGCATAGCTAAATAATTTTAGTAACTTTTTTTGTACTATTTGTAAATTTTAAATAATGTATACTGTAGCATTTGTAAAGTTGTTTTGTATTGTAATAAGAGTGTATTTTCAATGACTGAATAACTTTCACAATGTTATGATTTGATTTGTAAATCATTCTGTCATATTTCTTTTTACAGTATGTCTGACACTTAAAACTGAAGCTGAAGTAGTGTTATTACTAGTCCCATACCGCTTTATATGCTACACTAGCCAGAGCTGGATCCTGGTCAAATGGGGCCCGAGGCCTGATAATGGAGCAGCCCACCCCACCCCACCCCCTGCAGCCATTCCAATGTCCCATTACTTATCTCTCCCCAGTTACCATAAACACTTTTCAAAGCCATCAACATGCATACTATTTTCTTCTTCACTTTTGAAATGAAGACAGAGGTGTGGACTTAATTTAAACTTGTAATTTGTTTATCCTTTATTCACTAGGTTAGTCCCACTAGGCTTGTAGTAGTAATTTCTCATTAACTCGGATGATGTGCTATACAAATATTCGTCTGTGGCTTTATTCTCACTAGAAAGGAGAAAGTTGCCAAAAACACTGTTGCATTGACTAAATGAGCAGACTTAGGCCTTGGTTACTCTTACTGCATGGGAAGTTGTTCGCCAAAAAGTAAGATAACCGAGTTATGTTAGCTGAAGATTGCTACACAGTTAGTGTTTGGGTTTTAGGATTAAGGTTTTACAGTTAGAGTTTTAGAGTTAGGGTTGTGGTTAAAGTTTTAGGGCTGGGATAGGGTTTTAAATTTGGGGAATGAAGAAGAAGTGAGATGGTGAGAAGGTAAATTATTTATGGAAGTGGTCCATTAATGTGTTCTCAAGGTTATGGACCTGAAGATAAAGTACAAAATGAGAAATATATTATCACTGTGTAGGAAGGCAAGGTTAGTGACCAGGAAAAATGTCTGTCCATACCAGAAGTGAAAGAGAGGTAACTAGATAGATGGAGAATGTAAGGTACCAGTAGGTTAGCAGAAGAACAATGAAGAAGATGACGGTAGCAGATGTACAAGTTATAAATGGAGCTGGTAGAAGAGGTCAGGAAGAGGTAACAATAATTTTAGATGTATATAGCAGAATAGAGGCAGACAAAAAATCTGACCAAGCTGTGTAAGAATATGAGGCAGATTGCAGGTAGCAGGAGAAGAAACACCAGTTTTGAATAAATAATTACCTCACCCTTCACAAAGAAAAGGGAGGGTAGGATGCCATGCTGGGAAAGAAGAAGTGTAATGTACAGATAGCAGGGGATGAGCACCAGGATAGACAGGGAGGACATATAGACCTGGATGCTCTAAAGGTAGATGAAGTGCAGGAATCAGATGAGCTGCCTGCTAGCCCTCAGAATTTTGGGTAGTTTGGTGTTGGCTCCCATAATGGATATCTTCAACTGAACACTGGCCACTGCAGAAGTGCCTGAGAAGTGGGCAATAACAGAAGAGGGAGTAGTAAAAACCTAAGGGGAAATACAGGTGTGGCAACCAAAAGTCATGGAGATACTTGTATGGGAAATACTTGATGCTTTTCTAGAATACAGAAGTGCCTAAGACATCATGAGCACAGATTCACTTCCAGAAGGAGTTGTCACTTCAGCCTGCTTTCATACCTGGATTATAGGAGAACTATATCTCTAATGGACACAGGCAGCCTATAAGTGGCTCATCTCCAGGCCCCTGCTTGTAAATGTTTCATCTTCCCAAGCCCCTGCTTACACTTATCAAGGGCACCAGAACTTGTCAGAGATTTGAGCTGCATGGCTAGGCTTAAAGAGGCCCTTGTGGTCATTAATCTAGTATGCACCTCTGAACATATGTACCTATGAACTTGAAAGTGGAGTGACACTTGACCTGGCCTTCCTGGATTTGGATGGCATTTTGCACTGATGGTTAGTAAAAAAACTGCCAGCATTAGGTTTATGGTGCATATTCAGGAAGAATATATCAGGAAGCAGTAGATTAGGACACAAATTATACTGGAAATAAAAAATTGATATAATGATGTGTGGTATGGTTTAACTGTGGACTCTGTATTCTTCAGTGTGCTTGATTCAAGCATATCTGATGGAATAGGTAACATGATCCCTTCTTTGCTGACAGCACTGATATAGATGCAGCCACTGAGGATGAGACTTAATAAGTGTAAGGAAGGACTTGGAAAAGCCAATCAGCTGGATTCAAACATGGTAGTTAAGTCTACTGTAGATACATCAACAGTAATGTGCTTGGATCTCAACAATCCTAACCAAAGCATCAGCTTGATGAACAGGAAACTATGACACGTGGAAAATGCTCTTGGTGTCAGTTGCACCTGAACTAGACTACCCTGAGCAGCCAGAAGGTGGTAGTAGCAGTGGAGAGAATACTCTAGTAAATGGTTAGAGGATAATCTCTAGATGCAAGTAGATGATGCTTGTGCTCCTCCTTGCCATATCAGGCTACATCTCAGAAACCTCTCTTAGTTCTGGAGACTATATAGAGGGCTATCAAACCATACATCTCAACCTCTTAGCACAAGAAATCTGGACAAAGCCTAAATTAATGGTGGACACATTTTAAATGTTGCTCTTTTATAAATGTAGAAACTTGCTAAAATACAGGATTCATGTTAGCATGCATTTTCTGAAATATATGAAATCTGAAACTCAATTGTACTTCATTATTTAACTACTTCAATTCTCAGTGATTTGCCAGAAAAACACAAATTTTATGTGGAACAAACCAAAAAATGTGAGGCAAAAATCTGGACATTTTGTGAAAATCTGGACAGTTGAGAGGTGTGCATCAGGCTGCTGAAAAATGTTCAAAAGAGCACCACCCAAAGGATGTCTGAGATGGATAGGAAAGGCTGTAATGAAAGACTAGAAGAGATTGCTTTCTTCTCATCAGAGACAGTGGAATGGGAGAAGCATTGTATGGTTGTGCAAGATCATGGTGGGGATATGTGCTGGAGTCACTAAGAACAGGACGAAGAGGGCTCAGGCAGCACATTACGTAGATCAGCTACTCCCATCATCTGTAAAAGAACTTTTTATATGAAGAGATTAGTGACCTTATGACCTCCTGAAGTAGACTAACAGAACATGTGGTAGAGAGGAAATCCACTGAGGCATTCATAAAGGCATGGGATAGGTTTAGAAAAGTAAAGGTGGAAGTGAGGAACAGAGTTAAGGTAGAATGTTAAATGCATTTAACAAGCAGACTAGATTGGATTACTGTATCAGTTGCTAGTGAAGTATAATGTAATATAATGCATATATTTATATAAACAAATAAATATAAATAGTAAATACATAAAGTATAATGCATACCGTAGACTGACCTCTTCTGTAGACTGAAAATTTGGAGTGATCCATCTGATTCAGCTAAAACTGGTTCCTTACAGCTCTGTCAGTATGACAGAGAGGTGGAATGTTAAAAGCATTTAACAAGCAGACTAGATAGGCTTAGTGTATCACTTAGTCTTTAGTGAAGTATAATGTAATATAATGCATATATTTATTTATATAAATAAATATAAATGTTAAATACATAAAGTGTAATGCATACCGTAGATTGATCTCTTCTGTGCACTGAAAATATGGAGTGATCCATCTGATTCAGCTAAAATTGGTTCCTTACAGCTCTGTCAGTATGATGTATGACCATCATTCTATGCTTTTTTCATTCAAACAAAATGTTGACAAATTCTGCAAGACCTATGTGCTTGCTTCCTGTCCTTGAAATTTTGCCTCAGGTAGTTTTTGAGTTTGTTGTTTGATGCCTACTATATTTTGTATCTTGCTTGTGTGGATGTGTGTGTGTGTGTGTGTGTGTGTGTGTGTGTGTGTGTGTGTGTGTGTGTGTGTGTGTGTGTGTGTGTGTGTGTGTGTGTGTGTGTATGTGTAGTCACACTACATCTCACCTGTGCTGGAGAGTAATATAGAGGATTATTATTGCATTGTCAATCATAACCTGCTTATCATGTGTTCAAAACATAGATGCCAAGAAATTCGCTCTCAAGGTGAATCTTGGCATCTATGTCAAGAACACATAATTTAAGGTTATGACATGTTCATAATTATTTGTAGTGCATGGACCTTTATGAGCTTTATGTACTACTAGTTACATAAAATGGAAAAAAATACTAAGTGTTTTGCCTCTTTTCAAACCATAAAGCACTTAGCATTTGCTGTCAGAAAGGCAGTGTAATGCAATCTGTTAAGTTTACACTCACCTTTCATGCTTCCCAACTGTCCATATTTTTGCAGAATGTCCATTGCTTCATATTTTTGGTCTATTCCTCATAAAATCTGTGCTTTTTGGACAAACCACTAAGGACTGAAGTCACTAAATAATGACATGCATTTGAGTTTCAGAATTTGTATCCTTCAGAAAATGCTAGTGAACACATAACCTGTTATTCCAGCTAGTTGGTGAATAAGAAACACCTTATTCATGCAGACAGCAGACAGAAACAAATATTTTGTTCTGCTACTGTTATTTGCTGGTCAGTACAGGCAGATTTTACTGCCTAGTGTGAGACCAGACCTTAACAAATTTAGCAGGGGGTATTTAACATTTTTTAAGGTTGGGTCTTGTGCCATTCAGGTGCTTAACTGGTTTGTCTTTTCCCAAATATCAATGTATAATTACTACGCTCCATGCATTACATGTATATTTTGTATGCACTATGTTGGCTTGCACTGGTTACACATTAGTGTTATTCTAATGTCACAGGTAGTTCAGTAGGAGCACAGTCTTTGTATGCAGGCTGTGCTCATTGATGGTGTCATTTTACACAGTCACAATTGTTCTGTCTTGGATGTGGCATGATGTACATGTGGACATGTCACCATGGTAATACACACAGACATGTTTTTCTTTCTGATGCATATCACCAGAGTGCTACCTGGGGAGCACAACTGGGATGTTGGTCCAGGTATCCTAGTTGAAAGATGACAACTTATCAAGAAGTGAATATTAATATTACAGGCAGAGCATGGCTTTAATACTGGCACCCTACTATCAGCATCTGCTCTGATCTATAGTCTGAAGCATGCATGCACATTGATCAACATCTGGCCCCATCTCTTTAACTCCTGTCATCTTTTTTTTTATTTAAACCTCACCTTTCTGGTAGCTGTTGCCTAGAAGGGATTATAGAAGTGGAGAATCAGAAGTGCAACTATCGTGCAGAGATCCAGTGGGGGTGCAGATATCCACTGATTTGGGAATGGGTGCTTATGACAGTCTTGTGGAGAAAAAGGCAATTGGCTATGTAGCTCACTGAGGCAGGATCACGGAATTATATATCTGTTGCAAAGCTTACTCTGTTTGCAACACTTTTTGCAAGTTATAAGAAGCAGGGGCCAATAAGGTCTAGGTATGATTTATATAAAGGTATGACAAGAGCTGACAAACATAGTTTCTGCAGACTTAGGTAAGCTTACAGACATACACAGATATAATTGTATGTAAGATATTTAGTAAGTAGTATATTTTATTTGGCATAAACTTGACAGGTGGATGCAAAGTGGGATGAACCAAAAACACGTGCATAGAGACAGCAGCAATAAAATTAAGGATAATAGCAACCTTTCTGACATGGATTTAGATAGGTAAGCTTGCAGATGCATATAACTATACTTGCATATAAGGTGGTTGCTAGACAGCATATGTTAACTGGCACAAACATACAGGCAGACGTACAGGCAGAGCCAGATCTAGCACTAGGCAACTCAGAGCAATAAGAGTGATTTGATTTCTGAAACACATTAGACCAGGTGCATTAGGATTTTCAATGAACACATGACTCAGATACAACTTTTGGAGACCTTATTGATCTTCGGCAGCATGACTTCCAGGTATGAGCTTGGAAGTGTGTGTAATGTTTAGTTAGATATGGCAGGTTAATTAATTAACTTGCTCAGGCTCTAATGCTGTATTTAGCTACAGCAGACAAGATCCTTAACCCTCTACACCAACTACCAGACCCTATAGTTAAAGCTAGTCATTAAAGTTGGTTGAAATGGTCTGAAATGGGTATTTTTGTCATTTATTGGTTCATATATTTTGTTTCACAGCTTAATGGAAAAAAATGCTCAAAACTACAAATTTAAAATGCACTCTAATAAATGTTGCTATGTTTAACAAGAAATATATTAAATCAGGAAAGTGATTCAAATAGCACATGTATTTATGCACGGTCCTACAAATGTATGCAGGGTGCACATGATTTGAAAATAGCCCAGGGATCAAGGTACATTAAATCCACCAGTGTCTTGGTGCATTTTTGATGAATGAAAGGTTTAAAGCATTTTCAATTAAAGTGAATTTCAATGCATTTTCAATTAATGTGAGCTTTGATGCATTTTCAATTAACTTGAGCTTCAAGGGAAGAGAAGTTTGGTGTTATTCATGCTAGGACTATTTTCAATGTACAACTGTTTTGCTTAGTAAATGGGCATTAGAGTTTGTGCTACAAAATCTGAAAGCAAGTGTTACTTGTGGCACAACAGGTATGATACTCGCCTTTGGTGCAGAAAGCTAGAGGATCTACTCCGACATCATATGGATGGATTGCTTTCACTGCAATGCACTTTAAGAGGGGTACTGAGTTTGTTGCCTTTTGGAAGAGATGTTAAACGAAAGTTCCATTTGCATGTGTCAATGGTAGATGCTAATAAGAGCATATGCATCTACCTGAGCTTTCAAAAAAGTAATTCCCTGATGCCATGGCCAAATTTCCCATAGTAGTATAAATACTACCAACGGTGTCCCCTGAAAACAGGCTACTAGCTTGATGGGAATAACCTGGTCAACAAAAGATAAACTGGAAAAACCTAGTCAACAAAGGATAAATAAACTAAAAGTTTTAAATTAAATCCACATCTCTGACTTCATTTCAAGACTGAAAAACAAAATGTATGCATGCTGACAGTTTTGAACAGTGATTATGGTAATAGGGATGAAAGGCACCAATAATGACTGGGGGGATGCTGGTACATTATCCTGCCCAGGGCCCCATTTGACAATGATCCTGCTCTGCTCACAGGCAGCAACAAAGTGGACTGTACCAGAGGCACATATAGTGGTCACAGGAAGAATGACTCAAGGGATACTAGCAGCCTTCCAGGTACTAACAAAATTAGAACCCCCTGCAACAGGCATGTCAGTGACTGAACATACAACCCTTCCAAAAGACATGTTACTAAATGCATGCTGTTTGCATTCATTTTACTAACTGTACCAGAGGCTTCAAGCATTAGTGACCCCTCCAAAAAGAACACCACTGACTGAAATAAGAAAAACTGTTACATGCATGGCATTGCTGAAGTACACCAAAGCAGGCATAAAGAACTTTAATCATACCTGATCTTCTACAACCTGTACTTGCTTTTGTTTAAGATATATTTAAAGCTAGGCTTCTGCTTTTAAATATCATTGGACTTATTTATTTTTTCGTTTAGCAGCTAATCATGTAAACCAGAAATTCCATTTTATAAGTAATGTATGAAAACAGTGAAGATGAGTGACTTCCTGAAGGTTTCACATTATGCAAGTAGGGAATGATGGTCTTTAAAACTAGTTCTCTGACTTTGTAGCCTCCTGTTTTAATAACATTTGCAGATGGCAGTGTCATTGGCTCAACAGATAGCACATTTGTCTTTGGTGATGGAGGGTTAAAACATTGTGGGTACTTTTCCCACTCCAGGTGACTGGATTGCTGACACTGTTGTACAGCATTAGGAGGTGCAGTCCTGAGTGTGCTAGCCTTCAGAGGAGATATCAAACCAAGGTCTTGTCTGCTTGAGTTGGTTGTAGGTCAGGTGGATGTAAAATATTCCATGGCATCTATTAATGAGTCATTTTTCTATAACCACCACACAATCTTTCTCACAATATTAGGAATCACCCAATTACCACTGAATATGATTTATGTCAATCTTTGATTCCAAGTAACCCATATAATACTAAACATGCTCTTATCTAAGATTTTAACATGTTTTTTTTTTTATCCAAGCCTTCATAAAATCCATATTCAATCATATTCATATTCAGTTGCTTATAGCCTTTAAATTCATTCAAAATTTTCTTTTCTGTTAATACTTCCCATAACTTTCAACCTCTCTTACAGTTCAGAAATACATGATCTCTGAGATCTCTAATTCCTCACAATAAAGACATGTGGTCTCATTTATTTTTTATATGGCATATATGCCTTCACTGGTAACTTATTAGTTTATAATCTCCACAGAAAATCTTGACACTCCTCATTTTTCATGCACCAAACATTTCTTGATTTTATAGTTCTAATCTTTTCTGTTGTTAAATGATTCTATGGATTAATATAATATTCTATCAAAATATTTTATACCACATTTTTATATTATTTTCAACTTTGTCAATGTTTAATTTCCACAACCTTGTTTTTTTCTTTATAACTTTTTACCTCTTCATTCTTCCACTCTCTTTCTCTTTAATTTAATCTTATTAAATCCCATTCTTTTTATATTCTTCCTTAAACAATTTTGTTATATAAACACTACTGTCCCCATTAATCCATTCTAACACTATAAATAAATTCAAGGATGCACTATACACAACTGGATTTAATAATCCCAAACCTCCTGCCGCCATGTCTATGTATAATATTCCCCACTTAACTGGATTCAGTCTAGAACTCCAAATTAATCTAAATATTAATTCAATCATTTATTTTTCTATATCTCTGGGTGTCATATATATACTCATCATATGTGCAGCCTTGTATCAAAAGCCTTATTTATTTCTCCTATCATCATTTTCCCTTTATTTCCTTGTTTTATATCATCCACTATTTCCCTGACTGTCATTAATATCTCCTGACATCCTTTCCCTTTAATTCCATATACACCATCCTCTAATACCGTATTTATCATGTTTTCTATCCATATTTGTAGAATCTTTCATAAATATCTTGTAATCTGCATTATTTAAAACTACCGGTCACCATATCTCCATCTTTTCTCCTCTTATTCCAGATAAATTTCATTGCTCTTTCACAAATGTGTGTGTATTGAATACCATCTTGCTAACATTCATTTAATACACATATAAATCTTTTTTTTGCCAAGGTTCCATATCATTATACATTAAACATCCTATCCCATCCAGACCAGCAGCTGAATCAATATTAACTTGTTTATCTATAGTTTTATTCGTACTTTCATTAAACTTCTTTATTTTCCATTTATTATTTCTGTAGGCTATGGTGGGGTAGCAGTTAGCATTGTCGCCTCACAACAAGAAGGTCTCTGGTTCGATTCTTGGCTAGAGCACCTTCTGTGTGGAGTCTGCATGTCTTCCCTGTGGTCAAGTGATGTTTAACAACATGTTGGTAGGTGTGAGTGTGAATGGGTGTGCCTTCTTTGAAGGTTGGGCATTGAGCTGGCACCATAAAATCCATTGCCAATCATTAGTGAACCCGAGTTCTGCTGTGGCAACCCCAAACCTGGAAAAGCTGAATGACATTAGTACTTTCCATTCCTTATTTCTCTTTAATTCCTAATTTTAGCTGACTTTTTAACAAATTGCACTATAATATTCATAATTTCATACTGTTTATTTTCTACCAACCCCTTCCATCTTCCAGTTCTCTGATTATTCTACTGTCTTCTTTAACTCTCTTCACCAAATATGGCGAAACTTCTTCATTTTTACCTTGAACAAAATACCTTTTATTTTTTCTTTATTCTTTTTATATATCTATGTTTCTTACATATAATAAGCATTTTTATATATCTATGTTTCTTACATATAATAAGCGTTTTAATTTTTATCCCAAATCTCTAAAAGCTTATTATGTAGCTCCAAATATTCTTGTTTTTCTTTTTGTCTTGATACTTTCTCCCATTTTAAATAATCTGATTTATATTGTTCTTTAAATATCAACCACCATTGTGTCCCGTTTGAATACTAATCTCTCATATTTAAGTGTTTGCTCCACAATTATATTATATTATCCTTTCCTTTTTCATTAATCCCTTTAATCCCTTTTACAATTTTATGTACTCATTATTCTCCTCAGTTTCTATTGATATAACCATATGATCTGAAAATCCTGTTTGAGGAAGTGGGTTATTGCTATTATACAATGACATTATTTAAGAAAAAAAAAATTACTTTTCTTAAATAATGGCATTGTATAATGCCTCTTTGCTGCCCTTCCGCAGCTGTCTGGTATTCTGCGGGAGTTCTGATGTACTGCGCATGCGTATGCCTACGCAGTTCATCAGAGCTGTGGGCAAAAGCAACAGAGAAAGCAAGATCTCCTTTCCTTTTTACTGTTTCGCTATGTTAAATGGGTTTAACATAGTGAGACAGCTTTAAAAAAAAGCAACGGAGAATCTCTGTTGCTTATTTTAAAGCTGTCTCGCTATGTTATACCCATTTAACATAGTGAGACAGTTTTGAAAAAAGCAATGGAGAAAGCAAGATTTCAGTTGCTTTTTACAAACTGTTTTGCTAAGTTAAATGGGTTTAACATAGTGAGACAGGTTTAAAAAAAAGCAACGGAGATCACCGTTGCTTATTTTCATTTAACATAGTGAGACAGGCTTAAAAAAGCAACGGAGAAAGCAAGATCTCTACTGTCTCACTATGTTAAAGGAGTTTAACATAGCAAGACAGCTTTAAAAAAGCAAGGATCTCTGTTGCTTTTAAACCTGTCTTGCTATGTTAAACTCCTTTAACATAGCAAGACAGTGTTTATACTAATGGAAAAGTTCTGACCTTTTCCATTAGTATAAGTCGATTATCGTGCAGCTGACCAATCAGCATTAATGGGGGTCATGGTATAAAACACAATAATCAATCTCAGATCTCTTATTACCTCACCTATATGTATATGTGTTTGAATTCCATAGTCTTAAACCTCTATACCTCTGCATCTCATAATTTCTTTCATAACTTTTTTATCCACTTCATTAGTCCTCTTTATTTTCCTTAAATCACAATTTAAATAGCCTACTATTATAACATCCATATTAACTATTACATAATGAAATATTTCCATAAATATTCTTTCCTTCTAATTATATGTTACACATGCATGAATTACAATAATTCTATAAACGTTTTTTCCACATGTAAAAATCTACTACTGTTAATCTTCTCAATCTAAAGTGACATCTAATATTGAAATAACTGTACTATATAGTATAACAACACCTGAACAAGTTACATTTCCTATATTCCAAATTATACCTCCTATCCACAAATTCTCTGTTTGTACTGTCTCATCTTTTGTCAGCCCCATTACATCTTCTAATACTATTATATTCACCTCATAATTGTTACACCATTCCAAAATACCAATTCTACTCACCAAACTTTGAATGCTATTAACATTAACTGATAATATTCTAAGATTATTTGCCTCTCTTCTTCTATTAATCTAAATGAAATTGCTTTATTGTTCTACCAATTTCCCTTCTTTTTTACTTTCATATTCAAATCCTGTATCTTCCTTTTTCTATCATTTAACCAATTACCTATAGAATTATTTTTTATAACTTTCCAATCAAGTTATTTCTCATCACTTAACATTGAATTCTAATTCAGGATCTCTCTCTTTTAATTCATTTACTTCTACATTTTGTATTTTCTCAGATATGCTCAAAATGTTTCTTTTTGATTTCTGCCACATGTGTTTGATTCCTTGTTTTCTTCTTCTTTCACTTTTTCCACATTAAGTTCCTTGTCATCCTCTTCCATTAAATTTTCTACCTTTTCATCTTTATTAACATTACATCTTCTACTGTCATGACCAAACTCCCCACTCAAATAGCATTTTCCTTATTACAGTTTCCCACAAAATTACCTCCTTCCCACAAAAAAAGCATCTTTTTGTTTGGCCCTAATATTGATCTAATGCTCTATTTCCATGCACACTTATCATACTTGGAATATGTACAATCTTATCATTTTCAATTTTTAAAATAAAATCACATTTCCAAGCCCTGATCCATAAACCTCTATTATCAAAAAATTTACAATGGTTTTCACTTCAGAACAAAAAGTTTTTAACAAATACCCCCGGATTCACTAATCTCCCATGCAGGACT